>NC_092219.1:2807153-3136083 GCF_042764415.1 Remersonia thermophila
CGCGATTCAGCCTGGTGAGGAGTTCGGCTTCGCCGTCAGCCTGAGGAGCCCTCCCAAGCCTGGCCGCTACACCTCGTACTGGCGTCTCAGCACCAAGGACGGCACCTTCTTCGGCCACCGCCTGTGGTGCGACATTGTCGTGAAGCAGAGGGAGGTTGCTCGCTCCGTGCCTCCCGCCGTCGAGCCCAAGCAGGAGGAGAAGCCCGCCGAGATCCAGCCCGAGCACAGCCAGATGATCTTCCCCAAGCTCGAGAAGGAGTCTCCGACGGCCAGCGTCCACCAGGTGGTCAAGACCGAGGAGTCTGAAACCGCCTCCACAACTCAGGACTACGACGACTGCGGGGACGCTGACTGGCAGGACGGCGAATCGGAGGAGGGCTTCCTGACCGACGAGGAGTACGATATCCTCGATGCCTCCGATGAGGAGTTCAACTCGGTCCTCAGCGGTAAGAAGAACTAAGTGAAGCCGTCGGCGATGGGTGGATTCGGGATAAGCGGGATAACTGGGTTTGGGATTTTATGGGTTTTTTGATCTTGTGGGCCGTGCGTTTTGGGAATCGGGTTTGTGATGTCTTGATGCTTTTTTTCTTTTGCTGCGTTTGGAGTGGATTTCCCATGAGACTCGCTCGCTCTCGCTTGCTCTTTCTCTCTCTGTTTTTCTCTCTCCCTATCTCTTTCATCTACTCTCTTGCTCTCTTGCTCTCTTGCTCTCCTTTCTATGTTTCGCCCTTTTGAGGGCAGTATGCGTAACAACAAGCCGCTGAGGTTGGGGGGGGGGTTGAGGGATGAGTTGGGGGCTTACTGTCCCGGCCACGGAAGGATCAACGGCACTTCCCAAGCATAATGATGCGGGGTTGGTCCCGACATGGCCTGACTTCGCTACGGGTCCTGGCTTTGCTTGGACGGTTCGTGGCCAGATCGAATCTCAACTCATGTTTTCCTTCCCTCGGCTCTTTGTAACTCTCTCTTGCGGCCTTGTTTGTCTGCATGCCAAAGAAAACGGAAAGCGTTGCTCACCGCTCAGATTGACACCACATCTGTTTGCTAGGTCTTTTTCTTTCTCATCTCTGCGATAGGGGTTGGGAAGTAGGCAAATCTAGCTTTTGAGTTTCACATTGCGTGCTCGTTGCTCTGTGATAGGGGGTCATTCATCATGACAATCCTGCGTGTGTGTCCCTGTGTGTGTGTCTTGGGTGTGTGTCTTGTGTCGTTGGTATGTCCAGCATGGTCCAGCTGATCTGCCTCTCACGAGGAACTGATGAGCGAAGTTCTATAATTCCTCAGCATAGGTTCCCCGTCACCACGAGCAAGCAAGAGGAGTCTAGCGCCGACATCGTGTACCTCTCTCCTATGGGGTGTGGCACCTACCTGACCCAGAGGTTTATCAGATGTGTCACGATACCAGCCCTTGGGACCGCGCACCCAGGGATTGGGAGATGCCTGGCTGGCAAAATCGTAACCATTTCTCTCGCCTGGTTGCCGGTGTTCCAGCCACCATCGGTCGACGTCAACACCCGCCAGCGGGTGATACAATCACAGTTTGACCACCGCATCCAGAACAACGTGGGTAGCGCGAAGCAGCAGGACTTGAGGGATACGGCACGTCGCGCAACGGACTACTGCATGGGAGAGGTTGCGGAAGAGAGCGGCTGGTCTGCCCTTCTGCCAGAGGGGGAGGACGGACGAGAGTCGGTCGGCGGATTCGAACGGCCGCGCATCGCGAACGACAGACACTAGCTATACCACGTTGACCCAGGTGGTACGGTAAAAAAGAAAAAAAAAATGACGCGTTTGCCAGTTTGGAGAGATGGGCTCTGGTGCCACGGACGGTTGGACAGACGCTTTGTGAGGTTGTTTTGTTCATGGCATGTAGCGCAAAAATGGGGTCATGGAAGGCAGTGGTAAGGAGGTGAGGGATGTAGCTCTGGATACCTTGAATCTTGTACCACTGCTCTGGCCTCCTCTCTCCCCTATTATGTATGTTCGTTTCCCTGACACCGTCCATCCGCTCACCCATCCCTCCATCATGCCCTCTCAAGCAGTGAACGGAAGAAAGGCCATGCGTGCCCGAACCAGACCTCTCATCGCGTCAGCAACTACAGGCCACCATCCTCATCCCCCGTCGCCGCCACCACTACTACCACGACCACCACCATGCCCACCCCGTGCTCTCTTCAGAGCAGCGCTGACCTCTACGGCCTCGGCATCCGTCTCTCCTTCTACCTCCTCTGGTTCTCCGTGCTCGTCGGCGAGCGTCTCCACGAGCGCCACGCGCAGGTCCCGCGCGCCGTCGAGCTCGTGCTGGCCTACGCCGTCGCGCTGGCGCTGGCCATGGCGGCGTCCCGCGGCGTGCTCACCCCCGCCGACGCCTACGCGGCCCTGCTGCTCGTCTCGACCACCGTGTACCTGCTCGTGCCGCGGTACGTTACGGACCTCGCGTCCTGGGCGAGGCCGGACCTGGGGCTCGGCACGCCCGTTGCGAGGGGGCGGTCCGGGTTCGGGCTCGTCGGGGCCGCGAGGTCCGGGTTCGTGCTGGGCGTGGTGGGGCTGCACCTGTGGTTCTGGGCCGACGGGGTGGCGTCGCCCGGCCTCGGGAAGGGGCTGTGTTGCTCGGATGGCGAGCGGTGCCAGGCGCAGAGGTACACGGGGTTTGCGTTCGGGCCGCTGGATATGCGTAGCGGGGGGTTCAGGGCGATGAACGTGCTCTTGATGCTGACGCTCCTGGCGGGCGGCGCCGTCGTGGGTGCGATGAAGGCCGGGCTGAGGCGCAGGAAGAAGTTCAGGAGGCAGAGGCAAGCCAAGTACGTCAACGGTGGCCGAGCGTGGGGTGTCGATGGACGGTAGTTGACGCTGACCATAACTATCAGCCGGGCCAAGATCCGCGCGCTGAGAGACGTTGAGACGTTTGGCGGGCTGATTGTGGCCTCGGTGCTCGTCGCTGCCATCGAGCTAACGATTCGATGGAACCACGCCCCGTCGGATGTCTACCACCTGAACACAGCCTCACAGCTGATCCCATTGGGCTTGGTCATGGCGCTCATCATCACCTTTTTGTACGATCTGCGAAACGGAGGACCTGGGAGAGAAGAGAGCGGCAGCAGCAGCAGCGGCAGCGGCGGCGGCGGCAGTGGCAGTGGTAGGCACTTGGGAGGAAGCTCGGGTGGTCCGCCATCGCCTCCAGGTGGCTGGAGAAGGGTGAGGGTATACCCAAGGTGGGCACCTCGACATGCAGCCACGTGAGGAAAAGATGCTAACATACGGACACAGTCCATGGCCTCCTGGTAGCACTCCTTCTCCGGGCGTACCTGTGCCGGTTCCGAGACCTCGTTCCTTTGCAGTCCCCGTCCTGGCTCCGAGCCCTTCTCTTCCTCCGCCATCACCCGCATTACAGGCTGGGGGCCCAACCCCTCCTCAGAGGGCAGGTTCCGACTCTCGAAGCCCTAGTCCTGCAGCTCCCGCTTCCGGTCCTCACAGTCCTAACGAGCCGCCTCCTGCTTCTCCAGCAGGCCGGTTACCCGGTCCTCCAGCCCAGGCATCTGACCGGCCCAGTCCCGATCTGCCCCCTGGTTCTGCGGTCCGAAGCGGTCCTCACCGTCCGGATCCCGTTACAGTTGCTGCCATCTCCGGTATTCATTCTCCGCTGGGCGGCCAAAAACCCAGTTCTCCATGTCCCCCTTCTCGCTCTCCAACTCGTCGCCCTCCAAACCTCGACATTCCGGTTCTTCTTGCTCCCCCTTCAGAAACCAGAAGTCGTCCATCTCGCTCGCCTCCATGTCCGCCATCGGCCCCACAGAACACCCCAGACCCTCCATCCCGCGGCTCTCCAGCAAGAAACACTCCCCATCCCGCCTCCTCCATTAGGAACCCACGCGAGGCTTCGCCCCCTCTGTCGACTGCGAGAAGCTCTCATGCTCCTCCGGACCCTCCCCCTCTGAGACCATGTGATGCTACCAACTCGAGATCCACCTTGATTACGAGCAGTGCCAGCCACACTACGTCCTTCGTCACGGCCCTTCAAAGCAATCATAGCGGGTTGCGTCCCGTCTCGGCCACGAACACCTCCCAAGAGAATCCCCCAGCTTCTCCGCACGCTTCAAGTCGTCCAGATTCCACCTCAGCTCTTGTGAACGTTCCTCCCCCCTTCCAATCAGATACGTTGGATCCCCGAAGTTCTCCCCAAACATTGCGTTCGCCAACGGCTCGGAAAAGCATGGTCTACCAACCGCCGACCGTCGTCGCAGTTCCAGAATCCTCATCCAATTCGTCCCATCGCACCTCGCCTCAGCGAAGCCCCTCTCGAGCGGATGCCGCTATATCGGCAACGAGATGCTGGAGTCGTCCAGCCTCCACGTCATCGTCTCAGCTCCCACCTCGGGAGTCGCAGCCTGCGCCATCCGCACACCGAGAGTCGTCGATCCGCAGTGCCCTTCCTCTGTCTGGTCCGATACTTCCGGTGCATCCATCGCACTCGGCACCGGCATCATTGGCTCCAGAGCACACAAACCCACAGCTGAGGCCCATCATCATTGATGTCTCTCCGAACCGGAGGCCCCGGATCAGGCATCATGGACGGGGGACAACCTGAGAGGCCGTGCGACCCGATGCTTGAAGACATCTCTTTCTGTTATGTAGGTCAGATAAGATGCCAGACAGGCATCAGGTAATGAGGGACCCAAGAAGGGTTCGTATGCAACAGTCGGGGGTCGATAGTGCCATTCGGCATAGGCTCGCAGTGACTGGAAGTTGCAACAAAGCGCTCGTGGTGCCAGCTCTCGAACAAGGTCCCAAAACTCGTCCACAGTTGGTGCATGTGCGATGTGAGACCAGACAGAGTCAGCTCCCTGAATCTGATTGTCGATGACGGGACTGAGGCCTCCTGCGACAATGTCTCCGTCCTTGATCGCATAGTCGAGCATCTTTTGTGGTGTCCGACCGCATGGTTGTATATTCGGGTGGCAGCCGTCAACATCGAACCGTCTTGGGTCTCTGATGTCGACGCGTCGTCCGAAATCCACGAAAGCGTGGAGATGAGTACCTCCATCAGCGTGAGTCTCTCTTCCAATGAGACACTCAGCTGGAAATGACGTAATAACGTCGTGAACAGTCCATGGATCCAGGGCTCCGCATTGGGCGTAGGTAAGGAGGACATAGCGGGCTTGTAGGCGGAAGCGTTGCTGACTCATCGTTCCTCAGGAGCGCAGAATTAACATTGTCTGCGCTCCTCAATGAGGAATCAGGCGGGCGACACGATTGGAATGTCATTAGTCATCCACCCAGCCTTGCTCTCCCTAAGAACTCCCCCCTCGGGGGGTTGGGGGGGGCCAATTACTCACCAGCTCCAGACAAATTGTCACGTACCCATTCATCGAGTTCCGGAACTCCCGCAGTGCTAAGTCGAACGGACGCGGGGTGTTCGTATGCAACAGTCGGGGGTCGATAGTGCTATTGGGCGTAGGTGAGGAGGATATAGCGGGCTTGTAGGCGGAAGCGTTGCTGACTCATCGTTCCTTAGGAGCGCAGAATTAACATTGTCTGCGCTCCTCAATGAGGAATTAGGCGGGCGATACGATTGGAATGTCATTAGTTATCCACCCAGCCTTGCTCTCCCTAAGAACTCCCCCCTCGGGGGGTTGGGGGGGGCCAATTACTCACCAGCTCCAGACAAATTGTCACGTACCCATTCATCGAGTTCCGGAACTCCCGCAGTGAGGAAAGTCACGGGTCCTTTCCTTCCGCAGGCCAGCGCCTTCCTCAGAGATCTCATGAGAGTTTATCTAAGCTAGGCACCAGCGACAATGGCTCTAAATTTATTGTCGGCTTGAAGTTTCCAGACGGGACGGGAACTCACTTTTGATTTTTTTTCTACTTTTTTCCACTCGACGGGGAAATTGACTCTGCCACTTATCATCCCCAGTTGCGAAATCATTTGGGCATTCCCATCGTCGAAATGCCCTCCAGGCCCAGCAACGCAGGCCTTGAAGAGCCTTGGGCCAAGAGACTGAGAAGGACGCCGTCTCGGATTGCCAAACTGTCCAAGACCGGCCAGCTATTGTCTCCCAGACCTACCCACAATAGCAGCACCGACGACTTACCGTTGTCGTCTTCCTCATACGAACCCAAGGCAAAGCCAAAGCCAAAGACGACCTCCATTTCGTTTCTCCAGGACCGCCTCGCACCCCCACCCAAGACCGCCGCCTCACACTCGCCCATCGATAATGTGCTTCGCCCGACAAACAAGAAGTTGGCCTCTAGGCCCTCCGTCGCCCCCTTTTTTCAGCGCGTCGAGGCAGCCTTCCAGAACTCGCCGCAGATCATGACCGACAAAACCATTCATGTCAAGACTTCTGCGCCGAAACCCGCTCGGTCCCCATCTCCTGATGCCCAGGAACTCATCCAAGAGCTCAAGGGTTTGTCTTGCTCTATTTGCCACGTTTCCCCCGACAACTTACGCCATCTAGCCAGAGATATCCTCAGGCAAACAGACCAAGCTCACCGGTCACCGTCCATCTAGAACACTACCTCCAAACCGCCACTAGCCTCCACAAGCAAGCCACCGCCCGCCTTGCCCAAGCTCAAGCCGACCTTACCCGCACGCTGACCCGCACGTTTCGCGAGCAGGACGAATCCTTCCTCGCCGAGGCGGAGGCACAGATTGCGAGGCTTGCACAGCCACTCGATAATTTCCGCATCCGCTCCTCACAGAAGCTGCAGCTGCAGTCGCAAGACCAGCAGCAGTTTGTGGAAGAGCACACCGTGGCCGAGCTGGTGGCACGGGCTGAAAAGCAGCACAAAGAGTTCGAGGCCGACGTGGGCAGACTGTGGCAGGAGTGGGCGGTTGCAGAGGCAGAGGTGAAGAAACTACTGGGAGGTATTGGGGCGTCGGTTTCCTGCTTGGGCGTTGTGCCCGATGCTGGTCCGATCGCCGGGGAGGAATGCGAGGGGGATGATGGCGCAGCGATGCTGAAGAGATTTGCGGAGGTAATTCAACAGGGGATCACTGCTGCGGAGGAGGCAGTGGTTGAGCTTGGGGAAGAGGCCGTGGGAATGATGAAGGAGATTGAGAAGGCAAGTTGGCTCCGTGAGCAGCGCAACTCAGGGGTAATGGCATGGCTGACAGAGAAGCAGGACTTTCGCAAGACGACACTGCCGGATCTACATGCCTTTTTCCAGTCCCTCGACGAGCCGTGAGACTGTTGCGTGCGGGAGTCTTGGGGACCGTCATATGCCCTACATGTTGGACCATTTCACTTTTTGCGTCCCATCTAGGCTCTGGCTGCATGCCTTGTTCCTTTGCTCCAGCAACCTGCACGACACATATCCGCTAAAGTGTTCTGCTTGTGGGGTCTCGGAGATTCGTCCCTATACACAGTAGACCACACCGTCTTGCTGCATTCCAGCCGAAGCTAGAAGGCCACACCCGTCAGCTCACGTGTCAATCGTTGCGATGGGTCAAAAAGCCGTTGTTCGTCAACCTTCACATGCTTCCCGTTCCTAGATGCCAAACTCCTCCGATACCCCACCCAGGACATCCCACACCCACAAGATTCCCGACAACGGCCCCAGATTCTACCCCACGATCCCGAAGCATGTGCCCCAGGTTCCTTAAGTCCCATCGCCCCGGAGGGTCTCGCTTTGGCCCGAGGAAGTTGCGGCTCTTTTGGCCTTGGCGGGGCACTACCGGGCGTTGCGGGCCTCGGGAAATTGACGGGCAAGAGGGAAAAAAAAACTTGGAGACACACGGGATCCAGTGGGAGTCATAGCATCATGATGGCTAAAGTTGAACGTGGAGTCATAGACGCATGACCGTCAGAGGTTGAGGCTTATTACGTGAGCTGTAAACCCGTAGCTTGAAACCGAGACTTGAATCGGACGAGAGCTACGGGGAAGCATCGCTCCTCTTGTTTCTGATGGCATATTGGAAACGGTTCCCAACATCGAACACATCACCACCACTCCGTCGCTCAAGAGTTGACGACTTTCGATCCACGTCAGGTCAAGTGACTTGGGTCAGGGACACGCAGCTCGACAAGGTTCGGGTTCCGCGGCACAAGATTTGTTGACGTCTCCATGCGTCTCAACGCTACGGCCGATTCCGGTTTAGGGCGAGCGCTCTCCCGTCAATTGACCGCTTCGAGCCGACCCACGGGGTCGGACTGCATGGGAATGACGGCTGGGGGTGGTCCAAGCTCCCTCAACAAAGCGAGCTTGAACGATGAAGATAGATGGACTATGCGCCCTGACAGAGTCAACCGTCTTGGCAGGCTGAGGAGATCAAGCAGCACGAGTCAAGGGAACAAGAGACAGAGAGAAAAGGGAATAAAATGTGAAACGGAAAGAGAAAAAAGCATGGATAAAGGAAGAACAGGTGAGCCGAAAAAAGAAAAGTACAAGAATCAACAAGGAATAAATATGCAGAGAGAGTGAGAGGGGGAGGAAAGAGTTCCAGAGGCAAGGGACTTTAACGATGGCCGATTGAGACGCTGGATGCCAATGCGGTGGATCGATGCGCAGAGCACAGTCGACGTATTGCAGTTTGACTTCACCGCCTACGACTCGCTGTCAGCGGCATGCAACCGACCAGGGCCTTAAGGTTCGGAACCCGGTCTGTTGGGATTGTGAGGGTTGGAGCCGACAAGGAAGACTGCGAAATCGGCGGCCGTTGGGAACCCCGATGCCAGCTTACTGTGCGACACGAACAAGTCACAAGGTGACGAGAACAACTTCCTTGCATACTGCGTACTGCGTAGGCTGCATGGATAACACCAAGGCGGGGGACGATGCTTCCCCTCAGCGGGCACGATCGGGTGTTTGGATTCAACCATCGGCCCATGGAGAAGACGAAACGGCCGGGATGTGCCGAGGACTTCACGCCAGTCTCGTCTCAACGTGTAGCAAGATATCCCTGGATGGAACTGCCGTACACGCAAGCTTCTGCGGAACGGAATCGAGACCAATGACTCCCATTTAGGCGATCCACCAAAAGGGGGGGGGGGGGGGGGGTGGCATTGGGGAGGGGGGAAGTTGTGCTGCGTATTCACCGTATGTGCTGCACCCCCTAGGCGCCCTCACTTATACCAACCCGTCTTCCCCCCCCTCCCCATCGACTCGAGATTCAATTTCCTTTCCATTCGCCACCACCCAGCCTCAATTGAGTCACTGTCCGCCAGTTGATCTTATATCTGAGCTCTCTGTGCTTGCCAGCTCCTTGCTTCCATCAACTTTCATCGTCTTCGTCCATCCATCCCACGCCGCGCCCAGCCAGCCTTGTCATAGACCAGCGTCTTGCCAGCCAGATTCAGTCATCACCACATCTCTATCATCATGTCATCGCGACTCACGACCCCCATCTCCAAACTCGCCCGCTCCATCAGCACCTCGGCGCCCGTCGCCCGGCCTAGCCGCCTCCTCAACAATGCCGGCAAGACCGCATCCGCTAGGAAACAGAACCTGATGGCCGACGAGGCCGCCCCGGCCGAGGTATGTGCTTCAATGCTCTTTTTCTCTTTCACCACCATAAACCGCCACCAAAACTAACATTGCTCCCCCCCTCCCCTTCTAGCGTCACCACTCCACCAGCTCTACATCCGTCACCTCCCCTCACCGCCCTCTGGTCCGCCAAAAACCTCTGCCCTTCATGCAGACCTTCCACCACTCCGCCCCTCGCCCTTCTCCTCCCTCCTTCGCCACCGTCGACCGCGCCGTCCTCCCCAGGTTAGACGACGACGTCTTCCTGAGCGCCGCCGGCGGCGGCGCAGCCCCCTGGGAGGCGCAGCCCCTCGACTTCGCCGGCACCGGGACCTCGGCCCCGGGCCGGTACGATCCGTACGCGCACATCCGCGTGCCCCTCCTCCCGGACCGCCGGTCCGCGTCCGCCTCGGCCCAGGCGTCCGGGTTCCACGCCCCCGAGGCCGTCGACGCGCCCCTGCCTAAGCCCGAGATCGTGGTCGTGGCGGCGGACCCGACGCGGGTGCTGCCCGCGGCGCTGACCGAGGTCGAGGGGATGGGCGTGGATGGCGTCGAGCTCAAGTTTGCGCACGAGGAGGCCAAGCACGAGGAGAGCTACGAGATGGGGCCCGGCATGATCCGGGATCTGTGGAAGGGCATGGTGGACGATGTGCTTGGGAGTAGTAAAGCCGCCAAGGGCGGGCCGGCGACGGCTTGACGTTGTGTTTTTCGCTCGGCGTTCCGATGATGTGTGATGATTAGCGTACTGGGTCTTGCTTCAACGAGGGGGATAAAATGACGTTTCGAGCTGCTACGGGGACGACTACTTTCGCCTATCGTTTTTGTAATTGCTTTTCTAGGAGGGGATAAAAAGGCAAACAATAACACATTGCCATCTTGGATCATCATCACTCCTTCCCCTCCGTAGGCCTCCGACGCCTCGCCACCTCCAATGCGTTGAACGGGTTGCTCCAAAACATGCTTAATTATGTATCTACTTAGTATCGCCCCTAATTCATCTACCAAACTGTCGTTGAGATACACCGCTTCCATCATGTCGCGTCCCCTGCTAGAGGTTTCCTGGCGGTCTGCCAACCGAAAAGAAATCCATGGCCTGACGTGCCCCTTCTCCCCCCGCCTTTGGTATCTCCTGACCAGCAACAGCCTTCTTTTCCATGAATGCGCCTTATTGTTATTGTTGTCTTTGTTTGTATGAGAAAGAGAGAGAAACCCCTTCGCCAAAATCCACCTTGGTAATACCAACTCCATCAAGAACCGCCCGACTACCAAAGCACACACCACACAAGCACCTCGCACGCCCCTCTCCCAGCCTTACCTCTTCTTGACGCTCGGCCGGGGCTTGCACTCGTCGGGCTGCACGGGATGCAGCATGACCTTGGTCGGGTAGTTGGGAGTGTTGCCCTGGTACCCCTTGGACCAATCGTAGCTGATGGCGTAGGCAAAGATGTTGCCCGACTTGTTGAAGGTGGTCGAGGTGATGCTGCCGCCGACCTGGGGGTATCCCTTGAGGCGGTGCTTGGCGTCCTTGTCCCAGAAGTGGAACGTGCCGTCGCTACCGGCCGTGCTGAAGGTGCCATGCACTGGGTGGAACGAGATGTCGTTGACGGCGTAGACGTTGGTCACGTTGTTTTGGGGTTGGTCGCGGTGGCACTTGAAGGAGAAGTTGAGGCTAGACGCGGGAGGAGGGGGCGAACCGGGTTAGCCAGCCATCTCATCGAGGGAGGGAGCAACGGAAAGCAGGGGAGAGAGAGAGAGTGAGAGAAACAAAAAGATGGCTCACCTCGAATCCTTGTCCTCCACGTACTGGATCGCGCAGCGACCCTCGATGCTACCAATCGCAAAGCCCTGCGAGTCGGTGAAGCAGCTGACGACGCGCGTCTGCCACTTCAGAGGGCTCTGGAGCGTCTTGTAGAACTTTGCCGGCTCCTTGAGGTTGATGACGTTGATGTAGCGGTCCGCGGTGCCGATGACGAGCAGGTTCTCGCGCACGTCCATCGTGTAGACGCGCTCCTGGCACTGGACGGTGCCCACGGGGTTCTGGGACCGGAAGTCCCAGTACTTGATGGTCTTGTCCCACGACCCCGTCACCGCCATGGGCGTGCCGTTGGCCTCAAAGTAGCGCACGCACCGTATCGGCTGGTCGTGGCCAGCCACCGTCGCCACCTGGCCCGTCGCGAGGTCCATCACCTTGGCCACCTTGTCGGCGCCGGCCGAGATGACCTTCTGGCCGTCCTGTTGCCCGCCATCGCCATCAGCGTCGTTCTATCCCGCACGGACGCGTCATCATCGACGACGAGCTTGAAGCAGACCCACCTTGAAGAAGTCGACGGCAAACACGGGGCCCTCGTGCTCAATCTGCGCCTTGCCCTGACCCTGGCCGTTGCTCAGGATTTCGTAGATGCGCACCTTCTTGTCCCAGCTGGACACGGCGAGGAAATCCTTGAGATCGGCGGGGTTGGGGTTGAAGGCGAGGTCCGTGATGCTGTCCTCGGGGGGGCTGCCGAGCTCGACATCCTGCTTAAGATCGCCGAGCGTCGTCGCCGTCGAGGACTGGGTGCCGAAGAGGCCCGCCATGTTGTTGTTGTTGGGAGCCGGCCGGCGCGAACCGCCTCTTGCACGCCCTATAGCAATAGGTCGGTTCGCGGATTAATCGATTGCCGTGCGGTATGGCTCGAGCGGTAGTATATGGAAGGCTTGTTGTCGACGACGACGACGACGACGATGATGATGTTGCTGCGGTCGTGCTGGTCTGGTCTGGTCTACTGTGTAGGCTTCAGCCAGAGCAACTGGCGGCCGCGAGAAAGCTTCCGCTCCAATTCACCAGCCTCATTGTCAAGGGCAATACGCGCTAGCTTCAAACAGGAAAGCGGTGTGGCGGACTGGGACCCACTTTCTCCAACTTGTGGCCCACTTCGTTTTTTTTCCAAAGAAAAACCTCTGCGAGTCGTGAAGAGCTCCTCCCTTTCCTTCTTTCTCCTTTCTCCAAGCCCCCCCTCGTCCAACAAATCGCTATTCGAAGCTCACGCACGGAGAGAGTATTTTTTTTGCTCTTTCGCTTTACAGGCAAACATGCTTTGGGAGAAAGTCCCCGGACAACCACCTTCCGCTCTGGATGGTGGACGCGGAGACGCGCCGCCATAGAAGCACTGCGGCTGATCTCGGCCTGGCCATCTCACTTGTCTGTCGACCGCCGCCCGGCCTATTCTTTTCCCTCGTCCAGGGGGAAGCCTGCCAGCTCTGCCCGCGCAGGCAATCCGGCTCACCAGGCTGGGGAGACCACTGGGACGAAGATACGAGTCCGCGCTCCCTGGTTGTCGGGTTCCGGAAGGTCTCAGCGAGCAGGGCGGGTCGGGTTCGGGTGGGCTGCCGCGCGCGGCCGTCCGGACTGGGAGTGTACGGCTGGCTCGGGAATTTTCGTCAAGATGGCATAGTTATGCGATTGCTCGTTTGTCGCGGGATTTCCCAGGCGGCGAGTTACTCGACGGGGCTCATTCTTGGTGCGAGGGGGGGCTTCCATCCGCAACCTTGGTTGTGTTGGAGAGCGATCCCGACAAGACGAGTCGGCACATGGCGAGAAGAACCCAAAACTCTAGACCTCGCGGGAGGTTCATTGTCCTTCTCCGCCGCCGGCTCCGCCGTCGGGACGCTCGCCGACCGACCGGACAGTTCAGGTGATGAGAACCCATTAATAGAGTCAAGCTCTGAGGTGGAGCCGGCGTAAATCGTCGCGCGACCCCGTTGAGGACTCAACAATGCGTTATGGTATCTGATGGACTGTCCAAAGTTGCTTCTTGTTGTCTCTTTTATTACTTAGATAGTTGCTCTTTTGCTGTTTATCCTGATTCCGATTCCGCTGGGCATGTTGAAGCCGCCCTCCGGTCTATCCAGCCGCGTGATGCCATCCTGCATGGGTTGAAGCGGTACACCAAAACAAAAGCCTACCCTTTCGCCTGTGGCCGGTTACCGCGCCGCCTCCTTCTTCCGCTGCTCCTCCTCGAGCAGCTCGCGCTGCTTGTGCGCCGCTTCGATGTCGGCCTTCATGCCCTTGGCCCGCTGCCGCGCCTCGTAGAGGTCCCTGCTCTTCATGATCCTCTGGACGATGGTCCCTGCGTTGACGTCGGCAAACTCGTGATGGCCAATCTCCCGATAGATGCCCATGGCCTTGGGGTCGGCATACACGTCTTCGGTGGACGGCATGAAGGAGGTCGGGCCGTGGTAGACGGCGTCGGGGGTGCCCCAAGGCAGGGCCGTGAGGTAGCTCTTTGTCGGGGTGAAGGGTGCGCCGAAGATGACGGCGTTGATGTACTGGAGATGCTGTCAGCAAAACGAAACGTCTCCTGGGGGCGGTCGTCTCGGGGCGGCTTGCTTACCCGGCACTGCAAAACGCAGAGCCCACGCTCGTAGATGTTCATGATGGGGTAGTTAACACCCTTTTCCTCGTTGATGACCTCGTCGTCATGCACGCCAGCCACGACAAACACGGGCCCGTAATCGGCGCCTTTGCCCTTGCGCTCGTTGACGGCCTGCTCCTCGTACCACCCCTCCTCGCGGGCCAGCTTCTCCTCCGCCTCGACCACGAGCCGCAGGAACTGGATATGCCCGCTCGAGAACAGGTCAAACCCGCCGTCCACATACACGACGCGTTGCCCCGGCCGCGGGCCCACGCCGCGGAACAGCTCCCGGAACCCGCCCACGGCCCTCCAGAACCACACGTCCGCCCCGGGATTCTTGGCCGTCTCGTCCGTCGCGTACAGGCGGATCCGCTCCGTCATGGCCTCGGCGTTGGCGCGGCGTTCCTCCGCCGTCCCGGGCCCTTCCTCGCCGGCCAGCACGCGCTCGAGCGACTTGAGAAAGTGCCCCTTGGTGCACAGCAGCATGCGTCCGACGAGGTCGGTGGTGGAGATGGAAGGGGTGCGCTTGACCACCTTGAAACGCCCGGCCGCCTTGACGAAGCGGTAGCAGTCCTCGCCGCTGCTGTCCGAGGTGATGTCGTCGCCGTGGACGACGTACTTGCAGCCATAGTGGGTGATCCAGTCGAGGGAAGTGACGTAAGGGGCGTCGGGGATGGATTTGGTGACCCAGCGGCAGGCATCGACGGCGAGGAGGCTGGCGGGGGAGAAGGTCAGCTTGAGCTGGGGAGAGAAGCAGGGATAGGAAGATGGTTACCGCTCCGTGAGGTTCATAACCGTCGGGCCCTTGTTCTCTAGGATGGCCTCGTCCGAGTGGACCCCGACGTAGAGCTCGTCGCCGAGCTGGCGAGCTTGGACGACGGCGCCGGCATGGCCTGCGTGAGAGGGTTAGCTGAAGGCGGCATCAGGACGTAAGGAGCCGGACAAACGTACCGTGATGGAAGAAGTCAAAGCAGCCATCCACCCACAGACGACCCTCGAGCAGTTCCGGCGCGGGATCGCCTGGGGGAAGCGTCTCGTCTGTGGCCCCCATGGAAGCTCTCCCTCTCAGGGGTTGGAACGGAGGAGGCCAAGGGGAGATGACAAGGGCGTCCAGGCAGCTCCGTACGGTAGCTCTGTTATTCTAGGTAGGGTTTGGGCCGGTCTGGCAATGGAACAACCGGCTCAACTCTGTACCAAGCGTGGTTGCGCAGTGTGTCGAAGGCAGACCGAACCACAGTCGCAATGTTGCACCAAGCTGGCTCTTGGACAAGGATGGCTGCCCCTCCTGCCCCTCCTCCCCCCACACCGACACAAGACACAAGAACTGGACACAACACGCGGCCGGAGCCCCCGCAGGCTTTCCCAGGTTCTCATCTCGAAATGGGTTCCAGACCGGGGACTTGGGAGTTGTTTTATAACCTGGAAGCTGCACAGATTTCCAGGTGGAACGTACAGAGCGCCTGTCTACCTGCCTACCTTACCTACCTAGGCACGTACCGAAGCACCCAAGGAGAGCGTTTGTACCCTTTGGGCCTACCGACCTACCTACTACACGGCAAGATAGGAACCCCTATGGGCTAGGCGGATGGAGCATCGAGTTTGCATAGACTGCATGGGATTGACGAAACAACGGAAGTCTCAAGACTTCCTAAGCTGTCCATGTTTCACATCGGCATCCGAAATGATGCTTGCCGTTTCCCTGCCCGGCGTTCTAGAACATTGACATGTTCGAGGTTAAAACCCCATCATGGAGGCTTTGCATCGTCGGATATGCCCGTTGACGTCTGGCACCTCTTGGGCCACCTCGGCTTTCGTGCTCCCCACCAACCTTGAGTCGCTGCCAGAGCACGGCACAGGACGATCCAGGTCCCGTAGGGACGCGAAATCGGAACCAGCGCAGAGGCGCAAACGACCTGGCAGGGCTGTCCTAGCCACCGAAGACGTTCATGGATGAGAGTTTCTACGGAGTTCCCGTGCCTTATCCACGACAGCATCCTTGTCTACAATATTCCTCTAGATTGTGCCGTCTTTTTTTTTTCTGGCAGCCATTTGGCGCAAACCACCGTCCTCCCATCCGTCAGATGCCGGCCTGTTATCAAGCACCCAACGCCGTCTTCTGAACGTTGCAAACGCCCTACCGAGTGACCGGGAGCCTAGAGCTGTGGATCGTTGCTGCATAGAAGCCGACAGAAGGCCCGTCCGTCCACAGCTGATGATCCCCCGCCCCCCAAACAGTACCCACAGCAGCGCAACCCAACGGCACCGTCAGCGCCCTCCTGCCAAGTTCGGCGCGCTAAATCACCAATCAGCAAATGGCAGCGCCGGGAATCGTCAAGGCGCACAACATGCGCTCGCAGACCGCCGAAGCCCCTTTCCTCTCCAGGTCCTTCTCCTCCTTCTTCGGCGGCAGAACCAATTCCCCGTCTCACTCCGAGCAACCTCCCGTCTCCCCCACCGAGAGCACTCAGAGCACCCACCTCCCGACCAACTCCAACGACAGCACCCCCGAGCGAAGCTCGCGGGATCACCACAAGGAGAGAACCCTCCTCGTCAAGAAGCCCTCGCTCCGCCGCAAGTCGTCCTCGAGATTCTCCCTCTCGATATCCTCCCACTCCCACGACAAGCCCAACCGTCGCCGAGCCGACTCGGGGGCGTCCAGGACCAGCGGGCCGTCGGCCGACGGCGGCAGCATCAGCGACGTCCAAGCCGCCGTTGCCCTCTCTTTCTCCAGCACCGCCCCGCCGGTTTCCCTCTCGACAAGCTACCCCCCATCCAACCACCGCCGCATCTCCAAGATGCTTAGCCGCGGCGCCGTGACGCCCGTGTCCGGCTACCCCGTCGCCATGACGGGCTCCGGCCCGGGCATGCTCGGCGGTGCCACCATCGCCCAGCAGAACGAGCTCGCCATCGTGCACCAACACATCCAAGACACGGTCAACAAGCGCATATCCACCTTGGACTACCTGCGCAAGGCGTAAGTCAGACAACCCGCTTCGGCCTCTCCTCGACCCTTTTGTTTGTTTTCTTTTCTTGCTAACCCCAACCAGCCACGAAGGCCGCCTCTACTGGCTAAACACCCTGCTCTTCGACAAGCCCGATCTCCAGCGCATGTCATACTTTGACCCGCGCAAGCTCGGCCGCCGCGCCACCAACTACCTGCTGCTGGGCATCTCTTTGCCGGCCGTCGTCGACCTCAACTCGTCCACCCCGACCGAATTCCTCCGTTCGCTCAACACCCTCCTCACCGAGTTCGACGCCTTCCAGCAGATCCACACCGAAAACGGCGTCGCCACAACCTCCCTCGCCCGTGCTCGCCTGCCCCAGATGTTCCGCCGCGCCGCCGCGCCCGTCTCCAAGGGCCGGAGAAGCAGCTCCGCCGCCGGAAGGGACGCCGACATCGGAATCGGGTACTCCCTCGAGCAGGTCGATAGCAACGCATCCGGCGCCGGCCCGGGGGTCAACGGCGGCACGGGAGGTGCGGCTCCCGGCGTGACCGTCCCCGGGGGCCCGGCCGGCGCGGCGGCCTCGGCCCCAACCTCGACGCCCGAGGGTGTCATGGCCTTCGCCGCCAGCGAGGTCGACCTGCTGCCCGGAGAAGAGTACACGTACCTGCTGACGCCGACGCTGCCGTTCGACCCGGATTTCTTCGAGACGTTCGCCACGCTGTGCGACGTGCTGATCGACACGTACTCGAGGTTGTTGACCCTGCTGCCGACGCCCAGGGAGTGCGGCGGCTCGGTGGGCGAGCTCTTCGCCAAGGTCGACTCGAGGATACGCAAGCTGTTTATCCAGGGGGTGGTGAAGGAGTTTGATGAGGTGACTCGGGCCGGCGAAAAGGTGGAGCTGGCCAGCGTGGGGAAGGTGGTTTTGAGCGGGTTGATGTGAGGCGGGCCCGAGATGGCTTGGGGGCGGGGGGTTGGGGGCCCCGAGAGCAGGGAGCTCTCGCGTCTGTGCTCCTCCTCGCTGACGTGGAGGTAATATTGGTAGGAAAGCATGCACCATGGCATTTTGCCATCGTGCGGTGGATGGTCAAAGGTTCAATGTAAGCAATGGGTTCAGCAGGATGGAAAGAATTGGCGTTTTTGGCAAGGCATCTAGGCACAAAGGGAGATAGATATCCAATCAGGGCACAACGGTAGGCCGGGCACTTGGAAAGAGAGTGGTAATAATCACTGGATATGATGAAATCTTGGTTTGGTTCGGGTTCAGGTTCCCATCCTATGATACCTTTGATTGCCATCGTCGTCATTGTGATCCGTGTCCTGCAGTCCGTCGTCCGTCATGAGAATGCCTCCTTTTCTCCTCCATGTTTTCTATGCTATATGCTATGCTGGCTGTGCGTGCTGCTCCGAAACTCCCATGGAAAGATCGCCACGAATCCCAACAAAACCGTCATGATGTAAAAGCTAGGTACGTAGGTAGGTACGAAAACAGGCGTGAGGAGGGGTCGACAAGGCGAACCCAAGATGCGATCCGTTCCAGGGCTTCCGGGACGGTCGAAGCCGATGTATGCCAAGGAAAAAAACAAAACTGCCACCGGGGATGTTGACCTGGGAAGAGCAAGGGAAAAAGAAAGAGACGACAAGTACCGCCGGGTAGACGAGATAAAAAGATCGGGTACAAGATGCAACAGAAATTAAAAAAAAAAGAAAGAAAGAAAAAAAAAAAGGGAGGGGGTGGGGATCGGGAGAAGGACGCTGAAGAAAGAAAGAAAGAAAGCTAGGTGTGTGTCTGAAACGCCGTCAAGCCGTGATCACATGCTTGGCATGCTCCTCAAAGAACCGCCGCGTCCTGCGCAAATGATAGCCGCTGCCGCCGTTGGGGCTGCGGTGATGGTGGGAGGCTGCAGAGCTGGACGAAGAAGAAGAAGAAGAAGAAGTAGAAGAAGCCGGGCCGGGAAGAGCGCTCTTGGACATGGACACGGCGCTTGTTACCGCGGAGCTCGTGGCGTTGGTAGAGGTGGCGCTGCTGGTGGTGGCGGCGGTGGTGGTGGTGCTGAGGGAGGCCGGAACGCAAGAAGAAGAGGAGCTCCTGTCCACCGACACCTTGGACGTCCCGGAGAAGAGAAAGTAGGAGGCCCTGAGGTTGGGGGTGGACTTGGCCGTGGTGACGACCGAAGAGGAGGCCCGGAGCTTCTCCTTGGCTTTCTCCTTGTCTCGGCCGGTCCGATCCCTGTCTCCCATCCTATGCCTGCTAGAGGAGAGGGAGCTTGTTTTGAATGGTGTTGTTGTTGTTGTTGTTGCTGTGGTGGTTGTGGCGGTTGTTGTCGTTGCCGTTGCTGTGGCTTGTTGTGTGGTGCTTGCGCCGTTTGGACGGCCCGAGCTGGATGCCGTTGTTGCGTCCTTGCTATCCCGCCGTTTGTCCTTGGCCTTGCCAAGGGCGCTGTCTGAGGACGAGCAGCTGGATTTCTGCGTGGAATAAGGTTTGGACTCGGTTCCCGCGGGGGCTGGGGGCGCTGGTGCCTCCGCAGCATGCTCCTCGGCCACTTGCTTCTCGGCAAGCGGTGTTGCGGGCGGCTTGTGGCCTGCTGGCTTGGTTTCCTCAAGCTCGGCCTCGGGCCCTGTGTGAGCGGCAGCTACGTTTGATTCGCCTGCGCCGTTTTGCGACGGCGGTGCCTTGGACTGGGTGTCTGAGCTGGCCGTGCTGGCTTCTGGCCCCTTTGATGCTTCTGTCCATGTGCCATCATCGCCTTCTGTTGCTAGTGCTCGTTCTGGCGTGGCCCTGCCGTCCGTCTCGTCGTCCTCGTCTTCCGACTCTACCTCCTCCAGCCTATCTAGCGGCTCATCTCCGTGGCTGGAAGGATGCTGGCCGATCTTCATGATCTTGGCCGCCAGGTCGTTTTGCACCCCACGAACCTCTTCGCTCTCCGACTCTGGTCCTGCCGTGGCTGTTGTCAAGATAGCTGCCAGCGGCAGAGGGCTGGCCGGTTCGTTGCGGTATCGCTCTTGTTCTTCTTGAGCGAGCCTCTCGGCCTCCATGCGCCACTGCCGCTCTTCTTCCTCGGTCTGCAGCCAGTAGCGGCCCATGGCAGCCTGGTTTTCCTGGTGGCGACGCATCTTGGTCGGGCTCTGCAGCAGCGTCTTGGGCACCGCCGGCTGAGCTCCCGGGTCATGCGGTCCGATGTACGTTACGGTGCTCTTGCTCTTACGCCGGACGGGAAGGAAGCGTCGGCCAGGCCCGACCTCGACGTGGTGGATGGTGGCCTTGGCGAAGCGAACCGCTGGGGATGTTGGCCGGTTGAGAGGCGTCATGGGGGATGCGTTGGGAGATGACGGGGCCAGCTCGGGGCTCAGGGGCTCTCCCGTCTCTGGATTGACAAACTGGCGAGGCCGTCTGTGTCCGTCTGGGCTGGAGACGCGGAGAATGGACTTGGGCATCACCACGGGCGATCGAGGGGTCCTGGTACAAGAGCGTCAGCGCGTCGCTGCTCAACAATGGGCTCACGGCGATCCTAGGAGGCTTACCTTGGCTTGTCCAAAGGACTTTCCAGCTGTGATGAAAAGGTGACCTTGACATCCTGGGTACGCTTGTCGGTCTTGTCGGAGGAACCGTCCTTGTCTGTCTTGGAAGCCCCTGGGGAAGAGGAGGAGGAGGAGGAGGCAGAGGAGGAGCCTTGCTGGTCTGCCATGGTGGGCGTCTTTGCACGTCTGGTCTTCGTACCAACAGCTCCTTCCTGGATCGCCGTCGGCATCGAAAACGAGAATCTCCGGTGAGCGGTGGAGCGTCTGCGTGCTTTCGCCGTGGTGTTGTCGGCGCCGTGGCTGTGTCTTCGCGGTCTGGACCTATTGCCGGACGAGGAGACGTGTGCCGATGGGGTGACCACAGACGACGAGATGGACGTCTTGGATGTCGGGCCCTTGGTGTGCAAGGCTGCCCACGAGAGGACGGATGCCAGAGAGTCCTTTTTCTGCGGCTGCCGGAGGCCGTCGAGTTTATGCTTGACATCTTTGGCGTCCTTGGACATGGCGATGGAGGCGGAGGGCGTGGACAGCCTGACGCAGGGGCGAACGCATCAAGACATGACGTTCTCAATCGCTCTCCCGGGGCCAGCAACGGACGATACAGAGGGAGCTCATGAGCTCACGAGGGGGTGTCACTTTCAATCGAATTCGGGCATGGGGGCTGGCCGTAGGTTGGGCCACAACCATACGGATCTTCACGAAAGCGGGGACCCAATCACGGCAGCAGGCCGCAAGGCGTGCAGCAGAGAGCTCCTGTCGTGCCATTTGGCATCACTGAATGCCGACGACATTTATCCGAGGGGCAAAGCAAGACACGCTACGGCCGTGGTGATGCCCAAGCTCTGCGAAGTCCGGGGGAGCTGCCGTGATAGACCCACCCACCACCGCCTTGCCCGCGAGAAGGTGGCGTGGATGGAACGCCCTGCCGTTTCCGGCCCCTTGCCTCGGCGGGCCGGGGCAGCGGGCGTGCCTGTTGGATTCGACGCTGCCGGCGTCACGGCGTCTACATAGTACCCCCACGCCCAAGAATCCGGGGCTGAAGGAAATGCGTTGGCAGGTACGGTGACTCGCCGGGCGGACGCGTGTCAGTTTGTGGGAGGTCTTGCATGGTAGCGCGTTTGTGGTCCACCGAGGCCTTGGCGCGTCCGTTTGGATACGTCATGGCGCCCTGGCTGCCAGAGCCGGAATGGCTTCGGCCCATCGGAGAGGGAGCCTCCTTTGGGGGTAGGGACTGGACGTATGCATAGGTAGACGAGACCGTGGGAGGCCGGGGACGAGAGCATGACGTTCAACCGCCCAAGAAAGGGAACCTGCGGCCAGTGAAGCGGGTGAAGAAGAACCATGTGCATCTTGGGTCGGCGATAACCAACTAGCTCGGGGGGGAGGGGGTCCAGGAGGGGATCCATCAACGCTTTTGATAACTGCTAGAATTGGTTTGCGATCCATCACCACCCGTCACCACCAATCACCACCCATCACCACCGGCCCCGACTGCGATCGGGTTGTACTACACATGGCAACACATACACAAGCATGTATACCTAGCGTAGGTACGACACCTGAAGGCCTGTGGTCCCTACGGTGTATTACTACGTAGGCACCCAAAGAAGTGTGGCGGCCGGCACAGCCAACCACCGGCCCCCGTGGCGGCCGCCCCACCGCCATGGCCCGGTGAACGGTGAGGGCGGGGGCGGGAGACGGTTTCAGCCGTTCGCCGCTGTGGGGCGCTGCGATAACGATAACAAGAAAAGCGTCGGAAGGACGGAACAGCAGCGAAAGAAGAGCCCCGCGAATAACCTGAACTATCCCGTGGATATCCGCGTAAAACGCAGGACGGCGGACAGACCGCCGCGGCTGCCGCCTTTGATAGGTGCTCCCGTCGACGAGATAAAACGTCACGCGCCCCCGATCCAAGCCTTTGGGGACGCGCTGATAAGAATCTTAGCGTGGCCGAGAGAAGGGTTCGGCAACGAAAGCCGCATGTTCGGCTCTCCCGAGGGCAACACTCGGGACTCCACTCGTTCGCGAAACTCGGGCTTTCCGCCCTCGCCCCGATCCACTCCGGCGCCCACTCCGGGCGCTGCAAGGAATGAGTCAAACCTGCCACTCTAAGTTTTTTTTTTTCTCTTTCCCTTCTTTGGCCAACTCTAAATTGCTTTGCCTCCGGTGTTCGGAGCCATGACGAGGCCTGGAGAGAAGGGGTTGGGTAATGGCACCGTCATCGGCGGTATCGGCAGCACCCTACGAGGCCGTTGGCAGGCGGACGTATAGTAGGTCAAGCAAGGGAGAAGGTGATCGGCAAGCAGCGGCATATGGGCCTTGGAAACCCGAACTCTTGGTCACGGAGAAGCCAGGAACAGGAAACTAAGGATGCGCAGCAAGAGCCATGTCCACCCCATCCCACGCCTTAAAGTTGATGGATGGTGGATATCATGACCGCCATTGACCAATCACTCCTGGCTGACCCCGTTCGGATCAAAGCCAGGGACCCCCCGGGAAGCATGCCGGCCATCAAGGATGTCGCTAGCTCCGGTCACTTGAGAGTACCAACGTCCGCTTCCCAAGTTTAAAAAGAGTCGGCCTGCCCTCGTGATCCAGGCACGGCCTTCTCTCTATCTCTCTATCTCTCCAGTATACCCATTGCATACGTGACGCCTCGTCCTCTTTGTTGAGCGCCGAGCCTTCTTCTCCCATTCGTTCCTCTCCGTGCCTCCACCTACAAGCCTACCGAGAGGAGACCTTGATATCCCACCATGGCGCCGCATAGCACCGCCACCGAAGATCTGGCGGCCACCGCCCTGGAGAACAAGATTGCGCAGCAACCGTCTCGGCCCTCCAACGGCAGCTCGACCCTCGCCGCGCTCGACGCCTCCAAGCTCACCTACACCCTCGCCGACCCGTCGGCCCGCGCCGTCCCCGACGATGCCACCGCCTTCTCCGGAAACGAAACCATCTGCACCGACCACATGGTCACGGCCGTCTGGCACGCGTCCACCGGGTGGGCCGCGCCGGAGCTCAAGCCGTACGGCCCCCTCACCCTGATGCCCACCGCCTCGGTCCTGCACTACGCCACGGAATGCTTCGAGGGCCTCAAGGCCTACCGCGGCTACGACGGCAAGCTGCGCCTGTTCCGCCCCAACCTCAACGCGAACCGCATGCTCATGTCGACGCTGCGCATCTCCCTGCCCGGCTTCGACCCGGCCGAGCTGGAGCGCCTGATCCTCGCCCTCATGGAGGTGGACGGCCCCAAGTGGCTGCCCCGCGACCAGCCGGGCCGGTTCCTGTACCTCCGCCCCGCCATCATCGGCACGCAGCCGCAGCTGGGCGTCCAGGCGCCGCGCGAGGCGCTACTGTTCATCACCGCGTCCTTTATGCCCAAGATGGACGCCCCCGCGGGCGGCATGAAGCTGCACACGAACCCCGAGGACATGATCCGGGCGTGGGTGGGCGGCTTCGGCTACGCAAAGGTCGGCGCCAACTACGGGCCCAGCCTGCTGGCCACCAACGAGGCGAGGCAGCGCGGCTTCGGCCAGATCCTGTGGCTGTACGGGCCCGAGAACTACTGCACCGAGGCCGGCGCCAGCAACTTCTTTGTGGTGTGGCGCACCCAGGACGGCAAGCGGCAGCTGGTGACGGCGCCCCTGGACGACAAGCTCATCCTGGACGGCGTGACGCGGCGCAGCGTGGTGCAGCTGGCGCGCGAGAGGCTGGGCGAGGAGCTTGAGGTGGTGGAGAGGAAGTACACCATCGACGAGGTCATCGAGGCGGACAAGGAGGGCAGGTTGATCGAGGCGTTTGCGGCGGGCACGGCGGTGAGTAGCAAAACAACCCTGCTTTGCTTTGGGCGTCTTTGCATCTATATACATCTCGGCAGAGCTTCGGCAGGCTAACCTTTTGTCTCTTCTCGCAGTTCTTCATCTGCCCCGTCTCGCAGATCCGCCACCGCGACCACGACATCCACTTCCCCATGGTCAAGGGCGAGAGCGGCCAGTATACGTCCATGATCAAGGGCTGGATGACCGACATCATGTACGGCAAGGAGCAGCACCCGTGGGGCGTTGTGGTGAACGAGAGGCAGTGAGCACGTCTTTGGGAGCTGGCGTCGTTGGAGAGAGCGAGGGGACCGTCGCTGCATACCCATCGTAGCACGGAGCATTGCGCATTGAGCTTTCATCCTGGAGCATTGGGCATTGAGCGAAGCATGGCAAAAAGCAGAGAAAACGGTGTCTTGGAGGGATGGCGTTTGGGATCTTGCTGTTGGTTGATATCATGTTGGGAGAGTCAAATCCCATGATTGTCCTGGACCGAGCGTGTACTGCGTATATGCATGTAGGGGAGAAGATGAAGCCAAGTGTGACATGGCCCTGCCTTGGCAGGGGGTGTAGGCATCGAGAGGAAAGAGATGGCCGCCAACCATCTATCGGGGTTGGCAGTGAACAGGGAAAGGAAAACGACTTATCGGGACTATAGAACGACTTGATACCTATTGCCAGTGGCCAACTGCATTTCCACCCGTACCATCCCCCAAGATGCTTGTCGTTGTTTCATCTCTGCACACGTGCTGGTCCCGTCTGCACATCCATTCCATACCGGCGTGCCTTGATGCAAAGTACAAGGAGGGACGGTGACAAAGATGCCAACGAAGCCGACCCTTTGCGTAGGACTGACGTTGAACAAGGCTAGCATCCTGTGAAACCGGCCCTCCTGTTCATAGCATAGACGGTGAACAAGGCGGAATGACCTGACCTCCGACGTCCCGCCGTCGGTTAGCATTATCGTACCGTCGGTTTGTTGATATCCACCCCTAGTGGGTGCCGTGCTGCGTGTTTGTTGACATGGCTTAGCCCGCCCCTTTTTCTCAACAACAAACGCTTTTGTGCAGCGGCTGCGTCCATCTCCCATCACCAGACCAGCGCCGCGCCGCAGCGCTGCCGATGATGGACTTCCTCATCCACCTGCGGGAGGTGCCCGGCGAACGGAAGGGGCCTTCACGGGGCTGCGGGCCCCTTCCTGGAGACGAACATCTCGGCGGAGATGAACATCTCGGCGTCGCCCCCTCGCGGGTCCGACGACGACTAAGCGATGCCGACTAAGCGGCAGCCCTGCCGGGTGGTGCATAAGAAGAAAGATGCGAAATCCAGCGGACGAATTGTGTGGGTTGTTTTGGTTCACCAGCGAACATTCTTCGCCTGCCCTTGTTCCTCCTCTTCTTCGCTGCTCCCAACGCCGCTCCCCAGAACCGCAGCAACATCGATCTGCGTCACGCCAAGCGGGCGCTCTTGATGACCTATCATCGCAGCACTTCTCGAGCTGTGCCGCGCGAGCATAAGGGGGCGTCAAGATGAACCAAGAAACATCGACGGGCACGCCTGAAGAGCCTCTCCGCCTTGGCGATGCCAACTTCGACTCCCGGCCTGACGTCTACCCGGGCATCATCCTCGCCGGCGACGCGTACTCGCGCGGCTTCCAGTACGGCCAGCTCATGGCCGACGAGATCCAGACCAACGTGGCCCGACACCTGAGCGACCCCAGCCTGCCGGATGGGTACGTCAGAATCGCGAGTTCTCATGGCTGACCAGCCCCCCCAAAGCCAAGACCGTCCTGGGTGCGGTGTGCTGACGTGCGCCGCCATCGCAGGGAACATGGCCGCCGGCTGATGCGGCGGTTCATCTCATGCCTGCGCGAGAGCTGGTCGGCAGGATGGGACGAGATGCGCGGGGTGGCCGACGGCAGCGGCATCGACATTGAGCACGTGGTCCTGCTGAACGTGGCCGACGACCTCCGCGCCTGGGTCGCCAGCGAGAGGGGGAGGACCCCGCCGGCCCCCGAGAGCGCCAGCGCCTTCTTCTCGCCGCGGGTCACCGCCGCGGGGGCGCCCCTCGTGGCGCACTCGTGGGCGGCCCCCAAGGCGGTCGTCGACGAGGGCTTGCTTGCCGTCCTCGAGGTGCACCTGGAGGAGTGGCCGTGGGTGCTGAGCATGGTGACCGAGGCGGGCAGGATCTCGGGCCCCGGGGTGAACGCGGAGGGGCTGGCGGTGGTGGGCGACCGGATCGCATCGACCCTGGACGGGGGTAACGGGGGCGGCGATGACGACGACCACGACCACGACCACGACGACGCAAAGTCGGTGTTCCCCCTGTCATGCCTCGAGAGGCTTGTGCTCGAGCACGGCGACTTCGCCACGACCCGAGCCGTGTGCGAAATGCACGATTGGCGCGCCTCGAGACACCTGCTGGTCGTCGAGCCGACGGGCCGGTCCATGTCGCTCGAGATCTATCCGGGCGTCGGCAAGCCGGCCGTGTACCAGGGTCCGGCGACGGGCGCGTACGTGGCTCACGCGAACCACTTCCAATCCTTGGCGGCGTTCGCCGAGCGTCGCAACCCCGAGCGCAGCCTGCGCCATCTCCTGCCGGTGCGGCCCAGCGCCGCGAGGCTCGGCCGGCTGCTCGCTCTCGTCCGCGACGGCCTCGGGCGCGGCGAGCGACTCACCCGCGACCGGCTCCAGGACATATTCGCGGACCACAAGGAAAAGGAGGAGGGGGCCGGCGCAGCGCCCCTCTGCCGGCACGTCGGCGACGAGGACGACAACATGACGGCCGTCTTTGTCGTGCTGGACGGGCGCAACAAGGTGGTTTCGGTCTGCAGGGGCCCGCCGTGCAAAGGCACCCTGATGCATTACAAGATGGCCGATGATCCTGGCTCGCCGTGCTTCCTTGAGGACCCGAATCCGAGCTCCCGGGCGGCATTGGCGCCGCCCGATGCTTACGACGTCCAAGAGGCCGAAGCGCATCCAAAGGTCGAGGACTAGAAGGACCCGAGACCCACCCCCCAGCTCGTGCTCTGGTCGCCCCCTCGCGAGAATGCTGGCTACGACAACGCTGCGCCGCAGCCCGACCTGTCACTTCTGTACCCAGGGTACCGGCCGCGGACGCTGTACGGCGGGCAGAAGAAGAAACCCGGGACCATAACAACCCACTACGGGCCCCCGCAGGTCATGGAAAGCATCGAGATGACCGACGAGCGGAGCGCGCTGGATCGAGGACCGCAGCAGGAGGAGGCGGCGATGGACTTGCGTGCTGCAGAGAGCGTGCACCTGGCGGAGGCGAGCTCTCGCGGCACGAAACGGCAGGCGGAGGATCCGGCTGGCGAGTCGGCGATGCGGGAGGGAAACAAGAGGACGCGCGCATATTGAGCATATATTTGGCAGCTACCGTACCTACCTGACCAGGCAAGAACTGCGCGAGGTGCAAAGGCGAGGGCCCGGAGTGGCCATGGTGGCTCGTCACGGGCACAGGTAGAAACGTTGGTGCTGTTGTACGGAGGAAGTGTAGTGTAGTGTAGTGTAGTGTAGTGTACCACTATATACTGTGCAACTATTGTTCGTTCTAGTACACAGTACAATCCAAATCCATGTTGGAGTTGGAAGGGAATACATCCACTTCGAGACACGTGCCAAGAGGCCAAGCGTGGGTCGCACCAGGGTTCCCCCCGGACCAATGAAACGACAGTTCCTTGGAGATGCGGGCCGGGCCATCCTTGGCGTCGCCCCGGGAGGCCAAGCGCCTGGAACATCCAAGCTGTCCTTTTTAAGATTCCGAGGCGGGCTTGCGATTCCAAGGTCCGGTCCCCGTCCGTGTCCGTGTCCATGGGCTGTCTCTACTATAGGTTGTGCGTGAAAGAGCCTCGTTTGGTGGTGGTTTGCTCCAGGCTGGCGAGGGCATGTTTCACTTTGCCGTCTTAGCTCTCGTCCCCTCCGGCCCCGATTGAATCCATGCTTTGCGCCCGCGGTGCGCAATTCCAGCCGAGAGCGATGCGATTGTGACTTTTTGACCGGGGAACCTGCTGAACCGACCCTTGGACGAGCCCTTGACGGTTTCTCTTCAACCTCCAACATCCCCACGTCGCCGCCGCCGACGATATCGTCGACCACAAACACGACTCCCCTTCCCTCCGTTTCCCCCCCCCACGACAGAACTCCGCCCTCGGATCCCCAAAAGCCACGCGACGAGCCTGTTGGAACCAACACACAAACACACACACACACACACACGTATAGTACACAGGCGGCCCAGCTTCTGACGTACCTTCAACAACACCCACCCAAGCTACGGACCGGGGGCCGAAGCCGCCCACCACCCCCGCCGCCACCATGAACGGCCACGACGAGAAGCGGCGCTTCGACGAGGACCCCTTTGCGCCCAAGGGCAACATCGTCAGCGCCTTTGATGCATTCCGTAAGCCAGCCGCTGCGTACCAAACCCCCCTGGGGATCCCACCCAACCTGCGTGAGCCACGGACGTTAACCACACCTTCTTCGCCTCCCCCCCGCCAGCCAAATCCAAGCCCCAATATGTCACCTACACGGCCTCGGGCGGCAAATGGACCGTCGCCATGGCCATCGTGTCGGCCATCCTCTTTTGGGCCGAGCTCGCCCGCTGGTGGCGCGGCGAGGAGCAGCACACCTTCGCCGTCGAAAAGGGCGTCGGCCACGTCCTGCCCATCAACCTCGACATCATCGTGCACATGCGCTGCGAGGACCTGCACGTCAACGTCCAGGACTCCTCGGGCGACCGCATCCTGGCCGCCGAACGGCTGACGCGCGACCCGACGCTGTGGGCGCACTGGGCCGACGGCAAGGGCGTGCACCGCCTGGGGCGGGACGCCCAGGGCCGCCTCGTCACGGGCGAGGGCTACACGGCGGGCCACGACGAAGGCTTCGGCGAGGAGCACATCCACGACATCGTCGCGCTCGGGCTGCAGAAGGCGCGGTGGGGCAAGACGCCGCGGCTCTGGGGCGCGACGCCCGACAGCTGCCGCATCTACGGCTCCTTGGAGCTGAACAAGGTGCAGGGCGACTTTCACATCACTGCGCGCGGGCACGGCTACATGGGAGGCGGCGGCCATTTGGATCACGACGGTACGTTTTTCTTCCTTTTTTTTTTTTTTTTGTCTTGTCTTGTTTTCTTCCCGCACAGGACAAAAGGGGGACAGGACAAGGATCAGGACCAACGCAAGCTAACCGCCGAACCCAACCCCAACCCAGCCTTCAACTTCTCCCACATCATCTCGGAGCTCTCCTTCGGCCCCTTCCTCCCCTCCCTCGTCAACCCGCTCGACCGCACCGTCAACATGGCCCCGACCCACTTCCACCGCTTCCAGTACTTCCTCTCGATCGTCCCCACCACCTACAGCGTCGGCCACCCGGGCGAGCGCGGCAGCGTCTCCATCTTCACCAACCAGTACGCCGTGACGGAGCAGACGCGCGAGGTGCCCGAGACGGTCGTCCCGGGCGTCTTCGTCAAGTACGACATCGAGCCCATCCTGCTCAACATTGTCGAGACGCGCGACAGCCTCTTCCTCTTCGTCATCAAGGCCATCAACGTCGTCAGCGGCGTGCTCGTGGCGGGCCACTGGGGCTACCGGCTGTCGGATTGGGCCAGGGAGGTGCTGGGCCGGCGCCGGCAGCGGAGCGAGGGCATGCTGGGCGTCAAGGCGCACGACGACGACGAGTAACACAAGATGGACGACGGTGGCAAGGATCAAAGTCGTAAAAGAGAAAAAAAGGGAGGGGGACGCTTCACCAAGCACGCGTGCATCATGGAATGGATTTCTGGGCGTGAGATGGATGTGCATTATCTGAGTTTAGCTTTCCCTGTATGTCATAGGAGGCGGGGTTTGGTTTGGGAGAGACGAGGTGTTGCAATGCATCGTTCAAGGCCGGCCAAGTACCTATCTTGTAAATAGAAGCGTTTTCTTACCGATATCAGAAAGGAAAAAGAACTCTAGCCCATGACCAACCCTACCCACCTGGGCCTGGAGGACCTACGCAGAATCGCGCAAGCTAGTTCCCAAATACAACGCAAAAGAAAGAGAAAAAAAAAAAAAAAAAAAGAAAATCAATACCGCTCCATCAACCATCTCCTTCTCTCCTCCCCTGACATCTTCCCCAAAAACGCCAACTCCATGTCCTTCACGGCCGCGTACCTCTCCACCAGCTCGGGCCCCATCATCTCCACCAACTCTTCGTCCTGCTTCAACGCCTCCAACGCCTCCGCCACGCTTCCCGGAAGCATCTGGGTGACGCCCAGCTCCGCCCGGTCGTTCTCCGTCAGCTTGGAAGGATCGATCTCGCAATCCCCCCAGGCCAGCGGCTCGCCGTCGCTGTACCCCTTGGTGCCGGCGAAGAGCACGGCGGCGACGGCGAGGTACGGGTTCGCCAGGCCGTCGAGGCAGCGCACCTCCCAGTGGGACCCCTCGATGCGCCGGAGCGCCGTCTCGCGGTTCTGCGTGCCCCACGAGACCCAGCGGCCGCCGGACCAGGTGCTGTCGGAGCAGCGCTCGTAGCTGGCGGGCGATGGATAGGTGAAGGCCGTGATGGCACGGAGATGCTTGAGGACGCCCGCGTAGAAAGACTCGTGGGCTTCGGCCGGCGAGGAGATGACCACCTCCGTCGTGGCGGTGGGATCCACCACCGCACCGGCGGCGGCGGCGGCGGCGGCGGCAGCGGAGACAGAGCTCTTGCGCCGCGCGCGAGGAGCAGGCCTGATCGGGGCGACCGACATGTGCATGTGCGAGGCGGTGCCACAGGCGTAAGGAAGGGGCTTCGGGTGCAAGGTGAGCTTGAAGCCGGCGGCGGTGGCTAGGGAGGACATGATGTCACGGGCGTGGAGAAGCGTGTCGGCGGCCTCGACGGGCGGATAGGGAGGCAGCACGAGCTCAAACTGGCCGGTCGCGCTTTCGGCATGGAGCTGCTGGGCGTAGATGCCCGCGTCCGCCAGGGCGGCGACCATGTCGCGGAGGAGCGTGGCGACACGGGGGTTGGCAAAGCACCGGGAGACGGACCATGCGTGGCCGTCGGTCGTGAGGATCGAGTACTGCGACGGGGTGGCCGCGGCGGCGCCGCCAGGGTTGGCGCCGAGCAGAGCGTTGCGCTCGACGAGCAGGAATTCGATCTCGAAGCCGATGCGGAACGACAGGTTGTTCTGGGCCCCGTACTCGACGGCGCGCTGGAGCACGGAGCGGGGGCAGTAGGGCACCTGCGCGCCCGACGGGTGGCGGAACTCACCGGCCATGCTGATGTGGCCTTCGATGGGTCCCTTCTTGAGCGACGAAAAGTCGGGGTGGAGGCGGTACTCGCCGGTAGGATGCACGCCGGGAAGCACGTGGTCGTTCTGGGTCAAAGCGAACACGGCCGTAGCGATGCCGATGTCCGTGGACAAACCTTCGTTGAGAAGCCACTCGAACCGGCGGAAGGGGATCATGCGCATCCGTTGGGTCGCGGTGAAGTCGCTCCAGAAGATGCGAACAAAGTCGGGGGCGGGCTGGTCCTTGAGGAAGGCTTGGAGCAGCTCGGCGTCGCTCTGGTAAGACGCTGGCGACGGGCCCGTCTCCGCGTCCAGCTCCGCGAAGTCAATGTCGAGGTTGTACAGCTTCCTCGCGTTTCTGAAAAGCACGTCGCGAACCAAGTTGATGGCCGCCTGCCACCCGATATGGCCCTTGCGGACGTAGTCACAGAGCACCTAGACGGCGCCAATCAGCTCATGCACCAACAAAGCCCAGGTAGCGGGCGCAGAGTGCGTCTTACCGTCTCAAACACCTCCCGCATCTGCTTTATGGCAAGCAGATACGTCTCCGGGAACCAGTGACCATCGGTGCTCCACAGTATCTTGGTCCAAGGACATAGCTCGAGGATCTCGCGCACCAGCCTCTCCTGCCCGTCGTGGCTCACGAAGGGGAAGACCTCGCCGATGTCGGCGTACACGTTCTCATACACGGCCGCCAGGTAGCCCGTCTCGCGGGTGAAGGGATAGCCCGCATGGAGCAGCACGATGGGCACCGTCGGGTACAGGCGGATGAAGGGCTGCAGGTGGGAAGGGGACGCCTTGGCCAGGACGAGATCGTTGTCGCCGAGCCCGGTGTGGAACTGCAGCGGCTTCTTGGGGCGAGACGGGCTGTCGCGGATCAGGCGTGCGACACGGTGCACCACGAGGTCGTTCAGGCTCTTGGTCTGCAGCCTCTTGAAGCTGCGAAGGTTGCCGGTGTCGACGATGTCCCGGAAGTCTGCGCGGGCGTGAGCCTCGCTGACGTCGGCGGGCCAGTCGGTGATGTCGAGGCCGGTGCGGTAGCCCACCACGGACTTGAAGCCGGCGACGTCGGGGTCGTCGATGGCCTTGCGGATCTCGGCGTCGAAATCGCGGAGCCACTCGTCAAAGGGGTCGCCCTTGCGGTCCCGGGAGGCGCCCAGGCGACGAAGGACGTCGGCCGCGACCTTCTCGATGCGCACGATGCGCTTGCAGCGGCTGCGCGTGTAATCATCATGCCACGACAGGGGGTTGGCGTCGTCTTCGTCGTCGAGGCCGTCGTCGAGCAGCAGGGTCTCGATGCCGTCCAGACAGGCGGCGGTCCAGTCCTCCAAGCCCTCGAGGCGGCGCTCTTCAATGGCGACGACCACGGACTCCCACGAATAGCCGCATCCCAGGGCGGCGGCGAGCTGGCGGACGGCGCGGAGGTGGGGCAGGGAGCTGGTGGCGGAGTCCATGGCGTCGCCGGCGGCTTCCGTGGTGATGGCCAGGAGAGGCTTCTTGGCCAGGGCCTCGAGCTTGAGCAGCGGATGGGCGTGGTGGTCAATGATTGGGGTGTTACGGATGGCGCGAGCTACGGCATCGACCTGGGCAGGCGTTGCCGTGCCGCGCATTCCAATCCACGACGCCATACTCGCTGCTGCACGGGGCTGGCGGAGGGGACGGTTTGTTGGGCAGCTAGGGAGGCTGGCAGCAGAGCTTTGTTGGAGTTGGAGCTTGGAGCTTCGCCTAAGGGGCCACCGTACGGTAGCGCAGCGACGACAACGACGACGACGACGTCAGTAAGTTTGCAGGAGGGAAGGCAGAGAGAAGCGGGCAACCTGGCAACACCCGATGGATCGGATGACTAGGTAGGTGGCCCAACCTTCACCGATCGGAACACAAAGATCGAGTGCAAGCACTGGAACTTTCCATCCACCAATTCGTTGATCCGACCTGATTGGCATTACGTTATCTTAACACTGCATGTCTCAGAGGTCCGTTGTAAGGGCTTTCGAGGATGCTCGAGAGATGCGAGATGCGTGATTCGCTGCAGTGTTCCCGCTCTGGGTTGTACAGTAGGAACATCCATGGCTTTCTGAGATTTGTTGGGCGGACTGGAAGGAAGGGATTCTGTTTGTTCGCACCATGCTTTCCCACCTCAAAAGCAAAAAAAAAGACAAAGGGAAGGCAAGATAGGTGGTACATCTGCTGTGGCACCTTACCGAACCTTTTAGAGCGGACCAAACCGAAGCTACCAATACTGCGTAGTTATTCCATGACGTTGAGTGTGCGGGGAGGTGGGGGAGTGGGGAAGGGTGGGACCCGCAGGATGGAATTGCCCCAATTGGAGTGGGGTTGTCGGGTGAGCTCCCGATCAGCCCCACGTTCCACATTGCGGAGCAGCCAGTCACTATAATAGTACCTAGTCATGCAGAACTAGGTACCTTGATGTACTAGTATACTCTAACAACTAATTACTGTGTACCTAGATACACAAGTACATTGACACATCGACGCAACGACGAGCCTATGACAGTGAGCTGCTGAGCTGCAGTGCAATGTTGCTCGGTGTCCTACACTATACAACAGATCTTGAATGCAAATCAGCCATCCATCTTTGCTCAACGTGCTATTCGAATATTTTCCATTTTCCTAGGGTACGGTCCCTCCATCGAATAGCTACAAAATCTCTCGTGTGCTGTAAGAGGCATAGGACTTGGCACTCTGCCTACAACGTTGAAAACATACTGGAAAGGGTAAGGAAGAGAAAGGAAGAGAGAGGCAGAAAAGAAGTTGCTTGCACCCACCTGCCTGCCGTCTGGTGTTGTGGATTTCGTTTGCTGCTTCTTGATAGAAATTTTGGTGGCTTCTGCCTTGCAGGAGACCCTCCACCATTCTTGAATGAGGAAGGCACATCAAAGTCTCCTCGTTCATACCTCTAGGCAGCATGTCAAGAATTTGCAACAGACAAGTAACAACAACACCCAAGGTCCATTCAGGACAGCATCGCAAGCAGCAACAAACGTCATTTCATTAATACCCAAAACAGTGTACATTCGAGAAGAGCATCCTGTCTTCTGATTCATTCCGTCCTCCCTCCCCAAGAGTGTCAGGCACCCAAGTCAGGTAGCTCACCTACCTTACCTACCTACTCAATCTTCCCCTTCTTCCACCCTCCCAACACGCCGTCCTCGTTCAAGAAGCTCGTACCGTTCTTCGCCCCCACGGTATCCCTCCCAACCCAGAAGCTCTCCGGCGGGCCAAGGTAGCTGGGCTTGACACCTCCCAGGTCAATCACCACCTTCTGGATCACCACCCCCGGCATGAGCGCCCAAACGCGCAGCTTGTACGCCCCCTCCTTGGGCACCGCGAAGCTCGTCGTCGTGTAGCCGCCCGTCCGTCCCCACACGCCGTCCGCTACGGCTCCCTGCCAGCCCGCCGGCATGGCCGTGCCCACAGTGCTGCCCACGGGGGTGACGCGCTTGATCTGCTCCGCCGTCGGGGATCCGCCCTCGGCCGGGAACAGCGCCACGGCGTACTCGAGCGGGTTGTACTCGCCCAGGTAGTTCAGCGCCGGCGAGATGAGCAGCGTCACGTTGGCGGCCGTGTGGTTGGTGAAGAGGTAGACGTCGTACTCGAGCGCCGGCGCCGTCTCGACGCTCAGCTTCTCAAGGTCCAACGGCACGAGCCCGACGCCAGAGCCGGTCCGCCCGTAGTGCTCGAACTTGTGATACGTGATCTTGTCGCTCTTGCCCTTGCCCTTGCCCTTGCCGCCGCCGCCGTGCTTGCCAACCCTCCACGGCGCGGGGGGCTGCTGCGACGCGGGGATGATGGCCGAGTAGTGCTCGCCCGCGATGGCGACGTGCCCGTCGGCCTCGACGAATCCCTTCTTGAACGACGCCGGGACGGCCCGCCGCCGCACGGGGACCAGGATGTGCGGGTCCGCGAAGCCATACGAATCGCTCCCGTCGCACGGCACCGTCAGGTTGATCTTGACCGTCTCGGACCAGGTGCCCGCGGGCGCCTTGGCCCAGTCGACCGACACGAGCACGCGCTGGTCGGGCTTGCCGCCGCCGACAACGCCCGAGGATTGAGAGAGCTTGATCCAGGGCTGGGTCGGGGCCGCGGACCAGGTGCACTCGCGAACGCCGCGGGAGAAGACGTCAAAGTAGCGCGTGGCAGGGCCGTAGGGCTCGAGGGGCGGCACGGCAAGGTCGTTGGAAGTGTTGGGGTGCCACCGGTCGTCGCCCTTGACCGAGGCGTTGGATCCCTGCACGCCGAAGCCGACCTCGCCGGACAAGGCGGCGAAGTCGGTTTGCACGTAGACGAGAGGGGGGAGGGCGTTGCGCATGGGCTGCTGCCAGTAGCCATCGTAGCCGAGGTGGGTTTCTGTATCGTTCAAGGAGTGGTTCGTTAGAATGGTAAGGAGCCAAAAGAATGAACAAAGTGAGATGAGAAAAAAAAAGGGAAAAGGGGAGAGACATACGGTCCATAAAGTGCCTCCACTTGCCATCCAGCAGGGCATCCCACCGGCGCGTGAGGTTCGCATCGTCGGCCGAATGAGCGAGCACCTCCTGAATGACCGTGTTGGCGGCGTTGCGGCGCTGGCCGGCGTACAGGGCGTTCCGAGCGGCCCCAATCTGGATCTTGTGCACAATCTCGCCCGCCAGCGCCGGGTGCAGCACCGTCTCGAAGAAGGCCGGGCGCGCCTCGTCGGGGAGCTTGTCGTAGACGGCCTGAGCGCGCGCCACGAGGTCGGCCCACTGGGCCAGGATGGCGTCGGCCTCGTTGTAGTGGATGACGGAGTAGACCCACGGCTCGAGCAGCTCGTACTTGCGGCGGGCCGCGTACATGCCGTAGCGCATCATGACGTCGGCGGCCGCCTTGGCGTGCGCCTCGCCGAACTCGCGCGCCGCCCAGGCCTCGGCCCACTCGGCCGTGCTGTCGACGTGCCACCGCTCGGCGTCGTAGGCCATGTCGAAGAAGTGGCTGATGGGGATCTCGAGCGCCTTCATGTCGCCGACGTTGACCACCCAGATGCGGTCCACGCCGCGCGCGTAAGCGTGGTGCATCTGCTCGGCCGTCTTGGTCAGCTGGATCGTGTTGATCCACTTGTAGTTGCGCGGGTCGCCGACGTAGTCGAAATGATAGTAGACGCCCGCGCCGCCGGCCCGGTCTGTCTCGTTGAGCAGCGGCAGCCGCCGCACGTTGCCCCAGTTGTCGTCGGCCCACAGCAGCGTCACGTCGTCGGGCACCTGCAGGCCCGCGAAGAGGTACGTCATGACCTCCTTGTACAGGCACCACGTCTGCGGGATGGCGGTGACGTCGGCGACCCCGAGGCCCTCGCTCATGATGCGCCGCTGGTTGCCCACGAGCACCGTCAGCATCTCGACGATGTGCTCCACCCCGAGCCCCTCGATGGCCGTGTCGCCCGTGCCGCGCATGCCCACCGTCCACAGCGAGTTGCGCGCGTACGGCTTGGCGCGCTGCACGCCGTAGCGGAAGTACTCGTCGATGGTCTCGTTGTTGAGGTTGTACGCCCAGGGCCCCTCGTAAAAGGTGCCAAACTCGTTCTGCGCGCGCATCAGGGGCTCCGTGTGCGACGTGCCGATGACGATCTCGTAGGCGTCCGCCAGGGGCTGGTTCGCAGGGTCGTCGACCATGAACATGGAGGCCCAGAGGGTGGGCCAGAGGTAGTTGGCGCGCAGCCGCAGGAGGACCTCGAAGATGAGGCTGTAGAAGGCGGCGCCGTAGCCGGCACCGTAGGGGGTGTCTTCCCAGTGCTCGCTAGGTGAGAGGAGGGCGGGAAGGGCCGGGTTCGTTAGCTGACGAGCCTGGAGCCCAAACAAGAGAGGGGCTTACTCACGCGACCCAGTTCGTCAGAGCCGGCTGCTCGTCGTTCAGGAAAAACCCGCGATACCTCACCGACGGGCTGTTCTGCACCTTCTTGGCCTTGGTCACGTAGAGGTTCTTGGCCTTCTTGGGCGGGCTGTCGGCCCAAAAGTACCACGGGCTGACGCCGATCTGCTCGCTGACGTCGTAGATGCCGTAGATGGTGCCGCGGGGGTCGGCGCCGGCGATGACGAGCGCCTTGGCGCACCCGGGCACGGGGTTCCTCACCACCTGGCTCGTGAAGGCCTCCCACTTGCCCTCGACCGCCGACACGTCGAGGGCGCGCGACTCGATGAGCTTGTCGATGACGGCCGAGTGGCCGATGGTGCCTGCGATGATGACGACGTTGCCGGGGTCCGGGTCCGCGTAGGCGGGCCCGTGGAAGCGCTCCGTGCCGGTGGTTGAGAACTGCACGAGGACCGTTAGGGTTTCCATCGCTTCTCGGCCACTTGCGAGCGGGGGTGGGCGGGAGACGACTCACGTGCGTGTTGTTCCTGTTGTTCACCGGGTTGTACACATACTCGGCGGGCTTCGCTCCCTTCTCGCCGTTGCTCAGGGTGTAGTTGACCCCCGTGACGCGGCCAAAGTCGAGAGCGAGATCGCCCGCCGCGCGGATGACGCCCCAGTAGTCGTTGCTGGACACGAGGATCTGGCCCTTTCCGACCTTGCCGCCGGCGATCTGCAGCTCGGCGTTGCGGCCGTTCGTCGAGATGATGCGCTCCTGGCCCAGCGCCGCGGCCACGGCGCTCAGGCCGAGCCAGCACAGCGCTTTGGTGACGAGCATTGTCGCTCTGCGCGCCGCTGTTGCTGCCCCGGGTAGTGCGCTGGTGCCAACGTAGCAGAAATTCCGGCAAGCCTCCGACACCGCGAGGTGGGGGAACGGAGATGGGCAGTTCGCAGCTCACAACCTCGCGCTCTGTCAAGGAGCGAGTGGACTGGGCTGGTGGGAGGAGAGGAAAGGGGACGCCCGGCGGCTCATGGCGCCGTCATATTATACGGAAGCTTTTGTATCTCCTTGGTAGCATTGCCATGTCCAGCTCTCCGGGTATGCAAGGCACACCCGCCTCCGCGGGAAACCGTTGATGTCATGAAGGTATATACGCGGGGCTGGAACCCGCCGGCGACATGCTTTCGTCATTGGTGGGAAAATAAAGCCCTGAGTGGCCGGGTCGCTACCAAAAGTCGCATGTTGCTCTCGGAAGGGAATCGCGGGCGAGTGTACCGGTGGTACGTAGTGCAGGGCCGCGCCGGGGCTCGCTGAGCGGATGGATATGATCGCTAAGGGCCGGGCCACGGCCGGGTGGGGGGCGGGTAAATCATGGGCTCGGAGCCAAGCATCGCGGCTGGCAGCGAGGCGTCTACACCAAGGACCAAACGAATCCTTGGCCATGGATGACCATCACTCGTCCGGTGGCGGTCACCATTGCGATTGTCAGGGCGGAAAGCGGGGGCTGAGCGGCGCCCCTGACGGGATAGGCATAAGAGATTGCTCCGTGTGGTTTTGCTTGTTATGGGCAGCAGGCAGGCTTCAAATCAAGCACGCCTGCATGTGGATGGGTTGAGGGGACATGACAGTACTGCTGCTGGGTGAGAGCTGGAGCCGTGCTGTCTACGTATAACTACGCTAGAGAATCCAGAAGGGAGAGTCCCAAAGCGGTACGCGCAAAGTACCAACGAAGTGCGGATGCTGTTTCTCCATCGTGAGATACGAACCGTAGCAGCAGAGGGCAGCGTTGCTGCGCGACTTTAGCCGGGGCGGAGAGAGGTCAGTGTTGCGATCTCCGCCTGTTCCCGAGGCTTGCGGCGATCCGAATGGTGGTAAACGGCGAGCATTTGTTTCCAAGGACCAGGGTCGAGCGTGGGTCGAGGAGCAGAAGGGTTGCAATCGTCAAGGCTGCAGAAGATGGAGTCGCCGTGGCTGTCAAACTCTTTGATGGGGGACGAGGACCGGGAATGCGAGTGAGTGGGGCTTCTTCTTGTTCGCTGCTTGTTGCTGTCGGTGAGCTCGGGCATCATCAACCAAGCTGTTGGAACCCCGCGGCGTGTGCTTCGAAGCGTGGCATCTGCCAGTTGCCGGGAAGCCCTTCCGAAGCGGTCGGCCAGAGGAGATTCATGACCAAGGCAAGCTGTCGTCCTGTGATGAGGGCAATCCGGCACGCAAGGGCGGCCCTGACAACCAAGTCTTCCTACCTAGCTATTCTCATCGTCTTGAGGCTGCTGTGCTATGGTGTTGACATCATAGGTATGTGTAGTTATGAGCATACTGTAGTACAGCCGTGGATGGACTCACATCGTCTCACTCCCGAACGGGAGCGGCCCGAGAGGACGAATGGATTTTGAATCTCCCCGCATGACAATTAACAGCAGAGCGGACCGTGTCCCTGGGGGCTCTGCGATAGCCACCGCAATCTAACTAGTACATCCGAAGTGCCACATGCTGTGGGTAAAGCCAGCCGAGATACCATCATATTGCAAACAGTTCCAACGCTCTCCCTCCTCTGTTCCCGTCCTCTCTTTCTGCTCAAGCAGCAGCGCTCTCCACCCACCGATACCTCGGCAACATCGCCATCTTTTCCTCCGGGCTGACATCTGTGTCCGCGTACACCATCCTCGCCCCCTTCTTTTTCTTCTCACCCGCGCCGGCCGCCTCTTCCGCACCATTCTTGGCCGGAGCCGCCGCCGGCTTGATGCCCGCTTCAGCCATCCTAATGAGCTGATCGATACTATCGCCAGTAGCCGCCGCGTCAGACGCAGGCACGGCCGGTGGTGCACCCCCGGGGTAGCCCGGAGGAGGAGCCCCGGCGCCGTAAAAGTATGGCGGCGCGCCCGCGGCGCCGCTGGGCGGCCGGGCTGGAAGAGCGAAGGGTGCTGTGGCGCCGGGCGGCGGGGACGGGCCTGGCGGGAAGGCGCCTGCCGGGGCGGGGAAGCCTGGCGCGGCACCGTACGGCGGAACAACGGGGACACCAGGAACGGGCGCGACACCGGCGGCCGGGTACGGGTAGCCTGGTTGTGGAGGCAGGAATGGAGGAGCCTGTTGTGGGATTTGCTTGTTAGCGTCAGGGGTGGGTGCGGGACGGCAAGCGTGCAACAAGATCTCGGGAGGACGTACGCCTTGTGCTGGGGCTGACCCGTCGGCTGGCGCGGTAGGGGGCGGCGCGCCGTTGGCAGCAGCCGCCTTTTGTGCGGCGAGCTTTGCGCGGTGCTCCGCCAAACGCTTCTTGATCTCCTCGGGCGTCTCGTATTTGATCTTCTTAGCAGGTCCGTGGCCTCCTGCTTGGCCACGCGGCGGGTTTCCTGTAACCTTCTGCCTCTCGGCTTGGGCCGTGTAGAAGTTTTGGATGATCCGCTGGTTGTGTTGCTGGAGGATATCCTCGGGGACGCCCTCCATGCCGAAGATCTCAACGTCAAGGCCGGAGCGGTTGGGGAGGGCGTTCTCGACGCATTGAAGAGTCTCTTTGTGGACTTGGTTCATGTGCACGGAGAGACCTGGAACGGCATGCGTCAGCTCGTCCGTATCGTCAGAGGAGCGACCACGCCATATCGGGCATGACCTTGTCTTGCGGTCAGGGCGTACCTCCGGCCGTATTCAATCGCTTGCCGCATCGCTCGCACTTGAAATGTTTGGCTTTCTGGTGGGAGATGAGGAGCTTGAGGTCTTCAAAATCGCGTTCGCCTGCGACGGGTTAGCCTGCGAAGACGCCGACGGATTCGCGACGGACGAACAGTAATAGCACCACGGCCGCGCAAGCAGCTCTTCGATGTCGGGATGACCGCGCTTCTTCTTGCCCATTGTCGCGGTCGGCGGGATCAAGGCTGTCGAAGAAAGGTGGGAAAAGAAGAAATCTAGAGGCGTTTGCGGTTCTTCGAAATGGGAGCCGACGGATGGCGACGCGGGGGGAGACTTTGCGAACTTGATTGAAGCGGATCGATGTGCTGTGGACTGGACGGGAGCTTGCTTTCCTTCACAGCCGAAGCTTGCTGGTTGTTGCTTTCGGCGGCGATTGTAACGCTCAGCCTCAGCCGCCTTGCGGCCGCCACACCGCATTAGCCCCAACCTGGATTAGGCCCGGTAGGCCGCTCTAGCATGTGGCTTGCCCCATTGCCCAGGATGCGGCTTGGGCCGTGGCTTGCGTGTTTCAGTGTGGAGCATCTTCAGAGAACGGCTGTTGTTTATCCTTTTTACACCCCCTTTTCTCTAGGATAATGTCTTGAGTTTTATTTTTTTTTTTAAAAAAAAAAAGTAGTGATTGTTTTGACATGTATGCACGGCCATTGGTTGCACATCAAATGGCAGATGTCTTTGGGTGCAGGCTCACCTTCTTCCTCCGTCTGCCTCAGACCACGTTTTGGTCGACAACGGCTGCAAGCGACGATGATAGGACGGTGTTGAGATGTTGAGGCCATGTTCAAGCGCTAAGCTCGCCTATCTTTCAGATTGCTAGTATGCCTGCACCCGCCCTCAGCGATTGCATCCCTACTTTCAGGTATTCGGGCCCGTCAGTACGTCCCGTCTGGAGTACGCCGAGAGCGAACCTCATCTTTCTGTTGATTTCTGGAAACAACAACTGTCCCAAGGATCTCCAGAACCCTTGGACCAGTCCACAAGTCCCCTGCTTGGATGATAGAGAGCAGGGTGCTGAGTTGGCGTTATGTGGATCAAATATACCTCCCTAGGCACTAACTTATACACTGAAGGTAGGTACTCTGGGCATACCAACAGGTACGCCATGGTTCAGATAAGCCGAGCATGTCAATCTTGTCAATACACGCCCATGCAAGGCTGATGCCCTACATCATCAAACATTGCATTCCTGGGGCCACCCAGTACACTCCCAACCGCTCATGGTTAGGCCAAAAGTCCTCATCAATGCCGCGTCTACGGCAAGCAGCACGTTCGCTGGCTCGACAACAAGTGGTACGACACCGCCTTCAAAAAAAAGGTTTGGGAAATGCTCTGGGTAGGCAAAGTCTCGGGAAAATAATGAGGTAGGGGGTTGAGGGCCAGTATAATGTAGCGCATATCGCCCCTTGAATTGACATTGTGAATGGACTTGTGCGCAGGCTTCTTCACAAACCGGCCATCTCTTGGGGTGATTCAGAGCTTATTCACAATGGCCATGCTTTCTTCAACGTATTTGAATGTAACAAAGTAAATCTTGTTTGATCGAGACGAATTCGCCTCCCTGAGTTGTATGCTGTCGTTACAATTTGTGATAACCCTCGTGTCTTGGATTGGTGGATTGGCAATCCCTGTACCAGCTAGAGAACGCTTCTGCACATGACAGTACTGGACCAACACGTCATCATTCTCGCTCATATCACGAGCTTGTAACGCTGCATGGCTCAGGTCCCATTTTGCGAGCTACGTGAGGATAAGGAGGAGGGCAGGCTGAGATCAATCCGAGTTGTACCTTCGGCTCAGAACGTCCGTTCTGTGAGTCCATGGCGGCCCGGAAGTAACCGCAAAGTGCCGAGCCACTCGCCATACATGGCGTTAGCTTCTCCAAATCCTGATTTCTAGGGGTGGTATCATGATCCTCATACAAGGTATCATTGTATGCTATAGATGTAATGATAGCCGAAACATCCGAAGGAGGCAATTCAATTCAAGATACCGGACTTAAGCCCCGCTCCGGTCGCGAGCTACAAGTAAGGCAAGCCAAGCCGATCCACAACACGAAGGCGGACCGTCATGTTCGCAATCCCACGCGAGTGTTGCAACATATGACGATTTGAAATCAAGTCGCAAGGCACGTGGTATTTTAACGTCGCTGCGCCAGCTCGTTCCCTGATCTTCTTCCATCGGAATGTCGGACAGAAACGGCGGTTCCACTCCCTTTTCTGCCACCCCTCCTCGACGCTTCACCTCCAACAAGACTCTTGGAACACTTATTATCTGTGTCGTTGTACCGTTATTCTTGGCCTGGTTCAGCCTAAAACCCACCACACACGCTACAACAATGTCAGCTATCAAGAACGTTGCCGTGCTAGGCGTAAGTTGACACCATCCCCTATTCGCTCCTCTATGTGAAATACTTGATGCTAATTCACCACCCACAGGGATCCGGCAACCTTGGTCCGGCCATCCTCAATGAGCTCGTGGCAGCCGGCTTCTCTGTCACGGCCCTGACCCGTGTCGAGAACTCGGCCGCTCACAGCTTCCCCGAGGGCGTGCGCGTTGTCCCGGTCGACTACAGCTCAGTCGACTCCCTCAAGAGCGCACTTGCAGGCCAGGACGCCGTGGTGTCGGTGCTCGCCGGGGCGGCCACTGGTAGCTCGGCCCAGCGCAACGCCATCGACGCCGCCCTCGCCGTTGGCGTCAAGCGGTTCATCCCCTCTGAGTTCGGCATCAACACCCGCAACGTCCGCGGCACCCCGATTGGGAAGATCCTTGCGGGCAAGATCGCTACGGTGGACTACCTCGAGGAGCTGGCGGCCAAGAATCCCGAGTTCTCGTGGACAGGGCTGACGACGGGCTTGTTCTTCGACTGGGTACGCGGACCCCTTTTCTTTACCATCTCATCTCTACGTACGGAGGGTGCTTGCTAAAAGATCACCTCTAGGGCCTTGATCGCTTCGGCCTCGGCATCGTCAATCTCAAGGAGAAGACCTCAACCGTGGTCGACTCCGGCAACGAAAAGTTTCAAGCCAGCACACTGGCCCACGTCGGCCAGGCGGTAGCTCACATTCTGCGGCACCCCGCCGAGACCGCCAACAAGTACATTGGCACGGCGTCCTTCAACCTGTCGCAAAACGAGCTGATCGCGCTTGTGGAGGAGCTGACAGGCCAGAAGTACCCGGTCACCACGCGCATCCCCTCGGAGGAGCTGCGCAAGAAGGGCGAGGAGAAGCTCGAAAAGGGAGATTTCAGCGCGTTTCTGGAGTTGCTGACGGTGCACAACAACGCCGACGGAGCGGGAAATGCGTTGGCGGAGGAGCAAAGTGCGAACGCGCTCATTGGGTTGCCCTACAAGGACCTAAGAAAGGAGGTGGAGAACTGGCTGAAGAGAGCCGGGGCTTTGTGAGGGTGGGGGACTGTGTAATACTGCGTACTTTACGCGAGGTAGCTCAGCTGGCTGAGGAGGGAAGAGAGAATGATACCATTTCGTGAACCCACACCACCGCAGCCTCTTCTCCGCTTCCCTGGTACCCAACGCTGACAGGACAACGCTGAGACCAGAAATGTCTTGGTGGGTTCCGGTCGGTGAGCGTGAAGGGCGTGAGCATGGTGTGGTTACAATGGAAGTTGGAGAGACATGCAGCATAACCAGCAGCTCATCCCGTTCATCGACCCTTGGCGGCACCTTGATGGCTGCCAAGGGAGCAGAGCTCCAACCAAACAAACACCACCGGGTGGGATTCGGAAACCACCAAGGTTCTCTCCCCTCGTGGGTGAGCACACCCTCCCGCGGTCAACCCACGAAGATTGCGCAAAGTTCTTCCCAAATATTTCCTAGGCGGGCGGGAGGATGGGGGCACCACCCGTCCACCAGGGTGCTCGAGTCCACTCTCCGATCCCGAGGCCGTGGGATTGCATGTCAATAGTCTGGGTGGTTGACGTACAGAATTCAGGACGGTGTCGTCCACATGAAAAGCTTTTACGAATCTTTTCGCTCCCCAAGGCATGAGTGTTCGAGTATTTAGCTGACCTCCTCTTCCACCCAACAGCTCCCAGACTCAGCACCCAGGAGCCAGCCCTCAGGAGCCAGCAGCCAAGCAACCTTCCATCCTCTTGTTGCATTGCAAATCGTTGAACCTTCTCCTCCACAATGCGTACCTCTCTCCTCTCCGCGGCGTGTCTGGCCCTGCTCCAGGCTGGTGCGCTCGCCTTGCCCGCGGCCTCAACTGCGACCACCGCGAGCGTCGCCGCTGCGTCGTCCACGTCACTGCCAGCGGTCTACAACCTCTCGGCCCCCGCTGTGCCCGACTTCCCGATCCACTCCTCGTGCAACGTGACCCTGCGGCGCCAGATCGAGCGCGCCCTCGGCGAGATGGTCGATCTCGCGGCGCACGCTCGCGACCACATCCTCCGCTGGGGTGTGGACTCGCCCTTTGTCCAGAAGTACTTTGGCGTGAACGGGACCAGCACCGAGGTCGGCACGGCTGGACCGTTGGGCTGGTACTCCCGGGTTGCTGCAGGCGACAGGAGGGGGATGGTGTTTAGGTGCGACGACCCGGACAAGAACTGCGCGACGCAGGACGGTGAGTAGTATCCTCATTATTTAGTTATCTGCCTGCCATATCAAGCGACCATCGCTACGCCTGTCGTCTTTTCTCTCCTAGTGTGCTAACCAAGGGCGACCCTGTACTAGGCTGGGCTGGCCACTGGCGCGGCGCAAATGCCACCCAGGAAACCGTGCTCTGCCCGCTCTCCTTCGCCGCCGGCCGCCGTTTGCATCTTGAAAGCGTCTGCGGCCTGGGCCACACCGTCCGCAGCTCACCGCTCAACACCTTCTGGGCTGTCGATCTTCTTCATCGCGTCCTGCATATCCCGCGCATCAGCGAGGGCGTGGTGGACCACTTCGCGGATGGCTACGAGGAGGTCCTGGAGCTTGCCAAGACGGACCCGGAGAAGGCGGCCAGGGATAGCGAGGCGCTGCAGCTCTTTGCGCTGGAGGTGTATGCGTTTGAGGTGGCTGCGCCTGGTGTGGGTTGCTCAGGAGAAGAGGAAGAGGAGTAAATGTAGTACTTAATTAGAATACACCTTGGTTGGATATAGTCAGCTGTTCTTTTGACCTGCAACACGCAGCTTCTTTGAATAGGATCAGCTCAACCTGGATTCCAGATTTCTACCCAGTCCTAAAAGGCCCTATGGGATTGGCGGCGATGAGGTCTATGAGGATGAGCACTGTTTCAACTGCCCGCTTGTGTTTCGTGGTCGGGATGATGGTCGGCAACGGACTTGATGATCGGCTGAGGGAGAACTTCGAGGATAGGCTGCTCATTTGCTGATTCCGGAGGACCTACCGAATTATTAGTTCACAGTTTTGAATCCAACAGAGATAGGCAACGTGGAAGTAAAGTATCCAATATAACTCATGGTGCTTACCAGGTGATTAGGCATGTAAACCAGGATCCTCGAATGCTAAGACTGGGCGGATCGGGGCAGATGGACGAATAGTGTAAGGTCAGGTGAGTCGCTGGTGTCCTTATGGACCGTGTCCATCGTATTCTCTTTCTTACTCACAGGTGCCTTGGGTACCAAGTCACCTCAAGTCGGCTCTTCAGATCGAATGAACACAACTCAAGCAGACACCGAACGTTCAGCTGTTGAAAATAGGACATTGAGGGGTGTCCAAAGTGCAATGGGGCACCAACCGCTCTCGTCGCTCAGGATATTCAACTCACCTTGTCCTTCCTCTGGCCCATTTCCTTGGCTACAACGCTGGTATGCCGCACCCTCATCCTCTCATCGTTTCTGTCTTGATTTTACAGAGTCAGGCTGTCTCTAATATTCCCACGTTGACGGAGCCATGACCTCGAAGCTCACTCGGCCTGAGTGTTGCTGTAGCTCAGCAGGCCCCCTAACCCCCTTATCCTGTGAGCCCTAACGCAAAGACTCGGTCATTGGTTCGTCTGTATGCAAAGTGCAAGGAGAATGTGACCGTACAACGGCTGTTGGTGCCGCCGCAGCACGCACCGCCTCAGCCCCGCAGAGAGACAGCGCTTGGGCAAGTCGCTGGTAACTTGCATAGGCCCTGTTTGACTTGGCTGCGTTTGTTACCGGCTGGATGATTCATTAGCCATGTTTTCGCGGGGTTCATGCTCGGCTTATGTGATAGGCGGTTGATCCTCAGTTCTGTCGGTGATATCTCCATCTCGTTTTCTCGTTTCCCAGCCTCTACCTGAAGATCTACCAAAGTGTTGTTACGCCTTGCCCTCTCACCCGGGAATAACAGCGGCCGGGTCGCGACAATGGCCAACGGGACTACTACGGCGTTGTCCAACATAGCAAAGATTTATCAGCCCCTCGATTCCTCACGCCGCCAGATCCGAGTGCTCTGGCTTCTGGGGCCCTCAAGTCGAGCACCAAAGGCTTACCGGCGCATACATATTACGCCTCCGGGCCCGCCTTGTTGGGATGCGCCCGTTTTTCTCCCAGAGATAGACGACGAGGATGATCCAATCTATGCAGAGCTCACAACCGTCTCGCTCCTCGACAGACCAGCCTACACGGCCTTGTCCTACACCTGGGGCAGCCCAGAGGCCAAACAATACACCATCTTTCTCAACGGCCAACGCTTCAGAGTTCGGTCCAATCTGTACTCAATCCTTCGCCATCTGCGCTGGCGCGGCATAGGCACTAAAAAGGCGCCAGCAGACCTGCAAGACTCCACGGACCAGCTGCAACGAATGCCCCTTTGGATCGATGCCGTGTGCATCAACCAGGACGACGTTCTGGAGCGCAACAGCCAGGTGATGCTCATGGGTGGCCTCTACCGCGACGCCTCGGCTGTCTTGTCATGGCTGGACAACATCCTGCCTGAATCGACCGTGAAAGGTCTGGCCAAGGTCCGCAGCTTCGCCAGGACGTGGACCGTACTTAGCGCGTACCTGGGAGACGCGAAGGAGAAGGCCGGACGGAAGGGGAGGGCGGACAAGTCCGATGACGGTGAGAGCCCGGATTCCGGGGTGCTCAAGGAGATAGAGACCTGGTGGAGGTCTGTGGGATGCAGGTTTCATGACCTGATCGACGTCTTCTGCGTGCCGTATTGGGAGCGCGTGTGGATCGTGCAAGAGGTGGTCCTTGCGTCTCCTGCGTCGCACGTGTACATGGCCGGCACTGGCGATCGCGACGAGAGAATCACCGAGGCGGAGTTAGATGCCGCGTCGAACTGCATGCTGGCTCTATTCGGCCATGGCGACTTCACAAAGGTTCTCCAGCTCAATCTCCCGTTCATCGACGCCCACCAGCTGTCCAAGGATACCGTGGGTTGGGCTCGTCACGGGATCTTGGACGAGATGACCATGCGACGCGACATGTCGGATATCCAGCGAGGGCTCGTCACGCCGGGATGGATGTTTGTTCTACATGTCGCGAGCTCGCGTCAGTGTTCAGAGCCGCGCGACGCCGTCTACGGCTTGCTGCATATCATCCCCCCGTCACCTGCCGAGCGAGGCACGATTAACCCCGACTACCAGCGGCCGGTCCGCGACGTGTATATCGACTGGGCGCTGCGCGCCATTCGCGAGCGGCAGGACCTTGGGATTCTCGCGTACGCCGGAACCGGTTTCGCGTCCTGCCAAACTCCAATATCGCACCCCAGATCAGATCTCGACCTGCCCTCGTGGGTACCAGATCTGTATAACCGAAAGGGCCGCCGCCAGGTCGACTGGGTCCGTCGGCCGCCGGATGAGAGGAGCAACAACGACAACACTGCCGCGTTTCCCATCAACGTTACGCCGCGAGGGTACTTGATCACGCCGGCGCGCCGGCGCGCCATTGTGAGGAGCACCACGCCTGTGGCCTACAGCAAGTCGTCAGTTCGAGGGGGCGGCTATGAGCTGATGGACTTTTTCTCTGATTACCTGCGCGTTCGAGCAGGCTTGCGGTACCCCGTGGGCGGAATGCCGCCTTTGCAGGGCCTCCTTCGGCTCGTGCTGCAGCCGTTCTTTGCCTCGTTGGACCCGGCCGAAGGCGACCCCGCGACGGGGAAGGCCGTCCACCACCTCGTATGCGGATTCATCTGGTGGCTCATAAGCGCAATCCGAGAGCTGATGATGCCGGAAGATCAGATGCGACCCGTCAACTTCTGGCCTCCTCTCCCGGTGTATGCTGATCTCTACGATGGCGTGGACGAGAGCGAGGTCCGGGAACGCGTGGCATCTGTCCTAGGTCTGAGCTTCGGGGACGGTTTCGCCGCGTCCTACCGCTCGGCCATCTTCCCGGAAGCAGACATAACGGCGCTGCTGGGATGGAAGCAGCTGGAGGACTCGGCCAAGGACGAGGAGGTGATAAAGGACGCAGACCTGATACGTATATTCATGGCCAACTGGAATGATGGATGCCCGCTGATCTTCACGGGGGACGGATATATCGGACGCGGCCCCAGCAATGCGGAGCCCGGGGATCTGGTGTACGAGGTCAAGGATTGCCGTTCTCTTCTATTGTTCCGCAGGGGCGGCGCCGGTGTTGATGAGCTGGGCCGAGAGCCTATTACGCTCCTAGGTGCTTGCAGCTTTCTGGGACTTGGGGATCGGTTGGATGAGCGACGGCAGGGGGAGTACGATGAAGACCTGATCATCTGTTGACGGGTTGGCTGATCATCTGGGCCAGGAGAGTATATGCAATGTGGACGATGTTGGGATTGCAGCTGAGAAAGATGTTCGAGAGCTCAGAGACGCTTAACGGAACATGCCTGAGGACTAGCTGGCATCGCAGAACAGTGTCCAACCGCGAATGCCGACCTAGGTGTCCAACTTCCCTCGCAGGTGGCCCTCTTCCTATTTCGCTAATACTCATACCCTTTCCTCTCCTGTCCCCTCATCCCGTTTACCGCACCAACGTCAACAACCCGGGCCGATACGGCAACTTCCCGTAATCCCCGCCCGAGTTCGGCGAGCGGCCCTGGTACAGCAGCTGCAGGTTGCACGGATCAATGGTCATGGTGTGGTCCGCGCTGACCCTGATCAGCTCGCCGTGGCTGATGTCGTTGGTCCACGTCGCGCCGCTGTTCGCCTTGCCCGCGAACGGCCTGCCCTCGCTCGCGGCCTGCGGCGTCCAGCTCCCGCCCAGGCTTGTCGCGGTGAAGGACCGGAAGTACCGGCCCTGCGCGCCGATCGCCTCCACAATCATGAGATACTTTTGCTGGCCCTGGAGCTTGTACACCTGCACGGCCTCAAAGAGGTTGTTGGTCGAGTCCTGCATGATGATGGTCGACGAGGAGCCAAAGCTGCCCGGGAAGTTGCCGATGGGCATGCTGGCGCGGTAGATGCGACCGTTGTCGCCCGCGAAGAAGAGGTACATGGTGGTGTCGTCGCCGATGAGGGCTTGGTCGATGGGGCCGGTCGAGGAGCCGCTGATGCGACCCGAGAAGAGGGTCTGAGTAGGGCCCCAGCCGTTGGGGTTGGTCGGGTTGCGCGAGGTTTTGTAGGAGAAGGCGGTTGGGCCCCCTGAGGTCATCACGGTTAGCCATCGGGCAATCTGTCACAGGCTTTACGTACCTCGGGTGCTTGTGGAGGTAGGTAGGTACGTAGGCGAGGGGGGGAGGGAGAGAGAGAGGGGGGCAACATGGCATCTTGTCCGAACTGAGGAACAAGACTTACACTGATACGCCAACACCCAGATATCCTTCGGCGGGAAGTAAAACAAGCTCGGCGCTACCGTCGCCTGGTTCATACCGGTCTGGGGCGCCGTCCGGAGCTCGGTGAAGTTGTTCACCAGCCCAAAGGCCATGGATCCCCAGGTGGTGCCAAAGTCATGCGTCGTGGCGTAGACAAGGTGCTTGCCCTCGTACGGCGCCGTGGTGAAGTCTTTGAGCGAGACCCATCCCGATCTAGGCTCGGCCAACGGGCCGGTCGACGTCCACCGGTAGGTGGAAGGGAGATCGCAGATCTGCTGAGCCGCGACGCCGACCGATGTGGCCAGGAGGGCCAGGCCCATCGAGGAAACGGTAGACTTCATGGTGTTGGAGGACGATGGGAGCTGGTCATTGAAGCCGCCATGTTGGGCACGCCGCCGTCAGGGACATGGCCAGGGATTTATATCCCTATACCTTCCCAATGCGCCCCTCGTCCGAGCGAGCAGCTAGGCCTCTGGACCTGCCCTCATGCGGTCGTTTGCCAGGGAAGACAGCCATGGATGCTTCTCCTCGGCGTCGCTCAGGAACTCTAGGTGCCGGACTCCCATAACCACAGCCGGGAAATTTGGACTTGTAACAAGTGAAAACAATCCTCCACCAGTCACCAGCCGGCGCATACCCCTTCCCTCGGGAGTTGCTTTGCGCAGCCACTCAACGACCAGCCCCGGCCCCATAATGCTTCCCGGAAACGTTGGGACTTGAGATCAATGTCACCGTTGCGTCGGCGACCGGCAGTGATTGCGGGGGGCCCCTCTCCGGGAACCAGTCGCTTCATCTCACCCTGTACCTAATAAGCAACGGCATTGGGCCCTCTTTCAATCTACTGGAGCGCTTATCATTGCGGATGGATGTTTTGGGACGACGCGACACATTGAGGTGACGGATGTATGATTTCAGAGCTGAGATTTTGGACGCCACGAAGCCGCACCAGTAGGTGATGCGGACCGTCGGGGGACATTGTTTCTCTTTCTCATGTCGTCAGGGCCTTGGACATCCCGCATCCATGCTGCTGCCATCTGCGGCTGATACCTCGATGGCCATGAATGGTAGCATGATTACCTTGTGCCAGCTAGGACCTGATGACCCAGGAAAGATTCAACTCTCCCATGATACCCTAATCACCACCGCCCCATGTTCCCGTTCAAAGAACTCCCCGCCCACTCTTGCCATTCATCCCAGAACCGAGAAAGGAAAATAGATGGTATCTAAGTAAAGTAGCTAATGGCTCCCCCCACAAACAGCGACGGAACTCGGAAACAATGTGCGGAAGCAAGCAGAGGAAGGATGACAAGAAAAAGCGCCCGAATCATGTGCAGCTCTGACACATCGAACGCCAACCAGAGCCGGACGTCCTCTACGACGTCCCAAACTCCTTCGCCTTCCTCGCCAAGATCCTAATGTTATTAACCAGCCCATCCACCACTTCGACGTATTGGTGCGGTTGTCCGTCCTGGGCGCGACGGCCCTGAGCAATGACCGGGGTCGGGTCGATTTCGATCTCGAGCTCGTGCTCCTTTTCCATGCGGTGGGCCTGCTGCGGCTGTTAGGAGAGAGTCCTTCTGAGAAAAGAGAAAAAGGAAAAAAAGAAAAAAAAAAAAAAGAAATCTCCCTTGACTCAGCCTAGGGAGGGGTAGATGTTGGCTAGGCGAACTTACGTTATGGCCCTGCGTGTTTTGGGTGACCTGTGTCAAGTCGATCTGGTAGCAGCCGTGCTTGTAGCTGAGCCGGTCCTTGGTGCGGACGGGTGGCGGCGGACGGCCCGTGGAGGCGGCCATGCGTTCCAGCTCGTCGATGGGGCCGTTCCAGTCCATTTCGAGGTTGACGCTGATGCGGCAGTCAAGCGGCAGGTCTGGGAAATGCAAGCTGAGGTCTGCGATGCGGGCCTTGACGATTTTGCCCAGGACCTTGTCCGTCTTTTGGTCGTGCGTCACGCGAACCTTGACGCCGTGACCCTTGGAAGCGATGGGCTTGGCTACGCATACCGGCAGCAGCCTATCGCGGACAGACGCGGGCAGTTCGAAGAAGCGGTCCACCTCGTAGCGGTGGAGGTAATCGATGGGCAGCCTCGGGCGCGGGAGGTTCGCGTGGGCGGCTTTGTTGGCAGGGTGGGTCTCCTGCACCAGGCGGTTCAGGAACTGGTTGAATGCCTTGTGCTGCTGTTCCGTCATCGAGGAGCGGAAGCCGAGCCAGTTCCGGCCCGCGTCGCTGAGCACGCACTCGGTCATGACGGGCAGATCGACGCGCTGGTTGGTGTTCTTGTCGATGAGCATGCCGAGCTTCGCTTCGATCTCGAACTTGACGCCGCGCGACTGGATCTCGCCGATGTCCTCATTCATGACCACGTGTTGGAATAGGAAGTCGGCGACGGTTTTGCTGAGCTGCTCCTGGGGCACCCAATTGGTGATGCTAGCCTCCCATGGTCCGAGCGGGCCCCATTGGCTTGCAGAGTCGGGCGGCGGAGGCGCGCTGGGGTCACGCGGCGCGGGTGCCGCGGTGCGCTTCTCGTCTGGCGACGCGTGGCGGCTATGCTTGCCATTGATCTGCGGGTACGTGCTGTGCGGAACCGGCTGGTAGAGGATGCGATTGGGATGCGCCAGCGGGCGATCGCGGGCGGACTGGGCCCACGGAGGCACGGTCCGGTAGACGGTTCGCTTCTTGGGGAGGGCTTTCGGCGGAGCCGCGGCCGGCGTAGGGGGAGCTTGTTGCGATGATGGCTGTTGCATTGGCGGACGAGAGCCTTGGTTTGCAAACGGTGCCGGGCGCATCTCTCGCTTCTCGCGTTCTTCGGGGCGCAGGTCGCGGTCGTCGAGCTTTCGCTTGCCTGGGGTAACGGCGCGGTCTCGCATGATCGGCGGTGGTGCTTGCTGGCCAGGGTGTGTTTCGAGCTCCGAGACCCCGGTGCCCGGCCGACCAGCAGAGCTTGGCAAACTGGAGACGCGTGTTTTCGGGCTCACGCTCAGGCTTCTGTCCCTGGTATCGCCCTGGGGCTGCAGCAACTTGCCGGGATCGGGTCCGCGTGGTTCCTGGACGTTTTGCCGGCTGGCTGGTCGGGAAAGCTGATTCAGGGGTGGCGGAGGTGGCGAGGCTTGGACGGTGGACTGACGACTCGGTGGCGCCGGGACGCGCTGTTGGTATGGGCTCGACGGTTGGCTGTAGCCAATGCTTTGCGATTGCGCCGGTCGAGCAGACAGCGGCGGTCCGCCACCCGGAGTCGGCGGCTGCGAGGGCTGGCGCGGGTACAGGTCGGGTTGTTGGAGCGATTGAGGCGTCGAAACCGGGCTGCCTTGGACAAAGTTTGCAAACTGGCCGGGCTGGCTGTGTGCGGACGTCGGAGTCGGCGTGGATTGGACGGAATGGCCCCGGGGCAGATGAGGATGAGCCGATACGGGCGTGGCTGTGGGCGACGACTGTGCGACGTGCGGACCCGGACCCGGACCCGGACCGTACGGACTGGCGATCGGAGGCGGGTGAGCAGGGCCGGCGGCGGCTGTCGGCGGAGGGTAGCTGTCTCGACGGTACTGATTGCTGGGAGGCGGAGGCGGAGGAGGGTATTGGTGTCGCTGCACCGGACTGGTTATTTGTTGCTGCGGCGGGAAAGGATAACCACCGGCAGCAGCAGGGGCCGAAACGGTTCGTGTTTGTTGGTACGGAGAGTGGGCTTGGCCGGGGCCTACAGCGGGAGATCGGACGTCGCTGGTCCGGATTTGCTGGAGAGGCGGCGGTGGAGGCGGTCTGCTCGCGTAGGGGCTGGGGCCCGGTCCGGCTCCAGGGCCCGGGCCTGGGTAGGGAGGCGGAGGGGGAGACGTAAATGGGGCTGGAGGAATGCGATGCGCACCATAGTCCTGCGAGAGGGGCCGGCTCGGGGACGGCTGCGTGTGGCCGTAGTCGCGGAACGACTGCTGCGAGGCCGTCTGCACCGGTGTGGAGGGAAGGGAAGGGGTTGGTATGGCCTGAGGCGGTGGTGGGTGTTGAGGGGGATGAAGCTGAGGCGGCGGCGGCGGTGCTGGCTTGCTCGGCGTCGGCGTCGAGGGGCCATTGTCGTTGAGCATGCCCCGGAGATCCATCTTGATTCGATGACCCAGCCGCGTCGTATCCGAATTTTTTCGGTCCCTTTTTTCCTCTGATTTGATTTGGCTCAGGGGAGCGAGGGTTCGAGCTTGACCCGGCGTGCCTCCACGTATGTCTTCTTGTCCTTGGACGGTTCACTTATCTTGACAACCCCCTCTGCCACTTGTGCATGGAGCGGAGCGCACCACCAATCGTGGCGAGAAAAAAAATTAAGCGATTTGCCAGAAAGGAGCGCAGTTGCAAGAGAGGTCTCGTGGGGAGAACGGATTTGGTGGATATCAGCTTGCAGGCGTCGTCATCGCATCGTCGGGACGAGATGGCGCGTTGGAGAAAACGAGAGCGAGCCACCAAACGGCCGGGTGAGCAGATATCCAGAGACACACGCGCTACAGGGTTCGCATGCGACGATGGGGGGAAGAGTTAGGGCAGCAATGGCGACAGCAGCATGGTTGCTGAGAGGGGGCGTGGGCAAGAGATGGAGAGAGCAAAAAGGCCAGAGGGGATGGTGAAGGGTGCGAAGCCTGAAGGGTGAAGGCTGAAAGCTGGTCGCTCAGTGTGCGCCGCGAAAGATGCGCCAGGTCCCAAGTGCGGTTTTCACTTGCTCCTGGTCCCCGGCCAAGGAAACGCGCAAAGGGCTCACCTCTGCTGGTTCAAGTCCCACCTTAACAGGGGCGACACTTCTGCCTCGAGGATATCCGCGTTGCAGCGCAGCCATCCAAAAGCGCTGCGTTAGACAAGCCTCCGAATGCAACACACAAGAGACACCGTTTCCGGACAGCTCCCCTACGGCGTGATGCCCCAACCATGTCTTGTTCTCCTGTGCTCGGTGTTACAGAGTACACGAGGCTCAAGACACGCTTCAGAGCGGCGAAGGGGAGAGTTGGAGGCTCCCTGCCAAGACCGCCCTAGCCCGAACAGGAAAGCCAAGATAGAATTCTCCGGACGCGGCGATTGGCTGCGTGGCTTCTCTCAGGCCCAGCTCCAAGACCCACTCCAGGCCCCACAGCTGCAAGGCAGAGAGCTTCCTGACGTGTGTTGTCGTGGGCGGGAAGTGGGAAGCAGAGGCTCAGGCACGGGAGCCAGATGGATCCCGAATCTCTCTCCTCCAACGCCAAACCTCCAACACCGCCGTCCATCGTCTCTCCGTCAACCACCCATCGCTGCAACGCAGAGATTGCAGCCGATCCCCAAGCCGTGTATTTCTCTTGCATCCTGGTTTCCCCTTGATTCGTTTCGGGATCCAGACTGTCTGCCCCCCCAACAACCCTCCCTGCCGCCCTCCCCCCCCCCGCCTCATCGATCCCGCCCAACGCCGTCGCGATGCCTGGACTCGTCACGGCGACTGGCGTCCTCGGCTTCCTTGCCGACGAAGAGCCCGAGCTCAAGGTTTTCGCCCTTCGGACGCTGAACGATGATATCGACACCGTCTGGACCGAGGTGGCGGGCGCGCTGAGTGAAATGTATGCCGTTTTCTGCCTTGCTTTCCTTGGTGATATGTTTGCTTCTGGTGTGTCGTTGGTCGTTCCAGGCGTCTTGGCTGACCCGCGATTGCTCTCACTCACAGCGAGGCTCTGTACGAGGATGAATCCTTCCCCGAGCGCCAGCTGGCCGCTCTGGTCCTCGCCAAGGTCTACTTCCACCTGCAGGCCTACAACGAGAGCATGACCTTCGCCCTCGCCGCCGGCCCGCTCTTCAAGCTCGACGCCCCCGGCGAGTTTGAGGAGACCATCATCTCCAAGTGCATCGACCAGTACATCGCCGTGTCGTCAGCCCGCCATACCCCGTCCAAGTCGACCAAGACTGCCATCGATCTCCCGGCCATCGCCACCACCTTCGGCGGCGCCTCGTCGCTGGAGACCTCGACGCTCATCTCGCCCACCACTCCCTTCTCGCAGTCCACCCTGCCGTCCAAGTCGCTCCTCTCACGCACCGCCGAGGACAACACGATTTTGGACCCTAGCTTCCAGCCGACCAAGGAGGGCCGCTCGGCGTCGATAGCGCAGGTGACGGACCAGACGACGTGGGCCGCCCTCGAGAGCGCCATCGAGCGCCTGTTTGAAACCAGCCTGAAGCAGGGCAAGTACCGCCAGGTGGTTGGTATCGCCGTGGAAGCCAAGAACCTGGACGTTCTCCGGCGCGTCATCAAGCGGGCGGCCGAGGATGACAAGCGCTCCAAGGGCGGCCAGGAGGGCCAGGGCGCCGCCGAGGATCTCATGGACTACGCTCTCGGCATCTGCATGGATATCGTCCAAGAACGCGGCCTGCGGACCGAGATGCTGCGCCTCATCCTCGACCTCCTCAACGACATACCGAACCCCGACTACTTCGCCATCGCCAAGTGCGTTGTGTACTTGGACTCGGATGAAGAGGCCTCGGCCCTGCTGCTGCAGCTGGTCACCAAGGGCGATGCCGCCTCCATCGCTACGGCCTACCAGATCGCCTTTGACCTGTACGACAACGGCACCCAGGAGTTCCTGGCCAAGGTCATCAAGGCGCTGCCGTCGGGTGAGCCGCCCAAGCCCAAGCCAGCCGCTGCTGCCGCCGAAGGCGCCGCTGCCGAGTCGGCCCCTCTCCTCGAGAACCAGGAGGAGGCGGACGATGGCGACGAGCTGCCGGAGGAGGTGGCCAAGGTGTACCGCAACATCCGTCAGATCCTCGACGGCACCACGGCCATCCGGCTGAACCTCGAGTTCCTGTACCGCAACAACCACACGGACCTCAGCATCCTCAACAGAGTCCGCGACAGCCTCGACGCCCGCAACTCCATCTTCCACACGGCCGTCACGTTCTGCAACGCCTTCATGAACGCCGGCACCACCAACGACAAGTTCTTCCGCGACAACCTCGAGTGGCTGGGCAAGGCCGTCAACTGGTCCAAGTTCACCGCCACCGCCGCGCTCGGCGTCATCCACCGCGGCAACATCCACCAATCGCGCAAGCTGCTGGAGCCCTACCTCCCCAAGCAGGGCGGCGTTTCGAGCGGCTCCATCTTCAGCCAAGGCGGCGCGCTGTATGCCTACGGTCTGATCCACGCCAACCACGGCGCCGAGGCCCTCGAGAGCCTCCGCTCCCTCTTCAACGCCGCCGAGGAGGAGGTGATCCAGCACGGCGGCGCCCTCGGTCTCGGCATTGCCGGCATGGCTTGCGGCAGCGAGCAGATCTACGAGGATCTTACCAAGGTCCTGTTCGCCGACTCGGCCCTCAACGGCGAGGCCGTCGGCTTGGCCATCGGTCTCATCATGCTTGGAACCGGTAACGCCAAGGCCCTGGAGACCCTCTTCACCTACGCCCACGAGACGAGCCACGAGAAGATCGTGCGCGGCTGCGCCCTCGGCATGGCGCTCATCATGTACGGGCGCCAGGAGGGTGCCGACAGCATGATCGCCGGCCTGCTCAACGACCCGGACCCGACGCTGCGCTACGGCGGTATCCTGACGGTGGCGCTGGCCTACTGCGGCACCGGCAGCAACAAGGCCGTGCGCAAGCTGCTGCACACGGCCGTCAGCGACGTCAACGATGACGTCCGTCGCATCGCCGTCATGAGCCTGGGCTTCATCCTGTTCCGCAAGCCCGGCAGCGTGCCGCGCATGGTGGAGCTCCTCGCCGAGTCGTACAACCCGCACGTTCGCTACGGCTCCGCCATGGCCCTCGGCATCGCCTGCGCCGGCACCGGCCTCGAGGAGGCCATCGACCTGCTCGAGCCCATGATGAAGGACCCCAACGACTTTGTGCGCCAGGGCGCCCTCATCGCCTTGTCCATGATCATGGTGCAGCAGAACGAGGCCATGAACCCCAAGGTCACGTCCATCCGCAAGACCCTCAAGAAGGTGGTGGGCGACCGCCACGAGGATGCCATGACCAAGTTCGGCGCCGCTCTCGCTCTCGGCATCCTCGACGCCGGCGGCCGTAACTGCACCATCGGGCTGCAGACCCAGACGGGCAACCTCAACATGCCGGGCATCGTCGGCATGGCCGTGTTCACCCAGTACTGGTACTGGTTCCCCTTCACCCACTTCCTGTCGCTCAGCTTCGCCCCGACCTCCATCATCGGTCTCGACCATGACCTGGAGATGCCCGCGATCAAGTTCCACTGCGCCACCAGGCCCAGCTTGTTCGACTACCCGCCCGAGCAGGAGGTCAAGGTCGAGGAGGGCCCTGCCCTCGTCACCACGGCCATCCTGTCCACGACCGCCCAGGCCCGCCGCCGCGCCCAGCGGAAGGAGCGCGCCCAGCGCCGCGAGAGCATGGACATCGACACGCCCACCGTCAGCAAGACCCCCGCGCCCGCTGGCGGCGACAAGATGGACGTGGACGAGGAGAAGAAGACCAAGGCGGCAGAAGGAGCCAAGGAGAAGGAGGGCGAGGCCGCGACCGACAAGGAGGCTGCCTCGAGCGGAAACGACAAGAAGAAGGTCGAGAAGGAGAAGGTTGGCTACGAGATCGAGAACATGTCGCGCGTGCTCCCCGGCCAGCTCAAGTACATCAGCTTCCCGGCCGGTCGGTACAAGCCGGTGAAGAAGGTGAGTCCTGCTCGTTCCCTCTGTGTTCCCCACGCGGCGATGGCTATTTCGCACCTGCTAACACCGCTTGCAGCCTACCGGCGGCCCGATTCTCCTCCACGACTCCCAGCCCGGCGAGCCCAAGACGCTGATCGAGGAGAAGCTCAAGAAGGTGACCACGGAGCGCGCGCCGGTGGCAGGCGCTGGTGCGGGAGGCGCCGGCGCGGCGCCGAGGAATGCGGCCCAGACGCTGCTCTCCAACTGGTCGGCAGGCGGCGGCAACAACATCCAGGAGCTTACCGAGCTGCTCCAGCTTACGTCGCGCGGACAGGGCCGGGCGGCGAGGTTGGGTGGTAGCGGTGCTGCTGCGGCTGCCGGCGCGGGTAGCGGAGCGGCAGCCGCGGCCGGCGTGCTGACCGCCGTGGATGAGGACAATGAGGGCGATGAGGAGGCCAGGCCCCCGGCGGACTTTGAGTATTTTACCGAGGGAGAGGATGACGAGTAGATGCCCCCTGACGGTCACTTGGGTGAAGCTGGGGGGTTAGAGGATGGGCACAGCGTGTGTGTATTATACCGTGCTATCTCTGACCGACGATTGCGGACGGGAATAGACTAGGCCAGATGTGTAAAAGAGCCGGCGTCCCATTGGGCTGATCATATGCGATGTGTGTCCATGGTGAACCTGACGTGCTCGTGGATGGCCAAACAACGGTGGCCGGTTGCGCAAGCCAAAGCCTCCCGCCACCGGCGTGGAGCGAGCCGCTCCCGACCCGACTTGACATGTTCGAAGACAACAGATCGTGTGGGGCAAACGACGTCATCGCATGACACGGGAGCTCATGCTCTCTTGACACCGGATAACTTCCAACTTGCAGCAGCTTATATTCGGGATTATCAGTCCTTGTTGCGAACGAGCTGGCTTGAAAGCCGTGCATGGGCGGCATACACCGTACGATTGCGATCTCATCCAGCCAGTCTCGGGATATTATCCACAAATTACCGTTGCCAGGCTCTACCATCTGCTCCCTGAAAACGCTCACACGCTCAGCTCGGTTCACCACTAGTCCTCGGCTCACCCATGGCGACCACTACCGCACACCAACACCAGCCCAAATATCTCCTCCGCGTCACCGCCGGGCCAGGGTACGATATTTCCACCCACGTCGAAGTCCCCGTCAACCTCCCCACGTTTCCCGCGGACGCTGCATCCCGGACTTCGTCCCCCTCTTTTTCCCCTTCGTCTTCACCTTCAGACTCGTCATCCTCGGTGTCGTCATCGTCGTTCTCGGAGACATCTGAGCTGAGCAGCGACAATGAGCGAGATGAGCCGGGGCGGGAGGAAGAGGGGGAGGGAACGGTAAAGAGGCAGAGCAAGAAGAACAATGGGCGCGCGGGCCGCAACGCTGAGAGCGGCAGGGGTGAAGAGACGGAGGAGGGGACGGTGTACATCAAGAGTCGGCATTGCGAAGCACACGTTGGGGTGCGCGTGCACAACTTTTACGGGATTCCGAGGGACGCGCCAACGACGTCGCCGTATTTTCAGACCGAGCCGCACAAGGCAAAAGGGGATCAATACAGCATCGCCGTGAGGTTTCGGCTCTTTGATGGGGACGGGCCGGCGGAGGTGGACGGAGGCGGGAGACGCAGGACAGACGTTGGCGATCCCGATCCTGCCGTCTACAGCGATGAGGACGGCGAGAACAAGAATGATGCTGCAGAGAGCCGCTCCTCCAGCAGCAGCAGCAGCAGCAGGAGCAGATCCGCTTCCCCCTCGCCAGGCCGCCCTGGCCTCCGCCCAGGCGTCCCCGCCACGGACCTCCAATTCGGCAACGACTTTGACCACCCCATCCGGGACCGCCTCCCGCCGGGCTTCAACACCGCCATGAACATCGTCAAGTGGTGGATCGACCCGGGCCTCGACGGCGACGCGTACGCCGACGAGCCGTACCTCTACGGCCCCGCCCTCAGCTCCTTCAACGCGGTCCACGTGGGCCGCGGGGAGCACGATCCGCGCAAGGGGGGGCTGTGGGTGGAGGAAGGAGGCGACGAGGAGGGGAGCGCGTGGCGGAGGGAGATCGGGGTGCCCGAGGATGGGAAGCAGAGGATGAAGTGGGCCCTCGGCAGGGGGAACAAGGAGAAGTGGGTGTGGGAGTATGGGAGATGGTACGCCGTGGACTTTTTCAACGCCTACCTTGACTTCAAGGACTTTGCGTTGCGGTTGCCGGGGTTCAACCTGCCGATCATGGGGTACTGGGACGGCCAAGGTTTGAGGTATGTGCCCGTTCTTTTTTTTTTTTTTTTTTCTCCCCTCCCCTTCCTGCGGTCCCTGTTGGCTTGCCAGCTTGGCGCGATGGGCGACGAACGGAGCGGACTCTTACACACGCCCTTCAGTTACCGCCGCAAACGCTCACACAAGCTCAGATACGTCCTTCGCAATCGCGTGACCGGCCAGGTGTACCTGGTCGTCTTGTTCACACTGCACCTGGCCGAGGAGGTGGAGGCTTGATTCGACGGGATACGGGCATTCATTGTGTTTCTTGAGAGCGCCGCGGCCATGACATGTTCACCTTTTCCGTCTTGCACTAGGCCCCCCCAGGGTTGGCAGTCTTCACATCCATAAACCACCAAGTCTTGCTTTTCCTGGGCCGGCAGGCCCTTCGCCTGTCTGTTGTCCTCGGCAGCCTCTTGGCGCATCTTGGTTCATTATGCCTTTGTTCTCATGTGAACTCCAATGGCGCCATAACAGGCTGTCACCCGTCAAGCCCTATCTATACCTGTGATGTGACGCCTCTCCACAACTTCATCAACTACCTGCCGTACCTAGGTACCGGGATACCTCGGTGCTGTAGCCCTCCTCATCACCCCTCGCCCGCCCGTCAAGCAGGCAACTTCCCGATATACCGCACGCAAGGCGCTCCGCCCTGATCTCGAGGGGCCTATACCGTACCTGACACTAATTACCCACTTCCAGCCTGCGCCGCCCATCGTCTGGTGCGCCGGTCAAAGCACCAAGACGCCTGTAACAAAATGAAAGCCGCTCGCGAGCATCTCGACCACGGCCAAGCCGTCCTGTATCAAGACACGCTGGCAAACAACTCTCTCCGCCTGTATGAGCTTACTATGAACCCCAAAGCCGCCGCCAATAAGGAATCCGAGGCTTGCGCACCGGGAGCGAAGACGGGGTGTTGGAAACGTGTTTCCATCCATCTTCAAGGTGGATCCAGACAGCCCATCTGGCCATTCTGCTACTTTGCGTACCCCAAGCGCCGGGTTCTGTCTCACGACGAGAAAAGGCTCCTTGTCTACGCCGATGGCGCCTGTTCAGGAAACGGTCAAGAAGGTTCTCAAGAAGGCTGGGGGCTTTTGTCCTCGCTACAAGAGGCGTTATTTCTTGCCGGCTCGAAGATAGGGGACCGTTTGGTGACGCTTACGTGCCGACCAGCAACCGGGCCGAGCTATGGGCCATTGTTGCCGCTCCCTCGTCTTTGCGACTGGGCAGCTGAAGACATTAACCAACAGGTCATCGATACGGACTCTTCCTACGTGGTGAATGGAACTACACGCTGGGAGCTGTTATTGGGGGAGGTGGAGAGACTGAAAGAGTCTGGGGGATCGACATCGCCTTGTGGAAAATACCCAGGGGCGAGAACGTGGTCGCAGATAGTGCTGCGAAGAAGGGAGGCGAGAAACCCTCGGTCTCCGAGTTCACAGACACCACCACCCTGATCCCATCCGCCCCCGGTGGGCCGGATGCCAGACGTTGCTACGTCGTGTCTGGACGACAACGGCTTATTAATATTCGACATGGCCCACCAACGACTCATCTCGCGCATCACATTCAAGGCCAGAATGGAGCAGGTCACGACCGTCTTCCAGGCCTTTGAAGATTCCATTGCAGGCAAGTCTGTCTCTGCTACTACACGTACCTAGATACGCAAGATTTGCCACCTCCGTCAACGGAGCCAAAAGACGCAAAGAAACCCAACCTCGCTGCTCGCTTCCACCTTTCGTACGACGCTCACGACAGCGACGCGCCCGCGGCCCACGGAGCCCAGCTGTTCACGTCCACGTTGGCCGTGCTGCGCTCAAAGCCCGCCGGCGGGCTGCCCTGGTTGAGCAGGAAGTAGTTGATGAAGCTATTCAGCTCCTGGTTCTGCCCGCCGGGGAACATGCAGTGGTTGTGGCCGCCGATGAGCGAGAAGCCCATGTTCCCGGGCACGCCGTAGGCCTTGTAGATGGCGCGGCCGGCCTTCATGCAGCCCGTCGTCGACACGGGGCCGAGCCAGTCAATGTTGTTTTCAAACACGGCCAGGCCGCGGGGCACGATCATGGCGGCGAGGAAGTGGTGGTCCTGCGGGATGGTGGTGATGGACCGGACGTAGGGGTCAAAGTTGCGCGAGAACCACGGGTTCTCGCCGATGATCTGCTGGGCCGTCTGGATGTTGGCGCCGCGCGACTTTTGCTCGTCGCTGATGCGCCAGCAGGCGGCGCCGCCGGCCCCGGACTCCTGCGGGATGGTGAGGGCGATGCGCTTGACGAAGGCGCCCGTCACGAAGGCGCCCTTGCCGTTGCGCGAGCAGCCCGTGACGCCGAGGCGCTTGGTGTCGATGCCCGACGCCGCCGGGCCGACCTGCTCGAGCGCGTCGATGAGCCGGTCCACGCCCCACGCCCACGCCGTGAGGGAGCCCGCCGAGTGGTTGTTGCCAAACAGGTCGTAGAAGAGGCCGCGGCCGCGCGAGCCGCCGCCGGCCTGGGCGCCCCACTGGTCGTTGTTGAAGGTGATGGTGGCGACGTTGCTTGGCACGGGGATGGAGACGCCGCCGATGCCGATGATGGCCGGGTGGGGGCCCGCGCCGCCGGGCCTGCGGATCGAGGCCGAGAAGGAGACGGTGCGGCTGCCGACGGTGACGCGCACCGAGATGCTGTTGCCGCTCATGCTGGCCTCGACGCGGTCGGCGGGGCCGGGGAACACGCCGAGCTCGTACTGCTGCATGATCTTGCTGATCTCGGCCCGGCGGCACTCAAACTGCTCCTTGGTGGTGACGCGGGTGCCGCTGGCGGTCACGAACGGGTCGGGAAGCTTGGCCGAGTTGACGGTCGGGTAGCTGTTTTGGACCGAGCAGGTGGCCTGCCGCTCAAAGATCTCGCTGGCCGGGGCGGCGGCAACGAAGGCCGCGCTGGCCGCGACGAGGAGGGCCGAGGCGAGGTGGACCATGGTGGCTGCTAGCGTGAGAGAACAAGGTTGATTTCCTGGTCAACGGGAGCACGGTGCCGGCGCTACAGGAGGTCCAAGACGGCGAGGCTGGAATCCTGGGGGATAGCACGCCGGTCCCGAGGTTCGATCCTCGGGCTTTATAGTGCCCCCGGCAGGATGTCGGTCGTTGGCACAGGGACGTCATCCTGCGGCGTTCCCCTTCATGCTTCCTCTCGGAAATCCTCCAGAGTTTTTCCGCCAAAGGGCGCGTTCTTCCGATCAGGGGAGGCCGTATTGGAGCCGTTGAAGAAGAGGTCAGCCGGTCACTCTTCGGCCTCCGCCCTTGCCCCCTGGCTCCCCTTCCGCCGGGGCCACTCGCAGGGCTCTGATCACACGTGGTGATGAGGTATGTGGAATATTCCACCGTCTCAACGCTTGGCCTTCGCAGGTTCTGCTCCCTTCCGCGTCACGTCCCGCAACCGGGTATGCGAGGGCCCCTTGTCGTTCTTGCATGCCGTTGGTGTAAGTTGATTGATAGGTATCTGCGGCGGTCGGGTCTCCAGGTCGACAGCTGCGCAGCGGCTGAAAGCAAAGCATGACTGAAGTGTCCTACCTTGGCACTTTGGAAGATGGCTTTCCATCATCGGCGGGAGTTGATGCCCGTTTGGGAAGTATTGCTAGCGTCGTCGACCACAGACCACTTATTGGAGGCGGACTCGGGTAATGATATAATATGGCTATTTGCCGGCACCAGCACCCCCGTCAGACACGGGACGATCTCCTCAGATATCCTCGGGCCCTACTTCGGCCCCCGATTGGCACACAGGGCAGAGAGCACTGCCGAGCTCACGTCCCAGCCGGTGTAACACCCCAGATTGCGGGGCCGCGTGCGGGCCTGTTTGGGAACGTCGATGCATGTACTTCAACCTGTGTGGTTTTTTTGTTCCTGGGATGACATCTATTTTGCTCCTGTATACCCCTTTCTGTGGTAAACCCCATAGGTGGGAAAACTTGAGACCGTTGGGGATATGAACCCGTTGCATGTTTGCATGACGGGTCTCAAGCGGGAGGCGGCAAGGTGGTTCGGAAATGCTTTTATGGACTTCACGTTTCGCAACAAGACGCCATGTTTGCCAAGGACTATCGCAGAGCCGGCAGAGGTCGGCTTTTCCGAAAGGCTATCTGAAGGGTCTTGGGGGACAGGACACAGCTTGGATCGCGATCCGTTTCCATCTGCCGACGATGCTCATCTTCGCTAATATGATCTCATCTTGACAGCGCCAATCTCCAGGGGATGCTTATGTACCCCATAGCTGGCGTCTAGCAGCAACGCACCCGTCGCCAGGGGTATTCAACAGAGCAACCTTGCGTTCGACTGCCTCGTACGTCGACGCTGTATGGGGTAGGACGGGCCAAGTGGTCCAAATATCCCCCAATAGTGATCTGACAAACAGCATGTGTTGATATAGCCGCCAATATCGACGGTGCAGCTCATAGTCCATAGCACAACAGTTCCCTGGGTGAAATGTCTGCATCATCTGGAGTGATGCGTGTTGCATGGAGCTTTCAACCATCTGACTCGGGTTCATGCTTTCTCAGCTTGGCGAGGAGGGACTCCTAAGATGGTGTTCCTTTGGATGGATGGCTTGATGCGCCGATATGGAGTTGAGGGCTTGTTCACTACGTGCATACCTACCTGGCCGAACGGTCCGATGCTCCCTCGGCAGCGATGTACCTAGATGAAGTTTCTTGCCCAAGATAAACTCAAGCCTCCCACGCACCACGGTTTTGCTCAGCTGGAGGTACTTGGTCTTATGTAGCGGTACACCGTTGCATCCAGCCTTCTCCGTTTGTACTCTTGGCTGGCTTGGCCGCTTTCGCGAGAGACGCTTTCGCCCACGGCGGCCTCGCCAACTACACCGTCGGCGACGCTTAGTACCGAGGGTGTGTTCGCATTCTTGTCTAATTCTCCATGTGTCTCCTCTTCTGGTGCCAGCTCGGCATTGAAGGCAGAGGGATGTACATGGTGAGGCATGAGATCATGTCGGCGCACTTGGGCGGGAGGCCGCAGTTTTCCATGCACTGTGCACATTGGAACGTAAAATGGCTCTGAGAACGTGATCGTCCCGGCTGGCTGGTTGAGGAGGTTTCCTGGGGCGTATGATGACGATGGTGAGTGTTAGAACTGTGAAGGGACGTCTGGGCCGGGTATGGATGGGGCGAACCCTGTGTGCGCAGAAGAGTCAGCGTTGATCAACGTATACGCACTGGAAAACGCAAATAGAACGGTATGTACATGCAGCTCTGTGGGCATAATGAACCTGCAGAATACGGACGCCAACCAGGACTATAAGATCCCTGGAGGACCGATATTGGAAGGGCGAGCGATCGTATCAAGCATTCTGTTGGTGGGCCAACGTTCAGGGGGCTAACTAATGTAAACACAGGCTTGATGTCATTGAGTTTTGCAGCCTTTGCTAAGACATCACAGGTAGTTAGTTATAAGTCATCACCATAAGGCTTCCTTCGGGGTGTATCATGGAATGCATAGAAAGTTAAGAAAAGGACTTGACACCATGAGAGTACATCTCTCATGCACCCATATCCATCCTTGGCTACATCTCACCCTCCAACCTCTTCAGCGCTTCTCTCCTAGCCCTCTCCCTCTGCCTCTTCCCATTCCGCCCACCAGCAACAGTCTCGCCACCACCCACCAAATCTGCAAATCTCCCCTCCTTCTCAATCAAATCTTCGTATCTTCCGCTCCCCACCACAACCCCATCCTCCAGCATCACCACGCGATCCGCCATCTTCATCATCTCCTTGCTATGCGTCACCACCACCACCGCCATGCCGCCCTCTTGCTCGCCCTCACGCGCCGCCGCAGACACCAGCTGCGCAACAACCCGCCTCACATCCGCCGCCGCTTCCGCGTCCAACGCGCTGGTCGGCTCGTCCATGACGAGCAGCCTCGGCCGCCTCGCCAAGGCCCTCGCGATGCACAGCCTCTGCGCCTGCCCGCCCGACACGCCGAGCCCCCCCTCGCCCAGCACCGTGTCGTAGCCCTGCGGGAGGGAGTCGATCAGCGGCTCGATGCCCGCCTGCCTTGCGGCGCGCGCAAGGTTTGCGTGCTCGCGCAGCGGCGACGCGTCGGGCAAGCCGTACGCGAGGTTTTCGCGGACGGTGGCGGGAAAGAGGAAGGGCTGCTGCGGGACGTAGGCGAGGTGGGTGCGCAGCGAGGGCGTGTGGAGGAGGGAGGCCGGGTGGCCGGCGTAGGTGAGCGGGTACGCTTGCGCGGTGCTGATGCGGGAAGGGCCGGCGCTGGCGTCGTCGTCGGGACCCGTCGGGAGTGGCTCGTAGAGGCGGAGAAGGATGCTCGCCAACGTGGATTTCCCGCACCCAGAGGCGCCGACGACGGCGGTGCAGGTGCCTGCGTTGAACTGCAAGGTGATGTTACGGAGGATGGGGCTGTTCGGGGTGGAGGGGTAGGCAAAACGGAGAGCGTTCATGCGGATCTGGAGCAGGGAAGCAGAGCCGAGAAGGCGCAGATGTCCGCGGGATTCGTGGCTGGAGGTTGGGGAAAGGTTGGCGTAGTAGAGCATCTGGACGGCGGTGGTCTTTGCGGCGGCGATCTGCGGGAGGTTGGCAAGCATGGCGACAGAGGTGCCAATGGAGAAGAGAAGCAGGTTGATGACCTTTATGGCGTCGGTGACGGTGGTGCGGCCGTCGCTGAGAAGTCTGGACGCATAGTAAAAGACGAGGGCCGTCAGAAAGTAGCCGAGGGACTGGTGCAATCCGTAGGTAGCTCCGACCCAGGCTCCTCGCCTGAGCCCCAGCTTGTACGCCGCTGAGCTGCTGCTTTGGTGCCGATCCGAGAAGAACCTTTCCAGCGTCAGCGCGCGGACGATGCGGATCTGCGAAAAGGTTTCGTTGAGAATGGCGTTGGCCGTGGCCGCGGCTGCATCGCATCGCGCTTCCCACTTGTCGCTGGCCAACGAGTTAGCACGCGCGGCGACCACGGCTACAGGCAATCCGGACAACGTGACCAGGGCGAGGTCGAAGCGGATGGCGATAGCCCAGATCAGTGATGTGGCGACCATGGCAGTGACGGTGAGCATGATGGGCGCGAAGGTGCCCACGAGCTTGCGCATCTCCTCGCCATTGCGGTCGAAGCACTGGGTGATGCGGTTGGGCGAGTGGCTGTCCTTGTCAAACCACGTCTTGGGCTGGCAGAGGATACGCCGGAATGCCTCGGCGCGAAGCGTGTCCACCCAACGCTGCGCCACCCTCTCCATGAAGAGGTAGGCAAAGAAGGTCGCGGCGGCATCCACGACGGCAATGGCGGCCAGGGCACCGGTCCACAGTCCTGTCTTGCTGCCATCGCCTGTCCAGAATCCCGCGATGAGGTTGGCGAAGAAGAAGGAGAAGACGGGGGTGCTAACGGCGGCCACGAAACACAAAAGAACGCCCAGAACTAGCTCGACCCGCCCCATCCTCTCGAGGGTTGGCCAGACCGTCTTGAAGATGGCTCTGAGGCTCGGAGCCGGACGTCCGTTCTTGGGTGGCTGCTTTCGGTCTTTCGGCTTGGCAAGACGCTCCAAAAAGAATGCCTCGAGCGATTCCAAGGACGCCTGGCGCTCTGCGTCGAGTTCCTTTTGCAGGGCAGCGCGTGCGTTCGGGGTCCTAGACTCTTGGACGCGCAGGCCTTGTTGGGTAACGATCTCCGTGCTGAGCCGGCCCATGGGCAGCAGCGAGACAGCCGCCTCGGCGAACTTCTTTGTCGACCGGGTGGACTTGGGGCCTATCGCGCGATGATGCTGCTGTTGATCGGCGAATGTCTTCTCGAAGGCAGCAGTGGCTCTCAGAGAGAAGTTTGAAAATAGCCCAACAGACATGGGCCGACCGTCGACAATCGTGCCACGCAACAACTTGACAAGACGAGCCTCCCGGATGGGTTCCTCGTCGGGCCAGTCGATATAATGCTCGCTCTCGCCATCACTAGACACGGAAGAGCTTGATTCGCTCCCGGCCGAAGCAGCCAGGCTCGCAAACAGACCCCCCTTATCTAGCGAGACATCTCGGCGGAAGCCGTGTTGCAGGATCGAGCCGTCCGCCATCACGTACACGTATTCGTCATTTTTGATGTGGCCAATGTCGTGCGTGATGATGATGGTGGTTTTGTCCTGCCTCCAGAGGCGGATGGCGTCCATGATCAGGGACTTGCTGACTGGGTCAAGACCGCTGGTGATCTCGTCGAGAATCAGAACTGGCGGGTCACGAAGCTTGGCCCGGGCGAGAGCCAGCCGCTGCTTCTGACCGCCACTGAGGCTGTATCCGCCCGGACCGAGGGTAGTGTTGATCCCGTCGGGCATGTCGGCGATGGTGGATTGAAGAAGAGCCATGGCGCATGCGCTCCGGACCTCGTCGGCCGTGACAGCGGCGGGATCATTCGCACCGAAGGCGACATTTTGGAACAGCGTGTCGTTGAACAAGGTACTGGACTGTTGGATTAAGGTGACGTTGCGACGCAGCCAGGCCAGGTCGAGCGTGGAGATGGAATTGTTGTCCAGGATGATGCGTCCCGTCAGCGGTTCATGGAAGCGCACCAGGAGGTTACCCAGTGTGCTTTTGCCGCAGCCGCTGCTGCCGACGACGAAGGTGAGACGCCCTGCCTCGAAATGAAAGCTTGAGGGTTGAAGAACGCGCTTCTCCGGGTTGGACGGATAGGCAAAGCTCACCTGGTCATGTCAGCCTCGCTCTGTGCGGCACGAGTGGTGAATATAAACCGCTTACGTTGCTCATCCGGACGTCACCTCGACACATCGAGGGCATGAGCCACCCAGACGTCTCGACCTGATCGTCGTTCTGCTTGACGAGCGTCGACAGGGCCTGGCCCGCCGCCATCCCCTTGGCCAGAACGAGCCACTGAGGCCCAAAGGTTTCAACGGACTGAAACGCTATCAGCACGGCATAAAAGGTGGTGAGAGCTTGACCAGCCGTGAGCTCGCCGCGGTTGACCAAGACTACAGCCAGGTAGAACCCGATTACGAACAACATGACCATCCAAAACTTGACATAGCTCATCTGGCCGCAGTTGCAAAGGGTCTGGCGAAAGTAGAACCGAGCCGACCTCCTGATGGTGGAGACAAACTGGAAGGCTTCGTGGTCCGCGGCGTTGTAGACCTTGACGATGTCGATAGCGGTGACGGCGGCGTTGACTTGCTTCGCCGCCTGCGCAAGCTCCCGCTTCTGGGCTTCTATGGCTGGGTCAAGGAAGCGGCCGATGGCCCAGAGGACCAGCGCCGACGGTACCGCCGTGGCCAGCATGGCGAGGGTCAGCTTGTAGGAGTGGGACAGGGCGACGGCGGCGCAGCCAAGAAACAGGAAGGCATCGCGGACGAGAAAGCCGAGAGTCTGAGACGTGGCCGCCTGGAGTTCGCGTGTTTGCCTGCAGCCGTTTGTTAGCGATAAAGGGACACGGGAAGAAAATGGCAGCAGAAAACAGACGTAGCCACCCCAACTGCCAAGCTCCCAACTCCCTCCCCTTTCCCCTCAAACCATGCCATGTTCCTCCTCAATAAGGACTCAAAGACCTGTTCTCGGGCGGTCTTGGCCTTGAGTTCTCCGCCGACGATCCAAGAGGCGACGTCGACGGTGGCGAACGCCCAGATTCCCACGCCTAGGACGCACAGCCACACAGCCCACTTGGAAACCTCAGCCAGAAACGGAGCCGGGGCCAAGACGCCCGAGCCAAAGTCGGCGGCGCATTCGAAGAGACGTCCCAGAAGGACGGCATAAGCCGTGCGGGCAGCGGCAAGGACCGCAGAGGTGGCGAAGGAAACGGCGAGAAGGGGTGCGTGAGCGGGTGGAGTAAAGGCGAAGAGGTGGCTGATATTGGATTTCACCTTGACGGGGACCGTGCTCATGGTCGCGTCAGTGGTAGGGGTTTGGGGGCTTTTCAGGCAGGGGATGGAGCCGCCTTGGACAGAGGACGCATGTTTCGTCGGCGAGATAGGCAGCATGTCGCCAGGGGTCTTGGATGACGCCATGATGGTGTCTTGGTCGGCGACGCCTGTTGTCTGTGCTGGGTTTCAATTGAGAAGGACTGGGTGAGAAGCGGAGGCGTCTAGGTCCAGACGATGCAGTTGCAGAGGGGGTTCTGACATTCAAGTCTGGGGGAGCGGACAAGAAGAGTTGGACGACTATGTGTAGCCTCAAGGACCGGAAGGCCGGACGATCGTCCAGACAATCATCAACAATGATTCCATATAGTCTATTCTCAAGGCTGGGCTGCCCTGCGTAGGATCCCGAGAGGCAGCATTATGGTGTCTTGGAGAGGCTTTGTGTGTCGCTTAGCATTGTTCTCAACTTTGGCCCAGAAAAGGGGTTGAGGAACAATGGTAAAAGGTGAAGGGTGAAGGCAAGAAAGCATCAGAAGCAGGGGGCGCGCTTGTCACGGCCAACTTTCTCATATGCAAAACAAGAATGGACTTGGAATCGCAGTGGGTATTATTCTTCTTATGAACTCGACTTGGCAGCCTCGGCCTTTTCTTTTTGGGCCTGCTCGTAAACCCAGTCGTTGAGGCCCAGTCTGTTTCTCGCGATCTCGACGGCGTAGAACTGCATGCGCGGCACTGAAACAGCCAGGTTAGTACCGTCATCATTCTCCGTGTTTGACAGCATGGCACTCACCAAAGATGGTTTCGTCCCGGCCGTACTCCCACTTGGGGTTGGCGCGCAGCATGGTGCCAAAGTTGTAGTCGTCGACCCTCTTCTCGTAGGCCATCATGAAGTTCCGCCACCTTTCCTTGCCCTCCTTGCTCTTCATCTTGTCCTCATCGATGGTCTCGGCCGGGTCGAACTCCGGAAAGTCACGCTTGAGGTGGTCATAGATCTCGTCATCGATCTTGGTCAGGCGCAGCGACGACCCCTTGACGCGCTCCAAGATGGACCAGTAGGTTTGCATGTGCTGGACGACCTTGACGGCGAACTGCTTCTCGATCTAAAGGCGTCCCAGTGTCAACATTTCTTTGATTCATGCGTCAGGATGATGGTGTGGGCTTCTCACATCCTCGAGATTATCGGCCGTCTCGGGGTCAAAGTCCTTGGGGACTTGCTGGGTGATGGACATGATGGTAGTTGGTTCGATGAATAGAAGGGATAAGTGTAGTAGAAGCTCGCGGGTCGCTGTGTGCCGCCTATGTAGTTGATCCTTCTAATCTGACCGTGTATTCTCGAACGTTGTGGTGGATTCGGTGGACTTATGTGGACATGACGAGCTTCGCGATGGTGGGGTGACCTATTTTCGCGGGGTTTCCTTTGCTTATCGATAACAGCCCCATGACTCTGCCTGCGACTTCCATGGTGGGGCTCTGCCAAGGCAGCGATAAGACAGCCCCCGCTTATCGCTCTGGACGTTTCCCTGCTTGATACCAGCACAATGTTGACATGAAACAGGAGAAGACACACAAATCAACAACCACTTTGACCGTTTGGCGCTGAAGTTGGAGTCCGTGGTAAGTCAATGTATCTTTGCAACGGTTGAGGTGTACACCAATGCCCTTTTCTCTGCTATCAATGGATCCAAGACTTCATTGTCTCGCCAAACCCCGCCACCATGACAACCTCGAAGTATTATACCTCGCTAGCTACACAGTAGCTAGTTGATACTGTTGCCAGATGTGTCCCATCGTGGCCTTTGGTCAGGGTATTTGAACGTATGATTTCGGACTCCCATGGCCAACACGCTGTGATTTCTGTTGTATAGCATCCGTTATTTGTTCATCCACCCCTCTAATCTCTTTCAAACACTGTCCTCGCACGTTTCGCCTTTGTTGTCGGAACTCCTATGGCTGGCTATCCGTGGCCTGTCATTGATGGCTGATACCATTCTGCAGAGACGCCACAATGCCCTGAAAAGACGAGTTCTTTTTAGAGTCAACCTTTTTTTTTTCCTTTTTCAACTTTCCAATGCTCCCATGACATGCGAAGCAGAAGCGTACACTATATGCACCCCCTCGATCCTTTGAATATCTTTCGAGAATGCCTGCCCTAGTCGGGAATGTCTGAACAAGTGAGACATGCACCGAAGCAACTGTCTTCAGGTCACGGCGTTACGCTGGCGCGCCTCACGAGTCCCAAAGATCATTGGAAAGGCCGCCTACAACAAGCCCAGCCTCCCCCGGCCCGCTCACCAAGTTCTCGGCTGTTAGAAGCCGGGAACGATACGTGGGAATATCCACTCCAGACACCTCTCCCAGACTTCTCGAAATGGAGCGCACACAGAATTCCCGGCTGACTCCTAGGGCCCCGACCTCGCCCTTGATCCACAGTCAACCAAGAAGCCCACCTCGACGCCAAGCTGCCGTCCTTCATCAAGCAATATGGACTGAGATGGCGGCTTCCTACCGGCAACGAACCTTGGACCTGGAACGCGGATTCTCAGAGAATGTTCGCCGTCTTTCCCTCCATTCCGGTGTAGCAGGCCCAGTCGGGGATGAGTCCCACGCGCGGACTTTGAACAGTTCTTCGTACTACTTCCAACTCCCAAACACCATACGGCTCCACATCATGAGACAACTCCTCAAAAGCCACGGGCTTATCAAGCCCATCCGGATGAACAGCCATGTCTTTTTGCGATCGGCTTGGCCCGTTACCACAGTTCAGTCCGACGATACTGGGTCCGCCGATTATTTTGAGAGCCTTGAGCATGTTCTGACAGCCATCCAGGCTTATACATCTGTCTGTGCCGCGATGCGCGCAGACGTGCTGGCTACCCTTTTCCTGGTTGGCCGATTCCACGTTGTCTTCTCTCCGTTCATGAGTCCAGCAACCCAACCTGCAGCCACAAAGTACATGGACCGATATGGCCCCCTGATCGCCCGCATCACGCTCGAGGTCGACTTTACGAAGCTCAGCGGCGGTAAGCATCCCGAAGCCGTTCGTTGCGACCCGCGCCCATCTCTCGCCCGACTGAGGTCGCTGGTGGAAACCTTTGTGGACGCCCAGCTCACCCGCCAGGGGCCACGTCTGGGCCATCTTCGAATCCTTGTCAGGCGATATCGCTGTGATGAAGCGGAGCGTACGGGGGCAACGCACCTCACTCCAGATGCCCACGTTGAATACGTTCTATCTCCCATCAAATGCCTCGGTGGACACGTCACTAGGCTGACCATTATCGGGGGGTGCGACGCCATTGTGTCGAGCCTTCTAGGTCCGCCTTGGAGCGGCCCCGTCGCGAAACCCGTGGACCCAGTAATTAGGGAATGGTGGACGGAATCCAGGAACAGAGAACATGGCAGCAGAATCTAGACGAAGCTACGCAGAGGAAGACGATTAAACAGAAATTTTGAGGTGCCAGAACGCATCGCATATCGGTCATTTGGGGGTAGACCTAGATGTGAACACTCGGTGTAGAGTGGCTAGTGCCTCTCAAAGTCAAACTTCCATGCCAGACCCCTCCGCCCCCCATTCTATTCCCGCTTCCACATCTCCAGCTTGCTCCCTGACTGCGATTTCTTCCTGGTAAACAGGGACGCTACCCACGGCTGTTATGCGGCTTCTTGCGCCTGCCATTGATTGCATACGCTGGGCATTGCTCTCCGTCCAGCTCCGGGCCTGGTCTTGGTGACTACGACCTGTGAGCCAGCAAAGCCGGCGACGAAGGACTGCGTGCGCCTGTTGAGCTCACCCTCGCCGTGGACCTTGCGAACGGTTTTAAACCTAGGGGTTCTCCCACTGCAGATTGCTTGAAGCTCAGTTGAGTTCGTGCCGGCTGGTCCCTTCACCTCGCCGCAATCAGGTATACGTGTGGCTTGTTTCTTTGAAGATATATATGTACCTCTCGATGTTAATAGCTCTTTTTTCCATCACGTGCGGTCTGGAAGCCATCAAGTTGTGCGTTCTTGGTCAGGATTAGCGGCACATGGCGAGCTGAGATTCAACGGTGTGTGTTAACATGGCGAGCTCCCATGACATGTCCCCATTCCGGGTGGACGAACGTCGATTGGGTTCAAAACCCTCTGAGGATGCACAATTTTCAAGCCGCATAGAAGTTGAAGACTGTTGAGGATACCCGGTTTAGGAATTCCTGGAATGCCACGAGGCTTTTGCATCCGATGATTCATCTAGCACTCGCCACTGATGGGACATCTCCGATGGGCCGATCAGCACTGGTCTACAATCCTTACCCGAATCAATACCAAAGCCTTGGGGATCATGGCTAGATTGATTTCAATGTGGTGATGCAGCGTGCCGTGTTTGGTCCCATACTACTCTGCCGGACACCTCCGTGGAGGGTCCAAGCTGCTGAGGTACACCGCAGCAGTAGCTTGCCCCTCTCCATTCTGAGTCCTAGCCGTGCCTTACAACAGACGTGGGAGCAAATGCAAATGGTTAATTAGAACAAGGACATGGCGAAGACATAGGCATTTGCTGCCATTCTTATTTCAAACCCGGGCTTTCTTACAGTTCCCGTCGGAGTAGCTGGCGCGTGAAAGATTCACAAACCTCAATCTTCGTTGAGCCTCGACAACTCCGCCGACTCAACATCCCTGGCCTTATTATCTCGTTGCCATCATGACTTGCTTAACTGGACAAGACAAGGCAGGTCTAGGGCCCAGAGCTGGCTTCTGTCAACGCCCCACTGGCTGACGTCGTTTAGCATCTGCATGATGGTAGGCGAATTGGAGCCGGGGAGCTTGTTGTAGTTTGTGGTCTTCTCAACAAGAACACGACTCAATGCCGCGATCAACCGGGCCTCTGCGATGCCACACAGGTTTGTCACTTCTCGTATAACCAAGTGCTCTGCAGCACGCTGCGTGAAAAACGCTTTCGAAGTGCAATTGTGCCAAGCTATAACTGGAAACGCACATACCACCTTGTGTGCGCAGCACACACTCAGATGGCGAGCTTGCGCGACAGAACACGGCGGCCGGAGTATCACGTACCGACGTGTTGGTCGCTACCAAGGGCAGAGTGCGCCCCCTTTCAGCCACCCAGTCTCGCGTGCATAAAGGGAGCCCATGCTACTGGCTCCGCGACTGCGGCAAAATACATTACATGGGCCCCTTGGAGCCGAAGTGTGGTCTTTGGCCGCTGCAACCTTCGTACCATCATGACCCCGGGCCCGCCACTGTGGTCTACACAGTAGGTGAAGAAACAATAGGGGCGGCATGCGAGATACCCGCGTTTTTCCCTGCAGAACTATAATAAGACCTGTGACATTCCCGGTTGGTCAGTCTTGGCTCTGCTCGGTGGAATATATACTAGGCGTACTCAGACGACAGGCCGTCTGTTGTGTGAACTAGGGCAGCCTTTCCCTTAGCATTCGTGTCCCCGGCGAGGTACCTAAGATGCTGCTCTTAGTGTTGCTGCTCCTCACCCACACTTTGTCCACCGCCTTGGCTTTGCAAGTTAGCCCGGACGGCCGATGCGGTGGTGAATACACATGTATCGGCTCGGGGTATGGGGAGTGCTGCTCTCCACATGGATGGTGGGTTGGCCCGAGCCACGAGGAACCTGTCAGGTTCTAGGAAGAAGACTCTACTCACACAGAATTCCAGGTGCGGCAACACGCCTGACCACTGCGGAGCTGGTTGCAATCCATCCTTGGGCCGCTGCCCGGACATCTCCTCTCCCCAGCTCCCCGGCCTAACCAGCGCGAGCTGCCCAGACCCTGGAACCTCTCTGTCCACTGTGCTCGTGACGGAAACCGTCCGTCAAACCGTTGTCAACACCGTCACAAGCATCGCGAGCTCGACAACTACGCTCACTACCACCATCCCAACGACAAGCACCTCGCACATCTCCCTCACCTACACAACTACGAAGACGTCATCGCTCTCCACCGTGCTTGTGACCGAGACGGTCCGCAAAACGTACCTCGCTACCATTACGAGTGTCACGAGCTTGATTACCACCCTGACAACCATCGTCCCGTTAACCAGCACCTCGCTCATTTTCCACACCTACACAACCACCAAGACAGTCGAAGCTACAAGCACACCGCCACCCGCCACCGTCACCACCACCACCACCATCGCCCTCCCAGGCGTAAGCCCGCCTGCCACATCGAGATCGGCGTGCGGCGCGACCAGTACCGTCACCACCACCGCAATTAGCACCACCACTATTGCCTTGCCGGGTGTAAGCCCTCGCACATCAACGTCGGCGTGCGGCGCGACCAGTACCGTCACCACCACCGCAATTAGCACCACCACTATTGCCTTGCCGGGTGTAAGCCCTCGCACATCGACGTCGGCGTGCGGCGCGACCAGTACCGTCACCACCACCGCAATTAGCACCACCACTATTGCCTTGCCGGGTGTAAGCCCTCGCACATCGACGTCGGAGTGCGGCGCAACGCGCACCGTCACGTCCATGTCCGTTTCGGTCTCGAGCGTGACCATCCCGGCGTCCACCGTGACTGTCACTCGGACGGCGACGGCGACGGCGACAACGACGGCGACGACGACACAGACAACGACGGTAACTCGCTGGCCGTGGGAAGATGGCCACTGGGACGATGATCTGACGTTCACGATCTGGCCGACGGGAGCGCCGGGGCCGATTGTGACGATCGTCCCGCGCAAGAAGAGGAGGGCAGCCGAGGAATAGTGCGGTGATGGATCAGGTAGTGTCTAATTTCCTAGGCCGAAGTGAACCGCAATGGTGACCTCTTGAGACGCGATCTTGTCAGTTCCTCCGTTAAAAAAATGAAGCTCCTTCATTCGTTCTACTGCACCGCATGGTTCCAGAGATGGGAGATGTTGCTCCAAAGTACCTAAGAAAACGTGTACACCCTTCCGCTCAGGGGCAGCACGGATGCCATCCTGCCACTGTCTCGGACATCTTTTACGCTCCTGAAGAGCCAGCCGATCAAACCTCTCTTTAGCAGCTCTCAAGAAAACATGGACCTCACAGCATCCCCGCAGCCCCTGCATCCACCACGTCCGCCCACGCGACCTCATCCCCAACTCCCAGCTCAAACCTCTGTTCCTCCTCACCCCCGCCACGAACCTCATACACCCCAAGCCCACCCTTCTTGTCCCCGATGATCAGCATCCGTCCGTCGCGTGAAAACTCAAACACACTCGGCCCACCACTTCCACCACCAGCGCCGCCGCCGCCGCCAGGTGCCCCAGTGCCAGCTGCAGAACTCATACCTTCCATTTGCCCAAAAGAAGCAAACCCCGTCTCTCTCACCACTTCAGGCCAGCGCCAGACCTCTTCCGGACTCGGCTCGCTGCTGCTGTCCCCAGCGAACCCAGCGGCCGCACCTCCGGTAGACAGCGGCGACATCCCCTGCATAGCAGACGAGGGATACCTCGGCGGTGTCGGCACAGGAGATGAAACGAAGGGCGGTATCAACGGCGCAAGATCCACCACCACGAACTCTCCGCGCTCGACGCTGCAGTACGCCACGTGCCGGCAGTTGGGGGAGATGGCTGCTTGGGCGTGCGCAGGAATCGCAAACAGGCGGGTGGTGTTGGTAGGGAGATGCCAGACCAGGACTATCCTGTCTTGAGCTGTTACTGTTCCTCCCCCGGCGGGCGCGGTTGTGGGTGTGCTGGTAATGCTGGACATGCTGGGTGCGTGGCTGAGCGTGTCGAGTGTCATATTGGAGGGTGTTATAGACAACGGTGACGGCGTTGCTGAGGATGTGGCGGTGTGGTGGTGCTTCTTGGAGTGGAAGGAGAAGGCGGATTTGCGCCCGCCACTCGCGCCGCCAGCTGTGCCGGCAGCAGTGCTTGACGGTGTGAGCGGACTGGGGGCAACCGTGCCGGTGAGATCGGTGGTAGCTTCTGCCGGGGTTGACGCCGGGATCCACACGGAGACCGCTACATCTCCGTGCGAGGCGAGGCAGGTTGGCAAGGCAAATCGCAGCCCCGGGTGGGATGGGACGCATACACGGTAGGGCTTATGGCGCTCATCATCGTCTGCGTCCGGGGCAGTGGCGGGGATGGGAAGTCGCCCATGCTCCACGCGCCATGCGATAAGGATGGCAGAGTGTTCCTTCACGGGATCCCCCGGTCGCGGACCCGCGGCGGCCACAAGCATGGTTGCATCTGGGTTGTAGGCAAGCTCAGGAAACTTGGGCAGAAAGGGAAGATCGGCGCGTGCAAGGTGAATGGATCGGGTCGGGTCCTGGATGAGAGGGCTTTTGGCGCCGGGTGGTGCGAGGACGTATCGGTCGATGCGGTCGGGCTTGGGTCGGTAGACGGCGAGGCTGTCTTGGTCATGAGTGTGATAATGGGGTGACGCCTCGTCCCTTGGACTTGCTGCCCAGCGGTGCGCGTCTTCGATGACCTGGACCTTCTTAGCTCCGTTGCTGCCGCCTTTGGAGAAGTTGTAAATCTCAATCGTAAGGCCAAAGTGTGTCGTAACGGCGATGAGGGTGGCACCTTCGGAGAGAATGGCGTGGCTGCGGACAAAGTACTCGCGGGACCTCAAGCGTGGTTGGACGTACGACGTTGTCTTGATGGTCCCGTGGAGCGCATTTCTCTGGACGGACCAAACCTTGACCAACTTGTTGCCGTGCTTCGTGGCGATGTATGTTGACAGGGGCGAGGTGTCAACGTGCAACACTTCTGAGACCTTCCCCTTATCCGCCAGGTGACGTCGGGGAATGATAGTGATAGGTAAGCGATGCGGGTTCTTGACTGGACACGGCACGGCGCGCGATGGCGAGGACGAGGGAATGTGAACGGGCCCGTCTACCCAGGTCCGACGGTAGTTGGGAGGCGGGTCTGATGTTGGTGACGACGGAAACTTTTCAAAGGATGTGCGCAGGGCTGATCCGCTGCTGCTCCCAGTCGAACGGCGCGAAACCATAGATGCAACTGGAGTAACCTGTGGGAACTTCCCTCCATTGAAATCCAGGTTGCTATTCAAGGATTCTGTAGGAGAGTCCCGCTGCCAGCTGAACCGCGGGAGGGACTCAGACTGGAGCGACCCGTTGCGCTTCCAGACGGGTTGGATACCCGGCGGAGGTAAAGGCCGTTGTGCCGGGGGCAGGCTGTCTTCGGCTGTCGATCCCAGTGTGGGTGACTCCTGTATGTTCCGGGGACCATCGTCATGAGGATTGATAGCCCTGTGGCCCTCTGGGCAGGGAGCAGTTCCATCCTGGGACGGAGTCCAATGACTTCCATCATGTTTCAGAAGGGGAACGACGTCAGTCTGATTCGGGTCTTTTGAAGGCGTATTACCCGAGCTGGGACGCTCTTCGTTGATCCGGAGAGACGAGACCGCCAACTCCAAGACGGGACGACCTTGCTCTGCTTTAGGGTCCCTTGTTTTTTGTGAGCTGCATCCACGAGCTTGAGCAGGGGGTGGAAGGCTTACTGCTCTTCTGATCCTTCCCCGCGTTTTTCTCCCGAATCACCTGGTGACGACACATAACTGGTAACGACCCTCAGATACGCAGCCAACACGGGCTCGGCATCAGGAGTGCCATGCTCCGCACTCCGAGCAAGCTCCGTAAGGCGGCTCGCGTCAGCACGAAGTCCGACTTTGACCGCCTCGACGTCAGCCGGCCTGCTCGCCGACGAGTTTCTATGTAGACGTCAGCCTTTTCACGTCAAGGACTCCGGGACGATCAGGAACGTACAAAGCCACGGTTTCCAGCGCCAGTGCCAGTGCCGCTCGAAACAGGGCCAGCGTGGTCCGACACTTGGTGACTTGCTCCCTTCCATACTCCAGCCACTTCGCCGGGTCCGGGCATCTCGAAAGGATGCTGTCAATCCGAATCAACACATTCCCGCAGCTCTCTAGCATGACCAGTATCTGACCCTGAAGGTGCAGGGGCACGTTGGTCTCGTCACGCAGCAACTCAAGCACGAGGCGCAGGTCCGACAGATCGCGGGTAACGGCGCCGAGGTCGGCATGGGCGGCGCGCACGGACGAACGGATAAAATGTGTGATGATGGCAGAGGTGGAGGTGATGCTGGGGAGCAGGTACTCGATGGGGCGAGCGAGGGGAGCGGCTTCCATGGCGGACTGTTGTTTGGTCCGGTCGAGTCTCAACGCTCAGTTTTTGGGACGAGGACTCGAGCTTCTAGCAACAAGGGGAACGTGGTTGCTTCCTGAAAGCATTCGTAGAGAGGCTTTGGCCGATATGTCATATGCCTGACCTGATCGAGGGAGCGGCACTTCGATGCCAGTCCATTGGTCACGAGATGTTCTCGACAGTCCGGGCTTACACATGGAGCTGTGCGCAAGAAACAAACACGGCTTCGAGAACAAAAGAACGACAGTGGCACGCTGTGTTGGTGGGGTTAGTTTTGTCGCTTCTTTGTGGCCCTCTCGGGGCCGAACCGTGGCCGGAGACAAAGACATGTGCTAGGCGGAGGCGATTTGACAGCCAGAGCCAATCGAGCGGTCCCTGCGACGATGTGAATGATTCGTAGTCGTTGGCAATGGCTGAGTGCGTCGGACATCGCTTCGCAGCGGAGGAATGCGTTTCCGCAAGCCAGGGAAGACGGGCTTGTTGAATCAAAGGCATTCCGCCAACACCCATCATTCATACGACCCATACTCAGGCCATGCAAATGGATTTCCTGGGTCTAGCAGACTGCTGAAAGAGAAGTCCACAGACTGTGCAAACATAGGATCCCACTCCTGGAACAAGGCGTCATCCCCGGCCAGAAGCTCATCAACGCTGCCGTCCACCATTCCTGTCAGGGCTGCCGTATCAACAGCAGCTGGTTGAGGAGTCGTACCAGCAGGGCCTGACGATGTCTGTATCATTGAGAGGTCTCCGGGAAGCGGAATGGCGTCGTCAATGTGGCTGTATCCTTGAGCGGGAGGGAAGTTGGCCGGGGAGTCGAGCTGTAGGTCAGCAGCGGTAGCTTTGGTAGGGGTTGCATTCACCAAGCGAGTGGAGGTAGGGTTCAGGGCCGTTCTGTCGTTGATTCTGCTGCCGTTGACAATGTGCCTCATGGCCTCGGCTGAGGTAGCACCCGGTCGAGCCAAGCTGCATTTGCTGTTGTCGGTCGATTTCTGAGAGATGGCCTCAGGTCGTGCTGTGTTACCGCTCGTGGCAGGTTCGCCTGTACCCTTCGCTTTCTTCCTGCTGGTCTCGATCTGATCAAGCTTCTTCATGACAGTCTCGCCCAGCTGTCCATTGATGCGAGCGCTGCTCCAGATGGCACCAAGACGCTGCACCACAGGAAGCATTCTCTTGAAGTCAGCACCGCCTCTTGCGCGAAACATGGGCAGCCGGCTGAAGCGCCATTTGCGGTACGCCACGCTGAGTGACAGCGTCGACGCATACGGCACAAACGGGGCCGGGCTGAGATTGTAGTTCTCCAGGACGTCCAGGATGCGGTCTGCCGAGTGGGATCTCCGGGCGTTCACGCTGCTTGGCGGGAGATGCTGGGTGGGTAGGCTGTGCAGGGCATCACACTCTGGTGCAGTGCGAAAGCGATGGCGAGGCATGCGGACCGAAAGGACACCGATTGCGTGGTACAGGACTTCTAGGGTGGCGAGGAGGCTGTCGGGCTCGCACTGAGCGCCGGCCTCAATAGCCATGCGTTCGAAAACGGGCAGGTCGATGTAGTTGATAGATGGGCGGGGGCGGTACATGTCGAAGACCTGGTCCAAGAGGAGGATCAACGACAGGAAGAGACGAAAGATGGGAGGGTCGTTGGGCTCTGGACGCGGAATCTGCAGAAGGTCCATGTTGTTGAACATCAACGGCCGGGCCGCGATGGCAGCGATCAGGCGGTCGATGGCGTATAGACACTTGAACAGTCGGTTACCGGCCTCTCCGCAGGCCCCGTCCCCTTCGCTGCGGGTCCGCGGCAGGATTCCGAGATGGATACCGTGTGTGTGCACGAGGCTGGCAAGCCTGGCCCAGAGCTCCAATGGCTCAAAGCGTTCTGTACGGCCTGCCGGCTGCCAGTAAAGGCAGGTGAGGGCCATGATCTGGATCTGGCTCACGAGGGGGATCTGCTGTGCCTCCCGCAGCTCCTCAAGTCGATTCTTGATGAAGTCAGCCACTGCACGGGAGTACTCGTCGTACGACACGCGAGTAGGCTCGGGTTTCCCATCGACGGATGTCTTGAACGTGAGAAGGGAACTTGTTTCGGGGTCCGTTGACGCGGCAAGGCACACGACGGCTTGGATCAGCTCACGAAGACCAGAGCTCCCGGGAAGGTTCACGAGCATGGCGCTGTCGAACAGGGGAATGATGGGGTGGATCTTGGCCAGATACACATCCCTCATGGCGACCCATTCGAGATCCGAGGGCAGCACCTTTTCGGCCAAGGCACGCGTGGCGAGAGCCTGGGCCAGGGCGGCAAGATTGGCTGCGTCTTGCACATGGACGATGAGGCGGGAACCGTCCTCGCGGGGCAGTGAAAAAAAAGGGCCAGTTGTATCGTCGACCGACTTGGCCTCGGCTGCGTCGACGGGGTCACGGCCAGGGGCCGACGACCGGCAAGACTCGCGCGGAGAGACGGGAGGAACGAAGCCAATCTGGAGAGCTTCAGGGGCCTCGGGTTGCTGCGGCCTTGTCTGGGTCATGGTCTGGGTCATGGTGGCCTCCACGAGGATGCCCTCGGGGTTCAGGTCTCCAAGGAAAGGCGGTGGAGAAGCCGGACGTGGTGACAATGGCCGGGACTGTGTGACTTCTGGGACCGGCCTGTGTGGCACATTGGGTGTTGTGCCCAGAGGCTTGTCAGAAGCGTGGTGGAAGAATTGTAACAACTGCGCTGCGGCATGCGAAGTGTCCCTGTCAGAGTTGCTGGTGGTGGTCGTCTCAATGGGAGTCCTTGACGGCTGTTGCTGTCCGGCATGGCTGCTAGTCGGAGGGCTGGAGAGGTCAGAGCCGTCATCATCAGACGAGTAGGCATCCGGGGCGTGGCGACATCGTTTCTTGTGCCGTCAGTCAACAAAATGCGGGCAACAACAAGCAAAAGGGTACGCTTCTTGTGAGTTGGCCCCTTACCTTTTTCTTTCGGCACTCGACACATGCATGGCTCACCTGCTTGCGCTTCACAGGTAACCCTTGGACATTATGTGGGACAAAGCGGACCTTTCCGGCGGGTTTCGCACTGTTCGCCATGCCGACAATGCATTCCCATCAGAATTGTTGATGTCGATTGCGAGTGTCTCAGTGCGTGCATTGAGCGATCTCCCGGCCCGAGTGTTGCGGGATAGCCGAAGGAATGGATCCGAGGTCCAGGCTGGATGACTTCATGGTGGGGTAGCGTCGGAGTTGCCGTTTTCGTACTTCACCCGCCTCCTTGGGGTGTACACAGTACTTGCAACGTCAGGCACCCAGGTACCCAAGATATTATTTAGTTACCTAAGATAGGCATCTCTAGGTCAATGGGTTCTCTTTTAGTCACGTCGTCAACGCCGAACTGCTTGTATGGTTGAGGAGAAAACACCAGGGAGGCAACGTTACCGGGTTCTCTTAGATGCAAAAAAGATAAATAAAGAAAAAAAGACGTTGAATGACGAACCACTCTTCATCTGTTGCCAATTGGTTGCTATCCACTAAGACATTGGACTCCATGACGATTGATGTTGAAAAGAAGTTGGACCCCCGGCGATCCCCCGGAGTTTCCCCAATCGCGCCATCGTTTGTACAACCTAACAAGCTCCATCCATTGGCGCCCTTGATCTCGGAAGATGGACATCCCTTGAAAGAACGGCTCCTCCCGCCCAACCATAACCAAGGGGGTACATATGATGTGTTGTGCCTCATGCCTCAACCAAGTCAGCACATCAACACATCGTGACGAGTTGTGCCTGGGCGAAAATCCCTGCTGTTTAAACCTCGTATATACTTTCAGCATACTTTGCACAACGGTACTGGTCCCTGCCTCAGGTTGCACCGCTCCGTCCGGCCTACGGCTTGCAATTACACCGGCTCCGTCCCGCACTTAGCCGCAGCGGGGTGCGAGTCCGAAGCCAAAAGCCAAACACATGCTGTCGCTAAACATTGGACTAATACCCAGTCTCCACCAGATCTTGGAAGGCTCCAGATCTCCAGGCGCACCGCGGGGAAGCCTGGATTTGTCAGCCACCACGCGGCAATCATAGCGGTGTGCGAGGTCCGTATCGGTGTCTCGGAGGTTCTTCATGTCTCTTCGCCAATGAAAAGGTAGTCAACACGACGAGCAGAATTAGTAAGGGAGGTGACATTGGAACCCCGAAGAAGGGGCTTAGGCAGGCACCGAAGCTGAGGATGAGGGTCGCAACGTCTTCTCCGGACCAATCCGGGGTTAAGACGTTTTGTGTAGCATAATTGTGCATCTCCAGCCCCCAAGTGGCATGGTTGCAATCTCATAGGCTCGGAGGGACGTCATGACTCCATGAACTGTCATCAGATGGATAATATAAACTCCTCGTCCTCCACACCTACGTCCATCACCGCCCTTCTCTGCACATCCCTCAACACCTCACAGGCTTCCCAAAGCTAGCTTAAAGCCCCTGGCTACATCCCCTCGGCTGAACCTCTCTCACGTCCTCTCAAACCCCACCAACTACCACCATGTCCGCCGTTCCCCTCTACGACGCCACCATCGTCGTGGCCAAGCAAGCCCTCGAGACCCTCCGCGATCTTCTGGTCAAGGCGCAAGCTCACCCGGAGGCCGCCACGCTCCCTCAGGCCCGCCTCATCGACGACATGCTGCCCTTCACCTTCCAAGTCCAGACCGTCTCCAACTTCGCCAAGAAGACCGTCGAGCGCCTGACAGGCCGCGACCTCGACGTGTGGGAGGACAACGAAACGACGCTGGAGCAGCTCGCCGCTCGCGTCCAGAAGACCCTGGACTTGCTCGACACGGTCAAGCCTGAAGATCTGGTGAAGGGCGGCGCAGAGGAGACGCACGAGCTGAAGTTCGGCCCGAACCTCACCTCCCCGGCGACGACGCACCAGTACGTGCTGGGGTACTACATTCCGAACCTGTTTTTCCATTTGAGCACGGCCTATGGGCTGTTGCGGTCCAAAGGCCTGGATATCGGAAAGAAGGATTATATAAAGCACTTTGTCTCGCCGTTCTTTCCCCCGAGGAACCCAGAGCAACAGTAGACGGGCCATGCCCTGGGAGAGTGATGGAGACAAGGGACACGAGGAGGTGGACTCGGATAAGGAGACTCAGAATGGAAGTCCGGGTTGCGCAAGGATTCAAAAATGAACAGGTTGATGCTTTAATGGTTTGCTACGCCAGCGTCTTCTAATGGCTCGTTCGTTGAACCTTCTTTGTCTGTGTTGGTTATAAAAGCTGTACGCCGATTACACATGAGATGCCGGCAATGTGGCACATGGAGAAGGTGGAACAGAAATGCTTCTTGGGAGCCTGAGCACGGTTCTGCGGTGTAACAAGTGCCTACTTTGCCTCACATGTCCTCCAGGATCAATCATTCCATTGCCCGATGAGCTCACGTCCTCACCCCCTCTGGACTGGCTGAGGAATTCATATCAGGGTCAGTTGCTCATCCTACCGATGGGCGCAGAATCAACGAGGTTCTTCGAGACCTTGGCGCACCTCGGTCGAAGTGCGTACATTGCTTGCTGAAATCCTCAGACGGGATTCTATGGAAAATGATTGCGAAGAGGACTACGACAACCAAATTGCTTCCTTCTCGGGGTGAGCCTTGAGGGGTACGCAGGAAGCAGGGAGTTGCGGGAGTTTTGGTCCCAGTCAAAGGTGTTGCGGCCATATCGTTCAAGAGAGCTCCTAACACTCATCGTAGATACAAGCTTAGTGAATAGGTAGTTGAGCTTGAGGGCTCCGATCGTTGTTGGTTCGCCGTTCAATTCCCTGCCCCCAACTCTCTGGTGGGGAGACGGTGTGGATGAACTACTTATATGTAGTAAGGCATAATTCCAGCGCGCCCTACGAATGGCATCGGTCAGCAGATACCAAATGGCACAAACTTCCTTTCCTGTCTGGACCAACACCACACCGGCCAAAAGCCAAGTTGTTAGTGTCGGCATTTATGATGCAAGGGTGCAGATGAAGAGTCGGGATGTAACATGACCTAGTGTCAGGCAGTGTCCACGCCAACGTTAGCGCCTGTCGCCAACGCCAATGGAACTCGGAGATGCGTGATTCTGGACTTTTCACCCGGGTCTGTGTGTTGTGTGGTGTGTTGGGGCTATGTAGGGAACAACTTAATTAACTTTACGCCAAGGAGCTGAGCACTGAGCGCCTCCTCCTGCGCAGGCGAACTGAACATTGCTCTTGACTTGCGCGGCTGGCGGTGACGGGGAGCTGGTTGCGAGCTGAAGTACTTCGGCGTTTTAACCACGTCCTGGTTGGCCTAGCGTGAAAAGGATGAGATCAGTTAGCGACCTGGTAGCGATTTGGAGAGGGCAGTGCGCTAACGCCACATTCAATGGCCCCTTTCCATCTGGCTAGCCTCGATGGTGCTCAGTCCCTCGAACGCTAACCACTTCAGCTGGATCATGGGGGGTTTCTTTCCACGACTGCGGCCATGTTCTGGTTCAACGGTCACCCCACATTGGAATCGCTTAAGTATCCTAACTCACAGCCTTATTATATACCACACTACGTACTATACACCACTGAAAAAACCATAGGATTCATTGCATCCATCTTGTAATGCCCAGAGAGCCTTTGCACAGCCTCATCACCGGTGTGTGGGCTTGTCAAGACATTGCATGGCAGCCGTCCGGAGTCCGGGGATTTGGGATAACTAGACTGTACCTTGCATGCGGTACGTACTGTGCATAACATGGTGTCAGGGAAAAAAAAAAACGGGGGCAAGTCGGAAGAGAATGTGTCAAAATGGGGACCGCACAGGGATTTTGCGTGCGTCTGAACCGCATCGCGGGAACCCCTTGCTTCCAGGAACTTTATTTGCGACGTCCAAGTTCCCCTTATCCAGACCAAGATGCCCCGCTACGCCACGCATTCCACGCAGGACAAGTCCAAGAGACGGGAACTTTGCCAGGAGCATAAGCAGAGTGTCCCAGGTCCTCGTGCCAACGCTCTCACGAGGTTGTACCGTGCAACATTATACCAGGAGAACCATAGCAGGCTGCTGCTATGTCAATCCGCAGATCATACTGTACAACGCACCACCTCCCTGCTCAATCTGCAGCATGTCACCAGAGGTCGAGATTGTGTCAGGTACCTTTCCCTCGAGATGCCCGTAGTGTGCCAGATGGTTCCCGCGAGACGAGCCCCTGCAGGTGGAAGCGGCGGCCATCGGAAGAACTGGTTTCTACATACATACGTTAGTCACACAGTATGCGTGAGGCGTGTATGCGGGGACCCAACGCCTCCAACCCCGGGCCTTGACCCAGCTCTGCCCTGGCTTGGAGTTGAAATGGTCGTTGGGCGCGGGGGCCCGGTCAGCTCGGACCTGGATGGTTCGCAGCCGGAAAGGCGGCGAGAATCCTCCTGTTTCCTTGACGGGCCGTGCTGGTAAGTAGCCGTGCCTTGTCACGCCCGTGCGCCGGGGAAGCGGCATGGGCGGTCTGGTCGAATCGCGTGGGCACAAACGGGCCCCGGCCGCCGGGATCACGTTGCAGCCAACCTGGCAACGGGATCCTAGCTTGGGTCGGTCCCGAGGATCAGACAGCCCCGCGAAACCCGGGGGACAATGTCGCTGTCAACTTAGGCCGAAACGGGGCGCGCGGAGGACAAAGATGTCACCAACCAGCCAGCCAGGCTTCCTTCACGGGGGCTCTCTAATCTTCTTTTCGGGATCGGACCCCTGGATGGGAACCTTGTTTTCTGGAACAGGGTAACGATGGATGTACATACTAGTGCTAGCTCGCCGGCTGCGGATCATAAGAATGCATCCATCCCCACCACCCCCCAGATTCTTGACAATCGGATCGCTGGTGAAGGCACCGCAGCTCAACCTGGTTCACTCGGGCATTCTCTGGTCCAACATCCACTTTTCTCATGACATCCCAAGCCTACAAGGGTCGTCCATCTCGCAGGTTGTAGACCGGGCTTGCTCAGCCCACGACCTTACCAACCTGCTCTCATACCACCGTCGATACCGTCGCCACCATGTCCACCTCGACGGGTACACCAGGGGCAGCAGACGGCCCGCCGGTCGACTCGCCCTCGGCCTTCAACGCTACCGACGTGCCGCCGCCGATTCCGGACATCCCCATCACCCCCCACGCGGCTCGCGTTGCGGTTGTCCACATCGCCCTGACGTCTACGTTGTTGCTCCTCTGCCTCATAGCCTTCGTGATGCGCATGTACCGGCGGATAACCCCCGCCTGGAGGGTCGGGGCAGATGATGTCTTGATCACCTTAGGCTTCGTACGTCGGCTCCTCTGTCTTCTCCCCGCGGAGCCTACCATCGGACAAAAACTCACCTCTCTCCGCCGCAGGCTCTGACCGTCACGGACTTTGCGTTGCTCCTCCCCACGGCCGTCCCCACCCCCGGAAACCTCCCCGTGTCCGCCAGCATAGATATAGGGAAGTACTCCTGGATCGCCATCAGCGTCTGGGGGCTCTCCATGACCTGCATCAAGCTCTCGGTGGCCCTGACCCTTCTCCGCGTCCGCGGCGAGCACCTCCGCTGGAAGATCTTTCTCTACACCGTCATGACGGTCCAGGCCGCCTACGGGTTCGGCAACGTCCTCTTCAACCTCGTCATCGCGTGCCAGCCGCTGGAAGCGGCGTGGAACTTCGCCCTCCTCTCCGAGCCGGGCTCAACGGCCAAGTGCGTCAGCTACGAGACCATGCGCACGGTGAGCAACGTCGGGAGCTCGATCAACATCGCAACCGACCTGCTGCTCTCGCTCGCGCCGGCGACCTTCCTGCGCCGCCTCAACCGACCGCTCCGGGAGAGGATCTTTGTCTGCGTGCTGATGGGCATGGGCCTGATGGCCAGCGGCGCGAGCGTGGCCAAGACGGTCGTCGTCCAGGGATGGGGCGACTTTTCGACGCCGCCGGACCAGGGGAACGACTGGTGGGCCACGAGCGTGGAGATTTGCACATGGACAATGCTGGAGCAGGAGCTGGGACTGTTGGCAGCCTGCATCCCGGCGTTGAAGGGGCTGCTGCAGAGCTGTCTTGGAGCGATGGGGGTATCGTTGACGGTGGATAGGACAAAGGGTACGGGGACATCGGGGGCAAGAAGAGGGAGGTGGAGCACCGCACGGGGTGTGTTGCCAACGTCTAGCAGTCAGAAGGGAGATGGGCTTGGTGGGGTTGAGATGAGACGCATGAAGAAGGGGGCGACCGTGGATGAGGAGGCGAGGGTTGAGGCCCCCGAGACATCGCCCAAGTGGTTGCAGGTTTGGCCGGCGAACAGTGAGCGAATGGGCTCAACAGGTTACTTGCTTGAACCCACGTCGGGGAGGGCGACATGATAAAGTTATAATGAATAATATGGGATGTTCATCATGTTCATGGCACCTGCTGGAACCGAGCTACGGTGAAGGAGCGAAGCTGAACCTCACCGAAAACCAGGCCTCTCAAAACTAATAATTTCCAGATAACCTAAACACAAGACGTTGAAAGCAAATGGTAGCTGTATCGGACCGCCTTGGAATGCACCATGTGCGACCTCAATACCGCGGATTCTGCCCGTAGTACCCCTGCGCTTCGCCGGATGATTGTTGCTGGTACTGCTGCTGGTGGTACTGCTGTTGCTGGTACTGCTGCTCTTCCCGTTGCTGCTGCTGGTATTGCTGCTGCGGGTGTTGCCGCTGGGCTGGGGGAACAGCTTGATGCCCGCCGCCGAGCTGGACATTGTGCGTTGGAGCGCCAACACTCACGCCCTCGTTTCCGATATCGTCGGGCACCGAGATCTTGACCTTCGGCAGGTACCTTTGCACCTTCTCCTCCACAATGCCGTGCACAAACAGCCAGCTCTCGCGCTCCAGCTTGCGGTGGCCGCCATTGACAACCCCCAGGATGCTATTGCGCAGCGTCTCCTGCACCTTGCGCACCAAGTCGCGGATCTTGGTAACAAGCTTGCTCTTGAGGTCATCACCGAGCGACCCACGGTCACCCCCGCCACGGGTGCCCGATGACGGCTGGTCGAGCTGAGAGTCGAACGGATTGCCGCCCAGGATCGTCTCCAGCGGCTTCTGGAACTCATCGGGCAGAAGTTCAAACAGCTCCTTCTCGATGCTACCCAGGGTCTTGCGGAACTCGATGCGCACCTCGCGATGCACCTTGGCCAGGCCCTCGGTGAGCTTCTCGCTGACCAGCTTGGAGAAGCCTGATCCGCTTCCACCATCACCACCATCTCCGGGGGCGCGGGTTCCCTCCCCGCCCAGAGCCCTGGAGCCTCCCTGGCTCGGGCTCCCAGGCTCCTTATCCTTACGCCCGAACAGTCCACCGAGGCCCTTCACCAAGTCCTTGACCTGATCCTCAATCTCGCCCTTCACCCCATCCCCCACGTCCTTCGTGCTGGTGTTACCCCTCAGCCAGCGCTTGATATGATCCAGCGCGATGCGCGTGAACTGTTCCGCGATGGGGGCATGCTGCGTGCGAAGCTTGGCGGCAACCTTCTCCTTGATCTCGGGAGTGATGAGGCGGGCCTTTTCCTCCGGGTTGCGGCCGGCGTCTTTGAGGGTGTCGGTGAGGACTCCCAACAAGCCGTCCAGCTTCAGGCCTCCGCCTCCGGACGAAGAGCCGTTGTTGTCGTCGGCAAACGTCTGCACGACCTGCACAGCAGCAGAGAAGAAGCCACGCGCAATGTCACCCGCGTCGCTACCGCCACCACCTCCGCGAGAGCGTGTCTCGGAGAAGCTGCCACCGCCGCTCCCTTCGGTGATGTTGAAGATCTCACGCAGATCATCGCCCGCCTCGCCGGCAATGCTAGAGAAGCTGCGGGTTAGGCCGGCGATCTCGTCGGCGAATGGAAGAGACGAAGCACCGTAGGCGTCGGGAACATTGTTGGTCAGATTGCCGCGTTGGCTGCTGCCAGAGTCCTTGTTGAACAGCGAGCGAAAGGCGTCGATGATCTGGTCCTCGAGGCTGTCGATGGTCTTTTGCTGGAACTGGTCGATCTCCTGGGCAATGCGGGGTTGGATCTGCGGGGCGAGGGAGTCGACATACTCGTCGACCGTTCTGGAGATGACCTCAGGGAGGGGCATGTTGGATGATGATGATGATGATGATGATGATGATGATGATGGATATAAATGATGCGTGGTTCGAGCTGGATTGGGCCGACAAGAAGTCGAGAGTGGCAGCAATTGAAGGATAGGGTACCAGGTAGCTAGGAACAAGGAAAGAAAGCAGAAAGAAGGCGCTCTGCTAAGAATAAGAGAGGATGGCGTAAAAACGCGTCAACAAAAGTCCAGAGCTGAACTGTCAGGCAAGGACCGCGCGGCTGGAGCTGGAGCGGGGTTAGTGCCCCGCGGATGAGGGGATTTGGAGGCCTTAAGGGGCACCCAACATCGGGTGGCAAAGAGTCAGGCACCACTCCACGAATCCACTCTCTGTCCCCCTTTTTTTTTGGGTTGATGTGGACAGTCGATACGTTGTTGGGTGGCATCACGTTTCTCAATGCTGGCTGCAAATTGGCTGCTCTTATCCTATCCCTATTCAAACACAGGGTACCAACCAGCCAACCCCATACCTGCACGGCAAGGTACCTTACCATCACGCTCACTCGACGACCTCATCCCCATATTGCCACTTACATCTCCATACCCGGAAGATGGTTAAACCCTAGGCACCACCAGTCAGCAACGCTCCAAACCCCCTCGGTTTCGTCAGGGACAGTGAACACTTACATCCATCCACATCCTCGCGAACCCTCTTCGGGATCACGCAACGCTTGGCCTCGTCAATGTTCTGCGATCGCTGGTTGCCGCAGTCCGCCGCGAAGCACCCGTTGGCGTCCATGGCCCTCTGCAGCGCATCGCCCTTCCACCCAAAGACATAGTCGCCGTGCTGCCCGTACCCCGTGTTGTCGCCCGTGCTGAGGACGAAGGGCTGGCCGCTGGCCGGCCACAGCGAGCGGTCGTTGAACTTGGTCGTGTCCCAGATGATCTCGAGCATCAGCTGCGGGATCTTGACGGGGTGCGATGGTGGGCAGTTGCCCGTCGAGAGGAAGTTGGAGGGGCCGCTGACGGGGTAGGCGACGCTGGTGCAACTGTTAGCAACGCATCCATCCTCCATACGCGGCGCATCAAGGGACACCCACTGGTCTTTGTGATTAGGAGAGTCCAAGTTCTTGCCATCCCAGCAGGTGGGGTACAGGACGTTCGAGCGGATCCCTCCGGGGCAGGGCTGCGGCGGGAAGCCCTCAAAGTCACGACGGGTGTCGCTGCAGGGTGCGAGATCGTCGCCGCCGAAGTTGGGGCCGGAGAAGCACCGGAAGCAGCTCTGGGATTTGTACAGCGGCGTGCGGCGCGCTACATCTCCCACGAACATGCGGAACCCCTGGGAGCGTGTCAACCTGGAAACGGGGGGAGTGGGGGGAAGCAGATAGAGACGGACGTACCGGCTTGAAGGCTGTCACCTGCCCTCTGCCGGGGCTGATGTAGTAGACTGTCACGCCTTCGCTGGTCTGCGTGGTGAAGCGGTCGTTGAACAGGAACCTGTTGGGCACCTGAGGCACGCGTTTGTAGCTGCCGTTGGGGGCACGGAAGTACACGTTGGCGGTCCAGTAGTTGCTGAAGTCATCGGCCGGCCCACACGTGGTGCAGGTGGCCAGCGAGGCGATGTCCGTCACCGGCATGGTCACGTTGAAGGCATTGCCTCCGATGATCTGGTGCATATGCGCCGTGGGAAACCTGCCGGGCTCCACCAAGGGGTCGAGTCGCTCGATAGTAAGCTGCGAGCATCCGAACCGGAGATGGTTCAGACCTCCGAAGAACCCCTGGGCAGACGCCAGGGGCACGAAGGCGACGAGGGGCAACAGCATGGCGATATCAACGAGGGCAGTTATCGGTCAGCAGCAACGGTTTTGCTGGGTCAAAGGCGTCGAGAGAAACAAGGTGGCCCGAGAGCCGATGCCATAGCTACCTCTTAAGGCCTCTTGGGGCTCCCAGACCTGGCGAAACTGGTTCAACTGCCTTGCCACACCAAGTAAGAGAAAATATAGTGCCTCAATTACACAGCCCAGAGTCATCGTCACCACGGCCATTCTCATCCAGGCAATATGATCTTGCTATCCCAGATATAGGATATCTCGGGCACGCGCCCTCTTCCAAAGCAACAGCTCTAGATCACGGCAGTCGCCCGATTGGGCGGTTATAGACCGGTAGAAGTAGGGTGTTCGGCACTCAATATCTGGGGATGCCCAATCGGCAGAGCTCCTCCACGGTGGCACATATGTCCAGTCGCTTGGTCTGCCCGCCTTGAGTGACAGCCGGTGTTCAATCTCGCCAGACCTGGGCCATGGGATACATGGCAAGTTCCGCGAATTACACAGTGCCTTGTTGATGGCCCTCTTGCCGAACTCCGATTTTTGCAGGGATCCGAGACTGAGGTAATTAATACCTGGATATGAATCAGCTGGCAGTCGATCTCAGGTCGTCTTTTGCAGGGACTTGAAACTCCGTCTGGAGACATAGCACCAAGGCAGTCCTAGTTGGGCTCGCTCCTTGGATGAGAAGGCCTCCATGTGCTGGATAGCATGGACCTGCTGCCCAGTTGCATAGAGGTAGGTAGTCGGTCAATTGATAACTGCCTAAACTCGAGGGCCGTTTTGGTGTATTAGCTAACATTGTGTGAAGAGTACCTAACCAACTGCGGCATTATTCTGTGATTGAGCAGATTGGGGGCATACCCTGAAGGAAACGTTGCGTTCAACGAACTGCGAGCCGGGGCACCACCATCCAGGCCACTGAGCGATGTTTGCTTTGGTGTTTGTAGGCATCGGGCATCGGGCCAGAGAAGATTGCCCGCAGAAAATCTCAAACAAAAAGTAGACAGAAGGAAGACTGTTGTTTCTAGTTCTTTGCTTTGCTCGAAAGGTGAAACCAGAAAACTCTGAATGCTGCTTAGAATTAAAGATGGTCCCTTCCAACAGAACATCCTCTGCTCCCCATTCAATGAGTCGCATCGACGAGGTTGATGTCTGACATTTTTCAATTAGGAACCTGGTTCTCCTGGTGCCCAAAGTTCAACTCCTTCACCCGGCCTCACTCACATCCACGTTTTCTTTTCCTTCCATTCACCTGTTCGTTCTCCACACACGAACTCTCTGCTTCTGCTTCGCCTGTCTGCCGATCCGGCGTTTTCAAAATCCTGCACGACTTGAGAGAGAGGCACACAGGAAGTCCATCTCCGGTTCAAGCTCCGGCTGTTAGAAGTTCGCAATGGGTCGCTAGGGTTACCGTACATCCCTCTTGCGGTTTTAGCACTGTCTTCTTTTTCTACTACTTTTTAGGACTAACTTTAGTGTTCTTTAACAAGCATGTTCTAGCTCGGCTATGATGTCGATCAGCTCGTCGAGTTCGCGACGGAGATGGTGGGTGCCAACACGGGCCTTGAATATTCCTCCGTGGCCGTGTACGCCGATCCTCTGGACAAGGACGCCAACCCGTTCACCCATGGCGATGACGAATTTCTTGCTGCCCTGGACGCTGTGCGGCAGCGATTTGACGCCGGTCATGAATCGAAGCTTATGAAAAAGTAACGCGCACTTGCCGATGCCGACAAGAAGGACGATGATAAGCAGTACTGCTACGTCATCCTGGACGCTTTCATGATGTGGACCGAAGCAAAGAGTGCTCGGAGGAAGATATGAAACACCCTCGTGAGCTGGCCTTGAACACCCACCGCTCAGAGATCTCTGCCCCGCCTCTGTTCGACTGTGGCTTCCGCGGCCCCGGTGAGCACCAGTTCCTGGCAGCGTTGGTCAACTACCAGCCCAGGAAGCCGCGAAGCCTCACACTTTCGCAGCCCCTTATGCCACGCCTGCGGGAACATTGAAGCGGACATCGGCAGGCCTCTGCTGAAATGTAGCGGCTGCACGCTCACCCCTGCTTGGTTCTGCGACGACAAGGTGAGTACCGCTGCTCCGGGAGTTAGTCTTACTGAATGAGGTTACTGACATGGCGTTTCCTGCGATATACAAAACTGTCAGTGCAGCCTGTGGAACATCCATAAAAGGAACTGCGGCCCTCGAAAGGGGTGGCTGCTCAACGTCGGAGGGGGAGTCACCTGCAAAGGCGGGGCATGGTCGTCACTTGCTAGAAGTTGAGACGTTCAGACCAATGGGACCACATTTTCGGATCGTATTCTGGTCAGTTAATGTGTGGGAACTGCATGGTTTGTGCATTTCGACGGGCTCGCAGTTGAGGAGGAAACAAAGGGAAATGAATTTTCGCCTGATGTATGACGAAAATTACTTGAGCTCCCTGGCGCATGGCATGGCGAGCTTCAACACAGCCCCTAGATTAGGTCCTTCCACTTGTTGATTATGAATTCGTTGCTACCTTCATGGCTTATGGAACATGGCCCTAAAGTCGTGTATGGATCTCGCCTGCTTCCTTCCATAGCCATGCATTGCATCTGCGGATTGGCTGGCTCACGCCTCCTGCTCACCGATCTCCGAGTTTCCAGGTTGTCACTGACGCAGCGGCTGACAGGCTCATGTCAGACGCCACTCAGAGCTGTTTACATTCTAAGACTGTGGCGGATGATACGTTGCGTCGGGTACCACGGCTATGCCAACGGAAGAACTTGATGCTAGTATTGATATGCCCCCTTTGACTGTGGCTTGGCGGTTCTTCCATCGCTCCGTCAGCTGAGGATGTATGTCTCACATACACGTCAGTCGCAGGTGCGTGCGTCGGCCAGTTCTCGGAGTCTCAAGTTGACAGACAGCCTCGGAGATAGTCATAGACCCTCAGCTCAACCATGTTTTCCGATTATCAAAACGACCTAATACACAGAAATTGGGCGTCAAGGCTGACGGGTTTCCCGAGTTGCTAAAATTGCTGAAGTTGAAAGTTGCAGAACCCGAGTCAGGTTTCTTCAGGTCACTTACAGTATCGAACAAGACTAGAAGCCCATCTCCCTTACGTGAGAACGGATGACTTTCTTCATCTCATCAGCAGCGATCCCGGCCCTTGTTCGTAATCTAAATAACAAGGAGTTGGGAACTTGGCCACCCTAGGTCACACAAAGCCCAGCCCTCGATGCGCCGTGTCGTTAACGGGATGGTTAGCCCAAACCCGGGGACAACGGGCTCAGCATTGACGTCGCCTGCCATACCATACTCGAGGTGGTAAGCTCGGCCTCGACGTTTCTCCGTGCGCCAAGCCACCGCACCGGTGGACGGGAGTTGAGCCAAAGCGAACGAGCCTCGGAGGGCTGTGGTGGGTCCCGGCCATCCAAACCATCGGGCCCGGATGCAGCCAAGCAACCATGGCCAAAAATAAACGTATAACCCGATCCTCTCGTGTTCCCACGACGCTTTCATGGGCTGATGGCGGGAAGACCTGCGGTGCCAGTGGAGAGCTGGAGCTGAGCGGGCTCGTGTTACTGAAGATCTTCACGCCAGCAGAGCCAAGTCCTGCTACGGTAACATCGAGGTGACTAGGTAGTTACTGTGTAGTGTCAGGTTTCGACGCCACGAGGCTGAGCTGGGGCAACCCCGGCTCGCCGAGCTACCCGCACGTCCTGTCTCCAGGTCGCTACCGACACCACTACGTCTTGGCTGGGCTACACCGCAATAGGGCGGGGAAGAGCAACGGGCAATACGAAAGACGCCAGGGCAACCCTGAGACCGCCATTCCAAGAGCCCGGCCTGCCAGCGCGAAGTGCCTTGTCGATGTACGTTTCCTCGTGTTTGCCATTTTGGTTAGTAACAGCACAGCATGAGAGGCTCGTGTTTTCTGCCGATTCGCAGCCTGTGATGATTCGCAGGGAGCCGACCACGAGTCACGGGATTCGTCCGGCAGAGACGACAAAGCATTGACGTGGGCAGCATGGCGACCGGAATCCGGATGGCTGCGGTGCCGGCTGCGCCCACGGAGGCGACTAGAGAACGGAGTGCTCGTGACGGGACGAAAACGGGCATGATGGGCGATGCAACGTAGACACGGAACTTGAGATGGCAGAGCCCGGGCGAAGAAGCTCTTGGTGTATAAGTATCCCACGAGCTTACCGTGTTCAACCCGGTCTTGTTGTTCTCATCATCACATCATCCAAGACTCCGATCGCAACATCTTCACCACTCTCTCAAGACTCCGCCACTCTCGGTCCGTCGCTCCCACTCCATCAATCCATCGCTTGCGGTTCTCTCCCTCTCCACAAGCCACTCCACAAGCCACCCGCATTCTTCTTCACCATGAAGTACATCGCCGCCATCGTCGCCCTGGCCACCAGCGCCCTTGCCCTCCCCTCGGGCGAGGTTGACAAGCGCAGCCAGTGCACCTTTGGCACCTACCGCTGCACCAACCCCAACACCGGCATCGAGATCTGCGACGTGTCGGGCAACTGGGTGCTCGTTGGCCCCTGCCCCAACGGCACCACGTGCAGCTACCTCCCGCAGAACGGCTTCGACCTGCCCTTCTGCACCAACTCTCCTCCTCCCACCCCGACCAGCACCACCGACTGCGAGGAGCCCACCACCACCCTCCTCACCAAGCGGGCCGCCGCCACCAACGAGCCCCGCGCCGCCGAGGTCGAGCCGCGCAACGGCCGCCCCGGCCTGAGCCCCGGCGAGCCCTGCTCCACCCCGGGACAGTACGACTGCTTCGGCGCCTACGCCATCATGGTCTGCGACGTCACCAAGATTGAGCGGTTCGTGGGCCACTGCCCGGAGAGGTCGCACTGCGAGTACCTGAACGGCCTTCCGTACTGCGTTGCGAACTACTAAGCGGAGGAGCCGTGGCGCTGAAAGGGGGAGGGGGGACAGCAGCAGGAGGAGGTTGGAGGATCCGGACACATGCATGATGTAACGGTTCGAGGAGGGTTGAAACTGGGATACTGGCCGCTCACGAGTCTTTTATTGCGTACAACGGGCTTCAATCATTTCGGGCTGGAGGGCAAGCGGTTTGGGGGAAACATTGGGTTGGGATTTCACCTCGCTCCTTTTCGAACAAGTTTGTTTTTATTCGCTTAATACCGGTAAACATATCTGGTGTTCCAAGAAAAAGAATTTTATAATTCACGTCGACAGGCTTTGCATGACGACGGGCAGCTTGCCTGATCGCAGGTGAGATCATCTCAGGTGTGAAAGACAGTGGGATGATGGAAAACAATGGACAACTTGTACATCGCCAACACGGTTGGCTCAAGTTGTCTGGCAGCAACGTGACCGTTCACCGTGGGCAGACATTGACAGCAGGCCAGATAACATGGCTCGTGTCGAGGAGGCAACGTGCCCTCGTGACTTATATGCAGGGCAATTGCGCCCCCCTGATCTGCACAACATCTCGTATTCCGCACCTCTACAACTCAAACGTGCAGAATCAAAGGCCGGTTCACGGCGCTTTTTGAGACAACAATACCTTCGAGAACAGTGCAAACGGCCAACATCCCTTTGGTTTAAGCTCGCCGTGCGACATCGGGTCGGCACAACGCTATGTCCAGCTAATGCGCACAAGAGGCGAGCTCTCGATGGAACAATACCAGCCAGCCAACCATACGCCGATGCCATGCAGCATAAGTCATATCCCCGTCCGAGCCCCCGCCCGGTGGGTTTCTAAGCATCATGATTTTACACCAGCCATCCACAGAATACCTACAGACAATCCCAGCTCCCGAAAGCCCACAAAGTAACTCACACTTGAGCAAGAGCACACACCAGCTACCCGTCAGCCTTTCTGAAGTATACTACTTGCCTGTTTCTTCCCGTGGATGCGGTGCTATTTCTGTTTCCCTGCCGTTGGATCGTCGCTACGTCAACCATTGCCAGAGCACGCCGCCTAGCTACGGCCCGGACGTAAATCACAGACTTCAAACTCGAGGGTCTTCGACTCGTAAACGTGACCCTGCGGGTGCCCGGCCTCAACGTAAAGATTATCGACAGAGTGTTGGTGGAACGTCTCGGTGCGTTGGCACGAGAGCAGGTGAGGGAGGCCGGGCGGGTTCGTCAGGCGGAAGATGCCCCATCTGGGCGGGCGGGGAGCTGGTCAGCATTGGCATGGAGGGCCCGGCCGGGGCAAGAGAGCGGAGGATGCAGTACGTGAAACAGCTGTGTGTGCGGGGGTAGGGGGGGGGGGGGGGGGGGGGACTCACGAAGGCTCAAACTGCGGCGCACACACAATCGCGATACTTTCGGGCATCATGACCTGGTATCCCGCCTGCGTGTGCAAATCCCTCGAGCTCATGAAGCACGTCTGCGTCGGATGGGTATGGATCCAGCCGATGACAATCAGGTCGTTCTCAATGCAGTAGTCAAGCATTGCCGACTCGTTCTCTGTCTCGCACGTATCCGGCGTGCACCGCTGCTCCGGGATGACCAGGTGCGAGATGAACAGGGCGTTATTCACCGTCGTGCCGCAGAGCATGCCGCACATCTCCAACCCACGGCGCGTGTTTTCAGACGCGAGCTGGAGGAATCGGTGCCGCAGCGTGCTTGGGAGGAAGACGGGTCGGAGAGGGTCGCCATTTTCGAGGTAGGCGGCGGGCCGGAAGGTAACACGCTTTGCTGGTTCAGCGGGGACGGCGAGGGAGGAAGAGACGGTCGGCGGTTCTCGCGTCGCAGGGCTGTAATCGCGCGCAGGGGGCCGAGACACCGGCTCTTTGATGGGAAGTGGCGGCGGTGTTCGGGGGTTTTCAAGGTCCAAAGACAAGTTGTGGAGCTGCAGCGGCGGCGGCAGTCGCGGTGGCGAGCGATCAATGTACCGCTCCTTGGGCGGTCGTGGTGGCTGAGGTCGAGAAATCTCGAACCGATCGGAGTGGGCCGGATTCTCGTATGACAAGGGCGTCGACTTTGTGATGGACGGGTAGTGGTAGACTGCAGTGCGAGCTGTGATGTCATCCTCCACGTATCCCCTCTTGTACTCAACCGAGTGATCCAGCTGTCGTCTTGTGGCCTCCATCTGTCGCTGCAGGTCGCCATCGTCCCCGTACGGCGTTGAGCTCGGCTTTTCTGACGGGCTTGTATGGCCATCGCGGAACGCCAAAGTGTTTTTAAAGTCCTGCGAGTCCCAGACACCCGCGGCGCGCCGACGTCTCCTCATCTCCTTCCTGGCCAGGTCAACAGCGAGATCTTGATTGTCTCTGGCATCGAGAATGCTGGCCTGGTCCACGTAACTCCATGATAGCGCGGGGTCGTTGGCGGCATGTTTTGCGTAGGATGATTGCGAAAAGCTGGTGGTGTTTCGCATGGAAGCTCGCCTGGCCGAAGATATCTTCTCATATCGGTCGTAGGCCTCTTCTATCTCGGGCCGCAGTCTTTCGAGGGTTTCGATGACGCGAGGGATGCGTTTCTGGAGGGGCCGTATCGCTTTCCTGGCCTCGGGCTCTTTTGATTCGGGGTGTTTCGGGAGGAACTCGAGCACGAGAATGGAGTATCGGAACAGGACGAGGTAGGCTTGCGGGAGGTTTCCTTCGCGGAGGTAGACTTGGCCCTATCAGGTTGACGGGTTAATAAGAAAAATGCCCCTTTGGACCTTGCGCATGGACGCATGGATGCGCGCACCTCATGGTGGATAGTCTCGGCCGCACGAGCCCAGTACTTGAAGCCTATCCGAGGGTTCCAATCGAATTGCTTGGCTTTCTCAGTGAGTTCTTTTGCGCTCATGGGCCGGCCGCCCATGTCGGGATCGGCCATGCTCGCGGTGGCTGGGACGGAGACGTTGGAGGACGTTGGGAAGCTCCGGGGCAACACAGGCCGGAAGAAGCCGTTTACGATCAGGAGACGAGGGGCTTGGATTCGATGGTTAACATGCGCTATGCATCGGAGGAGGGTGGGGAAGGAAAGGCAAGGGCGCCGTCTATTGATCTAAAAGAGACGGGTACAGAGATGGTTGGGAAAGGTCCCCGAGGTCTGCAAGGTACAGGTGCTGCCTTGCTCAGGCGTCACAAGTTTATGGATGGATGGATGGATGGGCGCGACTCCACGACCCCGCCAACTCTCCTCGCTGGCTACGGCACGGGAGCTGCTGCAGATGAGGCGGGGCCGCTGAAACGGCAGCCGCAGCATCTGGATCCAGTGGGGCCGCATGGATCTCCGCGACAGCCACGGGTGGGTCCTCGAAGCACGGACCAGCTCGAGGTAGGTACCCGACCTGGCTCCCTACCGGGCCGCCAAGACCCGAGCTCAAGGCAGCCTTGGCGCTTCGAAACTTCGACGTGGAATTTCAGCCCTGCAACATCCATCGGTCTCAGGATCCGGTCCGCAGGACATTGTGCTCTGTCATCCAGCCTGATGGCTGCAACTTCTCGTACGATGGTGAAACCATTTCGTGCACCCAACGTGTTGGTTTTTCCCTGCCAATAAACACCAGCTTACCAGAATACTTTTTGCCTTTTAAGAACGTGACGATTTCCTCTGCGCTGCGTCTCAGCGATCCAGCTGGTGGTGCACGCCATGACCTGGTTTGCCCATCCGCTTCATGATTCTGTTATCAACAGAGAGCCGAAGACGGCAAGCAAAATTTCCATCCCGCGAGCTGGGCTGTCTCGTCCACGCTCTCCCATTCGCTCGACGTTGCCCGTCGGGATTAATCGGGAGAGAACCATATCTTGCCGTGCCACAAACCGTGCCCTGCCACGAGGCCGGCCCGTTGTCGCAGCGATGGGTGGGTGTTGGAAGCGTGAAAGGCGGTAAGCGGACCAGGGGTGGAGGAAATTTGCGCTGGGCGGAGGATGGGAAAGCTGAATTGCGTACTTCGTATAATACCACGCCGGACGGCCTAGCCATTGCCTGCCCTTGTGTTCATCCCGCTTTTCTCTTCACTCCTTGCTTCGATCTTCGACTCCTGTTGCCGCACTGTAGTTGTGAATATGGCGTCGGTCAGGGGCTCTTACCCCATTAAGGGGACGAATAACACTCGAGGTACTTGGCCCTGTTCCTCAAGCAAGCCATGTTCCGTGGCATATGCCGGTGAACTAACAACACCAGAGAGCCTCGAGTCTTCCCTGTCCTTTCTCAGCTTCGATATGGGCCGTCTTTCCATCCCATCCAACGGCTGCCTCCACAACATTCTTGACCGGTGCTTCGCCAAGATCAGGGGTTTCTTCCACCTCGCCGACACCTCCAACCTGCTTGCGGAACCGAGCAGCCTTGAGCGCGTGCTCAGCTGTATCTTCGATGCTACCTCCCTGCCCTTCGTGACGGAGACCACCGACCGCATCGCCGCGGGCCTTGATGATCACGAAAAGGCCTGCCTGTTCGTCCAGGCCGTGGCGGGAATGGTGCTGTTCTTGCGCCGCCTCGCCGCCGCAGGTGTGGCGGTTTCCGAGCCTATCCTTGCGCGTGAGCTGCAGCTGTTTGCCGAGAGCGAGCAGCGCCGCGCCCTGTTGGAGACGGTTGCGACGAGCCCGCTCCTCAGGTCGTGTTACACCAAAGCTGTGCTCGTTGACTTCCTCGAGGAGGCCATCGACGATCCGACCACCGAGAACCTGCTTCCTGAGACAACGATGAAGAATGACTTCCCGAGCGACCCGGAGGCGTGGGTGAACGATCGGCCGTGCAAGAACATGGGTTTGCCTTGGGGGTTCACGATCATGGCGCTGAACTGAGGGGGCCGGCCGGGCGATCCCTGTGTATTATTCATCTGAACATCTCCATTCTGGGTAGGGTACAGCGTGGCGTTGGGGTATCAGGGGTTTGGGAGCGTAGCAATATCGTCCATCAATGATCTACTTTCCCCAGATGGTCTTTCATGTCATGCCTTAGTAGCCTGGGGAGCAGCAGCGGCGGCAGCAGCGGCCTGCGCGCTGCTCTGGATCTGGATGATCTCAGCCTTTTTCTTGTCCATCTTGCCCTGGATATCCTTGATGTGCTTCTCCAAGCGTGAACTGGACGAGCTGAGGTTAGCATGTGCTGTCTTGCGGAGGGAGAGGCACGGCTCTGCGGCTTACATCTCCTTCTCGATAAACTCCAGGCGGCTGCTGACGGTGCTTTCAGCATCCGTCCTATCCTGCTTCAACAGCACGGGGCCAATGAGCTTGTAGATGGTCTCGTCATCCTTGAGCTTGGCAAATTCCTGGCATGATGTTAGCAAGGCTTCCCACCTTGGCGCTGCCGGGGCGTGTGGCTCACCTTTTGGACGCCGAGGTTTTCTTGCTTTTGGGCCTCGAGCTTTTGCCTCGACTGGACAGCTTCTTGGAGGTCTGGAAGCGCGTGAGCATAGGGGCGGACCAAACGCTGTCCGCGGGTGAGATGAGCAGTCACCTTGCTGGAGTTTGGTGAACTCTTCAGACAGAGCTTGCAGCTTAGCGCCAATCTCGGCCATGTTCATGCAAATGGAGGGGTGAGGCGCAAACGCAGGTCGGCGTCCGGATGGTTGATGCCTTGAGGTTGAAGCTGCGCTTGGCGGTGAGTCCACTCTAGGCAGCTGATGTATCAAGCCTTGGCTGCTGTGGCGGATGAGCCCGAGATGTCCCAAGAAGGTGCTGTCGACGTGGACGAGCGGCCGCTCGTCAAAGATCCGCTCGCTGTTAGCAAAATCGCAGGGCCTGACCTACGCGGCCTTAACATGGGTGGGTCCACCCCGCCGAACGACCCATGTGGCGGCAGCCCCGCGCATGCTTCTGGACCGAACGGACGGCTTCCCGGTCAACCGCGAATCACAACTCGTCCGTAAACTGGCGGCTTGTGCTTCGGACGTTTGGATCTCAACAACCCAAAAATCCTCCCAACCACCGAGGCGTCTCAGCTTGTGAACAACGTCGCCAGACCGCATCTGGCGAGATACAAAACAAACTCCGTGGTTCTCATCCTTCGTTCGCACTGCAGCTTCACTTCGATCCAGTGCTGCGACGCCGCAACCACCCCGCCCCCCCGTTACCTGCCCGCCGCTCCTCCTTTCCTCCCATCTCGTCCTCGGCCGAGCCGAATCATCCTCCAACCCGATCCCATCCAGCCGACCATCCCCCCGTCCTTGCAGTGCCCCCGTCGCCGAATCGAACCAACCGCTGCCCGCCATGTCCAACACCGACTTCCTAGACCGCGCAATAAAACAGGTCCGCCTCGCCATCGACGCCGACAATGCGGGCCAGTATGAGAAGGCGTACCAGCTCTACTACCAGTCCCTCGAGCTCTTCCTCCTGGCGCTCAAGTGGGAGAAGAACCCCAAGTCCAAGGAGATGATCCGCGCCAAGACGGGCGAGTACATGGACCGCGCCGAGAAGCTCAAGGCGCACCTCGCCGACGTGGAAGCCAAGCGCAAGAAACCAGGAATGGTGGGCGCTAACGGCACCTCGACGGGCGGCACCGGCAAGGGCCAGGTGGCGGGCGAGGACGGCGGGGGAGACGGGCTGGATGAGGATAGCCGCAAGCTGCGCAGCGCTCTTGCCGGTGCGATTCTGCAGGAGAGGCCAAATGTGAGCTGGGACGATGTGGCGGGTCTCGAGGCTGCCAAGGAAGCCCTCAAAGAGGCCGTGCTGCTGCCCATCAAGTTTCCCCACCTGTTTCAGGGGAAGAGACAGCCGTGGAAGGGGATTCTGCTCTACGGGCCGCCGGGGACGGGTAAGAGTTACCTGGCCAAGGCCGTCGCGACGGAGGCCAAGAGCACCTTCTTCAGCGTGAGCAGCTCCGATCTGGTGAGCAAGTGGATGGGTGAGAGCGAAAGGTATGGACTTTCTCACCTGGCTCGCAAGAAACCCCGCCATCCGCTGACATGTCTCTCCCGCGCTCCAGGCTAGTCCGGCAGCTCTTTGCCATGGCTCGCGAGAATAAGCCTTCCATCATCTTCATTGACGAGATCGACGCCCTCTGCGGCCCTCGCGGCGAGGGCGAATCCGAGGCCTCCCGCCGCATCAAGACGGAAATGCTCGTCCAGATGGACGGTGTCGGCAAGGATAGCAAGGGCGTCCTCATCCTCGGCGCCACCAACATCCCGTGGCAGCTGGATGCGGCCATCCGTCGTCGCTTCCAGCGCCGCGTGCACATCGGCCTGCCGGACCTGGCGGCACGCACCACCATGTTCAAGCTTGCCGTGGCAGATACCATCACGGCGCTGAAGCCGGAAGACTACCGGGAGCTTGCCAAGGCGTCGGAGGGGTACTCGGGGTCCGATATCAGCATCGTGGTGCAGGACGCTCTCATGCAGCCAATACGCAAGATCCAGCAGGCGACACACTTCAAGCGGGTACGTCCTGCTGCCGCGTCCCCATCGTCTATCCAGTTACGCACGCATAACTAACCCTCTTTGTTCACATCCGCAGGTCACCGTAGACGGCAAGCCGAAGCTCACCCCCTGCTCCCCCGGCGACCCGGACGCCGAGGAGATGACGTGGGAAAAGGTTCCCTCCGACGAGCTTCTGGAGCCGGTCGTTGAGAAGAAGGACTTCATCCGCGCCATCAAGGCCAGCAGGCCGACCGTGTCGCAAGAGGACTTGGTGCGGAACGAAGAATGGACCAAGGAGTTTGGTAGCGAGGGTGCTTGAGGATACGGCGCGTTGGGGGAATATGCTGGTCGGGATGTTGCTTTCTACTTTTCTTGCTTACCTTGGCGGGCTGGCGTGCGGCGTTACGATGATGAACTAGCAACCTCCTCCACGCCTTGATGCGTCTCGCGCATGCCACGGCGGGGGACTGTGTATGATTTGCTCATGACGTTGTAGGCATGTTCCAAGAGAGACCCAATGGCAGGTCTCTCATGCTTGTAACATGCCCGGGATTCACATATCCCGGATGGGACATATTTGGGAGTTTCTCCGTTGCATTTGGCGCTTCTTCGTACTTGATACTGGTGTGATCATTGGTTTGTTTACGTATTTGGGTGAATACCCCTTTTCCGCGGCTGTTTCATTCACCTCTTGCCGGCAATGTGGACCCAGTCCACGTCAGGGGCGCAGCCAAGGCAGCGTACTATATTCACAGGCTGGATGGAATACGATGAAGGGTTTCTCCATGGACGACGCCAACCCCTCCGAGGACGCGGACGAAGCCGAACTCTGAATTCGGCACGCACCGACGGCATGCGAGAAGAGGCGCAAAGTCAACTCCAGGCCGCTTGCTACGGCGCGGAACGTTGCAATTCGTGTTATCCGAGAATGAATCCCTTCCGAAGCACCCACCCGGATGAATTCTAGTGTCGAGAGTCCACGTAATGAAGCGACAGGGTATTCGGTAAAAAGGCCGACGGCCGCCCACTTCGCAGAGCAAAGACATGACGGACAACTCGGAGCCGTACCCGGTCGCAAGGAACAGACAGACATCATGGTGAGCCTGGCTTACCAACCTCTTGCGCAAACTCTGGATTGACACCACTCCCAGGCCCCGGCGCTTTCGACAGAAGAGCCACCTCGGCTCTCTCCTGGGGAGCAGCTCATCCTGCTCTTCAAGCTGTTCGTTGTGGGTGAGCGCCGACCCGCCACACCGCCCTCCGCCTCACGTCGAACCACCCTCTATCTCGTGGACGTCCCAACTAACCTGTTGCGCCTCACGCTCCGCCCGACGGCTGCTTAGCCCCGATCCAAGTCCTGATCAACCTCATCCGCTGCTACGTCCTCGCCGCCACCCGCCAGATCTCCTTGGAGGGGTGGGCGCAGATTGCGTTTTACCGCATCGCGCTGCACAACTTCACGCCGAGCGAGCTCCGCGTCCTATCGCCGCCTACGCGGGTTGCGTACGAGACGTGGGTCACCCGGCGACGGGGCCGCGCCGAGGCGGCATTGAAGGCTGGTGGGAAGCCTGCAGCTACGGGTGGCGGCAACAACAGCAGCAGCAGCAGCAGCAGCATCAGAGAAGAGGCGTTCCTTGCGTCACGGCTGGCGGTTGACGTCGAGGTGCTCCCGGACGGAAGGTCTTCGCTGCTGTGGCTAGGCGATCGAAGGCGCGCGAAGCGGTTTGTGTACTTTCTCCACGGGGGCGGGTACGTGGTGCCCGCGCAGCCGGGGCACTTTGAGTGGTGCGCGCGGGCCTACCTGCTCGCCTCGCCGGCGGCAGACAAACGGCGGGAATACGACGACGACGACGACGGCGACGGCGACGAGGTCGCCGTTGCCCTGCTGCAGTACTCGCACAGCCCCGAGGCCAAGTACCCGACGCAGCTCCGACAGGCGGCCGATGGGTTGGCGCGGCTTTTGACCTCGTCATCAGGCCGACCTGTGCGGCCGTCCAACGTGGTCTTCGGGGGCGACTCGGCAGGCGGCAACCTCACGGCGCAGCTGCTCGGCCACCTCCTCCACCCGCATCCCGCGGCCCGGGCGGTGCCCATCTCCGAGCCGTTCGCCGGCGCGTTTCTCGTCTCGCCGTGGCTGAGCACGCACAACGACTGGGCGAGCGTGCGCCGCAACAGCGGGATCGACATGATCTCGTCCCGGGCAATGCCGGGCGTCTCGGACGGGCTCCTGGAGGATGGGAAGGGCGGGGGACGGCTGCACGAGGCGGAGATGCGGGAGGGGAAGGGGTGGGCGATGCCGATGGACCTGCCGGAGCCAGGGAGGGTGGAATGGTTCCGCGGGCTGGGTCGCGTGGTCCGGAGGGTCTACGTGACGGCGGGCGAGCAGGAGATCTTGCTGGACCAGTGCGTCGCGTGTGCGGACGCGGTGCGGCGCGGGAACTCGACGGGGGACGTCGAGGTCAGGCTGGAGGTCATGAAGAGCGAGGCGCACGATTGGTTGCTGCTGGAGGGGCAGAGGGAGGTGGAAGGTGATGCGACGAGGCGTATGAAGGAGTGGTTCAAGGGCGTATTTTGGGCATGAGAGTCTGAGACGCTTCTCATGCTCCGCAACGGGGGTTCGCCGCCTGGTCTGCTCACAATTGCCTACGCTGTAGGGTCACTGACCGAAAGAAATGTCTTTCCTGAAAGGCGCCTGTCGTCGGTACTGTGTAGGTAAAGTCTGCAAGATGTCCTCTTGGGGAATGGACTTCCCATTTCTCGGCGGCTTGTTTGCGCCGTCAACCTGATCATTGTGTTCTGGCAGAACCCGGCCCTCATATCGTTACTGCGTACACCAGCACCCGTAGCCTGACGAAACTATGACATCGTTTCAGTGTCATTCTGTTAGTACTTTTTTTTTTCTTTCTTCTTTTTTTTTTCCTGTCTTCTTTTTCTGTTCCCTTTTATATATATATATATATATAAAAGAACATACTATACTCTTCCCCCTTCCCTCATCGTCTCCCCGGCATTTTCTTGTTTTGCCTGTTATGGTTCTCAAGAAAGCTTGGTTCGAGGGCTCGCCATTCGTCTTGCCTTCACCCCTGTCACGTCTTCGGATCTCGCACGTGCTTCATGTCGGGTTGTTGCCGAGCAGTTGGAGAATTGGAGAAGAAATGTGGAGAAGTTGTTTGGATGGACCCCTGAACCACAACGGCCCCAATCGGCCTCACTCCGTACCCTACACTACTGTGTATAGTATGTATGTCCTGTACGGAGTAACTAACTAATAGTTAACTAGTCACGTCTTTTTTCAATCACGGCCTCGGTTCCACCAAACGGCCAGCTCCCGCCCCGGTCCCTTGCTGGGGTAACATCCAAAGATCAGGGGGAGCCCGGCCGGTCAGCCAAACCAAACAATCGGCCGTCATGGCACCACTCGCGTTGGAGTCATGTCTCGGCACTGCAGGACGGACCCTCCCCCCCAGACTCACGGTGGAACCACAATGCCTGCGAGGGACTGAAACACACCTTGGCTGGACCTCGGCTCGACCCGCAGGGTGTCGAGCGAAGGGGGGGTTCCAAAGAATAAGTGAGGACGCTGGCAGCCTTCACTTGCACCGAATTGACGGCAGGCATACCGTTAGTTCGTTGGTGGCTTGAACAATCGCAACAATGAGTCCGCCGTCGCCCGAAACAGCCTCCGTCGCAGCGCCTGCGCCGGTGAGCATGCCCGAGGCCGACCATGTCCTCAACCCGTCGCAATGGGCGGTTCTCATGAGCGTTATGGATGCCATCATCCCCGAGATTCGCAAGAGCGACGCGGCCGACAACACAAAGACTCGGAATGCATCCACTGTCTCCCTCAGCGGCGCCGACTACTCTGACGCTGCCATTCAGCTGCGCAATGCCAGCTCGCCTCTCAACCCCTCCTCCGACCTCCTGAGCGAGTACCTCGCCGAGCGGCCCTCCAACAGCCCGGCCTTTTCTCAGATCCTCCGGGCCGTCCTTGCTACCCTGCCGCCCGACAAACAGCGCGGCCTTCGCGTCATTCTCTCCTTGCTCAAGTGAGTGGTGGCTCCCCGTCTGCGAGTGCACCAAGAACCAACGCTCATGCCCCCCCGCCTTGCCCCGCGACAGCACCCGTCCAGGCAGCCTCCTGTTGACCTCCCACGCCACCCCGCTGCCTGCCCTGCCCGTGAGCGATCGCATCAAGATCCTCCAAGCCTGGTCCGCATCTTCCCTCTGGACCATCCGCGGCCTCTTCAAGAGCCTCACCACCCTGGCCAAGGTGGCGCACATCCGCAGCAGCACCGCCTTCCCCGCCCTCACCGGCTTTCCCCGCGTGCCCGCGGACTGGACCCCCGGCGCCGCCTCCCACCCTTACGAGTTCCTGCAGTTCGCCGTCGGCGCCGGCACGGTCGAGGTGACCACCGACGTGGCCATCATCGGTTCGGGATGCGGCGCCGGCGTCGTGGCGAACCGCCTGGCGCGCGAGTTTGGCGGCGACGTCCGCGTGCTCGTCCTCGAGAAGGGACGCCACTTTGACGCGAAGCACTTCCCGCTGGATCAGGCCACGGGGCTGTCGAGCATGTTCGAGGCCGGCGGCGTGATCGAGGCCGACGATTCGTCCATCAACGTCACGGCAGGATCGGTCTTTGGCGGCGGTGGCACCGTGAACTGGTCCGCGAGCCTCAAGACGCAGGATTTCGTCCGTAAGGAGTGGGCCGAAATCTCCGGGCTTCCCTTTTTCGAGGGGCCGGAGTTCCAGGCCTGCCTTGATCGCGTCTGGGACGCCATGGGCTGCGATCCCGATGTCGTCACGCCGAATCACGGCAACCGCGTCCTGCTGGATGGCGCAAAGAAGCTGGGATACGAGGCCAAGATCGTGCCGCAGAACGTGGGCGGGAAGAAGCATGACTGCGGCTACTGCACGCTGGGGTGCTGGAAGGGAGAGAAGAAGGGGCCTGTGAATGGCTGGTTCCCCGAGGCGGCCCAGAAGGGTGCCAAGTTCGTGGAGCGGTTCCTGGCGGAGAGGGTCATCTTTGAACACAAGAAGGGGAAGAGGGTGGCCAAGGGCGTTCAGGGGGTGTGGAAATCGGAGAGCGGGGAGGAGGTCCAGGTGATTGTGCGGGCGAAGAAGGTTGTGGTGAGCGGCGGCACGCTGTGGAGCCCCGTGTTGCTCATGAATAGCGGCATCAAGGTGAGCTTGACCCCCTTCTTCTTTGCAAGGCCATCTTGAACTGGGGGAGGGATGCTAACGGCCAGCAGAACCCGCAGCTCGGCAGGAACCTGTACCTCCACCCCACCAACTTTGTCTCTGGCGTCTTTGACGAGGATGTGCAGCCATGGGAAGGCGGCTCGCTCACCTCGGTCGTGGGCTCCTTCGACAACCTCGACTCCAAAGGCCACGGCGTCAAGCTCGAGGCCATGTCCATGCTGGTATGTCCCTCTTCTTCGCTTCCTCGCCCGCTCTGCCTACCGCGCCGCTAACCCCCTCTTCTTGTCAGCCTTCCTTCTGCCTCTCCTTCTTCCCCTGGTCCTCGGGCACCGACTTCAAGCTCAGCGTTGCCAAGTACCGCCACATCAACACCTTCATCGCCATCTGCCGCGACCGCGACGCGGGCCGCATCTACCGCGACCCGGCCACCGGCCGCCCCCGCATCATCTACACCCCTTCCGACTTTGACCGCGCCCACAACCTGCGCGGCATGCTCGAGCTCAGCCGCATCCTCTTCGCCCAAGGAGCGCGCGAGATCCACCCGTCCGTGGGCGGCTTCGCACCCTTCGTTCGCAAGAGCACGGGCGACGAGCCCAGCGACGCGGAGAAGAAGGAGTTTGAGACCTGGCTCGAAAGGCTGCGTGCGCACGGGAACAAGCCGCCGCTCACGCCGTTTGCGTCGGCGCACCAGATGGGCACGTGCCGCATGGCGGCGAAGGCGAAGGACGGTGTGGTGGACGGCCAAGGGCGTGTTTGGGGAACCCAAGGGCTCTATGTGGCGGACGCCAGCGTGTTCCCGAGCGCGAGCGGCGTAAATCCCATGGTGAGCGTCATGGCGCTGGCGGACTGGATTGCAGCGGCGTTGTGCGAGGAGATCAAGGCGGAGGAGAAGGGGGAGGGTGCGACGGCGAAGTTGTGACGATGTTCACGCCATGTTGTTTCGACATTTGGGCCTGGGACCATTACCTACCTACATGGCTTAGCCACCTACCTTACTGTATGCCTAATGAGACCCCCGGGGGTGGTCTGCCCGGAACATTCGGAACGAGCCGAGTTTGGTCTTTGACGACTGTCTCTCCTGAACACCAGGTGCAGAAAACCAAGGAAATGAAGGTCGCGAGCTATGTGTCTTGCTGTCTTCGACACCTTTGGTCGATACTTTCGAACAAAAGGTTTATTGGTTAATACAGTTGTAGGGGAGAAAGGCCAAGATCGTGGTTATTATCCGGGCAAAATAGGGCCACGCTTCGATCCGACGTTGAGGTCATGACTGCAGTTCAGGTTGCACACATGCTCTAGTGACGGTGTCACTTCTGACCTCCGATAATGTAGGGTGGTGCGGAGCTCTTAATCTATTCGGTATTACCTTTACTCGGCCAACACATTGCATATGCTTGCGGTGGCCGCGGTGCAGCCGCGGTCGACGAATCCCAGACTACCTTGAGAATGGCCTTGCTATAGCATCCTGTCAACGTCTGATGCAGTTATGAAAAGGGGAAGCAAAACTGTGTATCAAACGCAAGCGAAAGCGACGAATAGCAACGGCAGAGGGCTCAGAACCAGCATCCCTCGATCAAATGGCAACGCGCAAACGCTCTGGGGAAAACGGAGAACTTGGGAACGGGAGAGACAGCGTGCTTGTGTGTGACAAATAGCATGATTACATCCTCGAGCCTCCTCTACCAGCATGGAAACACATCACCACCGCTCGCCTCCCATCCTTTCTTGAATAACATACACTCCCGCAGTTCCTCTTGCTGTCAATGCCGTGAGGCTTCCTCTTGGCATTGCTTTACATCGGCGTCTTGCCGACGCCCGGGAGCTCATCAAGCCCTGTGTCGCGTATGTCAGCACCGTCTACATCGCGGCGGATTCAACTGGAGGAGCAAGGGGGGGGGGGGGGGGGGCGTTCAGGAACGTACATCCATCAATATCCTCATGCGCCGCCCTCTTCACGGCGCAGCGCCGGCCGGCTTCGATGCTCTGCGTCCTCAGGTTAGCGCACTGCGCGCCGAAGCAGCCGGCAGTGTCCATGGCGCGCTGCAACGTGTCGTCCTTCCAGCCAAAGACGTAGTCGCCGTGCTGGCCGAGGCCGGTCGGGTCGCCGGTGGACAGCACGAACGGCTGCGAGCCGTCGGCAGGCCACTCGTTGCGGTTGTTGAACTGCGTCGTGTCCCAAACCACCTCGTACATGAGCTGCGGGATCTTGACGGGGTGCGTCGACGGGCAGGGGCCGCTGGTGCCGAGGAAGTCGGTCGGGCCGGTGACGGGGTAGGCGACGTGGTCTTGGTGGTTCGGGGTGTCGAGGTTCTTGCCGTCCCAGCAGCTTCGGGGGTGGTTAGCCTCTTCTCTACGCTATAGGAGGGTGGTGGAGAGAAAGAAAGGAGAGGCGTACGTCGGGAAGGCAATGTTGCTGCGGATGCCGCCAGGACAGACCCTGTTGGGCAGGGTCTCGGTATCGACGCGGTCGTCCATGCAGGGAGCGCCCGTGTCGCCGCCAAAGTTGGGGCCGGTGTAGCAGCGGTAGCAGTTCTGGCGCTTCAGCCGGCTGTCGGGACGAGAGCGCATGTTGGGGTCGCCGACGAGCATGCGGAAGCCCTGAAAAGGGGTGTCAGTGTTTTGTGTCTCGGGTGATTGCATTGCCCGTTGTACAGGGCATATCAGGGCACTCTTTCTTACCGGCTTGAAGGCTGTGACGCGACCCGGCTGGTCAGACACGTAGTAGACGAGGATGCCGCCCTGGGTCTGGGTGCTGTAGCGGTCATTGAACTGGAACCTGCACCGCGGGAGAACACAGTCAGCGTCCCTGATTCAACCCTAGGCTCGCTCCTCCTCACTTCGACCGGCTCCGCAGGTTACATACGCATGGCCGCCCTGAGGCACGCGCTTGAAGCTGCCGTTGCGAGCTCGGAAGTACAGGTTGGCAGTCCAGTAGTTGCTAAAGTCGTCGGCGAAGGAGCACGTGGTGCAGTCGGCATGCTGGGCGACATCGCCAGTGGGCATAGTGACGTTGAAGGCGTTGCCGCCGACAATCTGGTGCACGTGCGGGCTGGGAACCTGGCCCGGGTTGACCAGCGGGTCGATGCGGTCGATGACGATGTTGGTGCAGCCGAACCGCAGCATGGTCATTTGGAAGATTCCACCAAACTGCGGCGCGGCGTCGACGAGCGCCGCCGACAGCGCGAGCATGGCCGATTTGCTGGACCAACGCATGGTGGGCAACTGGGCTTGTCGTGTCTCCCTCCGTTAGTGATGTTGTCTAAGTCGAGCGGCTGTCAACCTCGCGAAGGCGGCCGGAGTGTCTAGCTCGTGGAGTGAGCGAGAGTCCTGGGAACAGGCTGATGGCTAACACACAGACTAGAGCACCCTGGCTCGCCCTATGCTGTCTTATATATCTACACTCTGACAACGGTCCACCACTCCATGCGGCCTCCAAGGAGCCCCCACAGAGTGCCATCCGTTCCCTCGCTCCCCCCGGATTTCATCCATGCTTGGCACCGCACCGCCGTCTGGGGCAATGTCGATAACATGAAGTGCCGAGTTCGTGGGTCCGGAGGTTGGCTGGAGACTGGAAAGTGGGCGCAATATGGCCGGCCATCTATTGTCGATATTGCCGCTGTATACAAGGAGCCTATCGGAGCGGCGGCTCTGAAGGACTGGGCTTCGTCCGGTTGCGAGGGGGTAAATGCCTGGGGTAGAAAAGGGTGACATGGACTCGCCACGGCAAATTCCCAGTCGGCGCGTCGCCGCCATTCGCTGCGACCTTGTCAAGGGTCATGACACGCCCTCTGGTCAAGTCGGTGGCAGATTTGTAGCACGACCAAGGCCCAAATATATGTACTCCATCACGATCCGGCAAGCATTCCGGCGGCGAGTTGCCACATTGGGTCATCACAAGTTGGCCAAGAACATCACGGGCACCACCCTAGATGAACCACAGCTTTCATGTCGCTCTTCTAAGCCATCTGTCGCGTCCCTCCCCCCCTTACGACTGAATCACGATAGGCAACTCTTTTTCCCAACCCTCTGCAGTGATACACTGTTGGTGGACTGAATTCTTCCGGCAATATACATTGGCTGAAAGACCATGTTCAGACCTGGTTTCTCGAAGCTTTGATCACGTTTCTCAATGGCCGTTTCCGTCTGCCCGGGCCCCTTTGGTGACGGTGGGCCAAGGAGGAGGTGCCGAAACCAGGATGCACAACCATGTGCCGCGGCAGAGCGGCAACGGTTCGGGAGCCTCGAATTGGAACCGTCGAGACGACCAGGAACTTGCGGTACCGAGGGGTGATGACCTGTAGAAACCTCAGCGGCCTGCGAGCGGGACATGGTAGCATGCTTCGGTTGAAGCGGCACCCGGAGGGTGTGATAGAATTCATACATCTTGGGTACGGACGTATGGGGAGGGTGTGGCCTTCTCTCCGGTGTGTTCGACCACCTGTTCTCCCTGCATCTCATGTGATGAAACTCAGTGCCACATCCTCGATGGATCATGCAAGCGCCGTGGAGAGTCATGGAGCGCTAATTCGACATGACTGGGCGGCTGGGTGGCCGCCGTGGTGATTGTTGTCTGGCTGCCCAACCTACCAAACTCTCTGTGTGCCTTTTGGTCAAAGACTGTGTCTTGCCACCCAAGGTAAACAGCCAAGAGTCCAGGCCTCTAATATAGTGTTCCCTCCAATCCGCCAACATCATGACGCACATGCAGTGGTGAGAAAAATAGTGCGCCGTGGGGAGCTCGATCCAGAACCCATGCTATCCATACGGGGAGCGTCTCAAATATCAAGGCCGCTCTGAGATCACAAAAGCAAGCTTTTGCTGCTATCGATGTACAGAGTTGAATTCGTCCGTGTTCATGCCAACTGTCATCGCCGTCCAGATGCAGAGTTTGAGACTTCCGTCGATGGTGGATGTCTCTCTGCTCTCTGCTTTCATTCTAGTGTGCTAAGATACCTAGGAACCCATAATCTAAGGCGGGCATCCGACGTCCGCTGCCTATAGACCATGAAGCTATGAAAGCTCGCTGTTAACAATCGAGTGCATTCTTAACGGCTTCTTCAGTGTGGTGTCGTCATCTGCCCGGGTCATAGTGCCGAGCTCAGCTATTAACGAAGGCGCTTTTTCAACAGCCGCCGTTGGATTAAGTTGACCCCGACCTCTGAGATTTTCAGCTCTTATTTGGATAAGCAATACTAGAACATTAAACGGCGCGTAAAGGCTTGATATGAATGGTCGTCTGCTGCTTCGTCTTGAAACGCGTGTCCCCCATATACCTACCTGGGCCGGGCATGGTGCCCCTTTTTTCTGGAAGGTCTCGATGTGATGAGTACCTTGTCACGAGAGGCGCTCTCCCCTAACTCTCTGCTGATACGAATACGGACACAATCAGCTACTGGAAAATCGGCGCGTGTGCCATTTGAGGGAATATTATTCATTCCAGCGGTTTCGGTGCCCAACACCCGGCGATTCCATCACCCCTTTTCAACTCACCCCCCTTCTCAGCAAGAGCGGCGACTATCCTATCGGGAAAAGCTATTCACCTGCCAAAAGAAGAAAATTAAGAAGCAATCATGCCCTTAAAATAAGACCGGAAGCTTCACAATGCCCACATCCCGGTCGCGGGGTGTGTACTCGATGTCCTCGATGGCCGTGGCCAACTTGAGGCCCGGGAGCTTCTCGAACAGATGAGCTGACAAACGCCATGTCAGTCACATATGTTTCACTGTTTTCTCTCGCACGCCTTGCCCGCACCATGTGGTATGCAGTGGTGGGATCGATGTCGAGTAACTTACTGAACACGCTCGTTAACTCGGCCTTGGCCAGATGCTCTCCAATGCAGCGGTGTGGACCATATCCGAAGCCAAGAGCATCCTCCTTGGGCCAATCTCTGTGCATATCAAACTCGTTGGGCCTCTCAAAGACATTCTCGTCGCGGTTGGCTGACTGGTTTGACGCGATGATGCCCTCGGCCGCTTTGATGGTCTGCAGGGATCACGGCCGTTATTAGCGGAGAGTCATTCCCCGTGTCAGTTTTGCATCGCGTTTCTATTACCTTTCCACCAATTTCCACATCCTCCTTTGCCGTTCGTTTGATGGCCATTGCCGAAGCCGTGTGGTACCGGCACAGCTCTTCGACGAAAGGACCAGCCCACTTCTCTGGGTCACCCTGCAGCTCGGCCAGCTGGTCGGGGTGCTGGAACAGCGTCACGACGCCCTGAGGGTTGCGTTAGTAGACTGTCATCACGTGCATGTATTACAAACGCCGATGAAAATCCAGAAAATAGGAAACCCTTACGAGAGCAATCATGTTAACCATTGTGGCATTGCCGGCCACGAGGAGCAGGAAAGCCATCTGTACGGCGTCGTCCATCTTGAGGTTTCCCGTCTTGACCTGCTTCGTCACCAGCTCACTGACCAGGTCATCCTTGGGCTCTTGAAGTCGTTTATCGGCAAGGTCCCGCAGGTAGCGCAGGAGTTCCCTAGCAGTGGTCAGGCACATCCTGGCCACTCCCGTCTCCCTCAATTCTCATCGATTATTTCAACTTACTGAGCGGCGGCAGATGCCTCACGGGCTGTCGAGCTCCCGCTGGTGCGGATGGCGTTTTGCTGCGTCAGAAACTCGAGCTCTTCAAAGGGCACTCCGAGGATTGTGTAGATGATCTGGATTGCATCAGTTCCACTGAACTCTTGATAGCACGGCGAGGAGAAGAAGGAAGATGAAAACTCACATAGGATGGAACAGGCAGGGCAAACTGTTCAACCAAGTCAACAGGGCCAGAAGCGCATCCTCTGGACTTCATTCGGCCCAGCAAGTCGAGGACTGTCTTGTCGATGTACGGCCGCATTGACTGGACCTTGGCGGGGGTGAACCATGGCTCGGCCATGCTCCTGAAGCACGTCAAAAAAGCGAAGAGCGTGATTTGACCTTTTGATTTGACCTACCGATGTCTCATATGTTCCGGGGGGTCCATATCAACAAATGTCGGGCGCTGCTTCGCCGCCAGCTTCCCACCCTCGCTGAACTCGGGAAAGCCAGGACGGCGCCGCTCCTGGAAAGCAACGCAGAACCTGTCAGCAGCTGTCCTCGTCCATCCCCTTTTTTGTGGTTCCAATTGCCAATAAAGCTACCCCTTGGTCGTCACCATGAAGACAGGAACAACCTGCCACCTGGTGCTACCCTGAACGATCATGAGACGCAGCAAACACTCACCTTGGACAACCTTTGATCCGTCGTCACCTGGCAGACATCGCGGTGCTTCGTCACGAGCCATGCCAGCGAGCCGTCGAACAGACTGACGCGCGCAACAGGATCTTCGCGGCGCAGACGGGCAAACTCCGCCGGCGGGTCAAGCCCAGAGGCCCGCTTAAAAGGGAAGTGTGGCGCTGTCGCTGAGCTGGGTTCGGACATGGTGGAGGGCGGGGTTACGGGATTCGCTGAAGAGTGGCGTGATGAGGAGAGATGACGGGAGGCTTGGGAGATGGGGAGGATGGCCCTGATGATATTGGCTTTGATGCCGATGGTTGTAGTGATGCGTGCTGTGCGGAGGGTGGGCGTTGTCATTGATTAGGGATACTTCAACCGGGCGATAATTAGGATTGGAGGTGAAGTTGGGTTCAAGATGGGAGCTAGAGCTAGAAATCAGCAATGGCATGTGTCGGGCTCTCATTAAATATACGCAATCGAAGTATCCGTCATGGGGCCTCGACTCTGAATTCTCCGGATCAAAGACGGGCTGTTGAACGAATGAAGCGCCGTTCAAGGTTTCAACCCACCAAGATCGCACCACATGGAACTGGCCAGACGCCTCTGGCATCGTATGAACATTTTCGAATTACAAGACTTGAATGGTGGAAATGCGCACGGCATTCGGGGAGTTCCAAGGGGCGACTTTACCGAGCTCCGAAGGGACGAACTATGATGATTTCCGCGGAGGTGCGATTTTCTCGACTCCGGACTCAGCACCAAACTCGCTTACACAGGTGTATCAGAAACGTCACCACTCTGCATGCATGGCGTGATTCACATATTTGGCGCCAAATATCTTCTTCTAGACTCGATCTCTATACAGTGGCCAAGTGGCAGATGGAGGTGTCTCCTTGCAGCTGTTTGCAATGTGGTTTGAGTTGTCTTATACAGTTTAGGCCGATGACGTCAGCTTTCCGGAGATTCCTCACATAACATCTGCACTTCCTCAAAAGATGAGTCCAATTGCATGAAAAATTTTGAGGCATAAGAGTGAGAGTCGATTGGACAGCTATTAGAGAAACAATATCATGGTGATGAGCTCTGTGCAACTGACCAAACTAGATGGAGCGTCATTATGCCTTGCACTCGCCACCAAGCTCAACCTCAGGAACCTGTTCATAAGCACGATGATTAGCCATAATAGCCATCAACGTCAATTTGCTACAAGTCAGACATGGTCGCCCGGTCTAGAAATCCTGAAAGACACCCCCTTCTCTACCTCGCTCGGAAGCCTCCCGCCCCCGCCCCACCAAGCCCGGGACCCTCCGACCCGGTGGAGAAACCCACTTTCCCTGCCGGAGATTGCGCCGATCGGACATTTTCACGGGCCTCCCGACCGGTCGGCGGCCCACCGGCCCCACTGTCAGACCCGAGTCCCCGGCTCGGGGTTGATTGATGCGCCTGCACCGAAGCCCATCATGCTTCTCCAGAAGCCCGCGACCGCCCACCGGTTCCTCTGACACCACCTTGTGATGAATCACATTTCACCATGATCTTCAACAGATCTCCATTCCGCCCAACCCCAACCCCAACCGACCAAGAGCGGCTCGCTTCCAGGTGTTTGGCGAGGCGTTTGAGGGATGTACATCACCGTCATCCGCCCAGTCCGTTCCACTTTGTGATTCCCGCGGGAATGCATGGCTGGTGGGAAGCTATATCTTAACTACCACCGGGCCGCGACGGGGGGTTGCATCTCTGATTTTTTGCTTTTGACGGCTGGCCCCTATTCCATGTCATTGTTCGTCCCTATCTGTTGTTAAGGCCCGTCAAAGAATCTCCATACCGACCATCGCTCACCATATCCCCAAGCCGCTCATTACCCCCCGCAATGCCATCATCCGCTGTATCCATCTTGAACCTCTCTGAACTAAACCGCCAGCGCTGGCGCACGGCCCGACGCCTAGGCTTCAACAGCATCGACGCTCTGGATGAATGGGAAGAGATGGTCGTGACAGACCACTTTGCCATCTTCATCATCGACTACCTGGCCCGAGGCTACTGCATCACGCCAGACAAGCGGGAGTTGATCCGCCACGTGGACCTCAAGCGTGCTGTGAAGAGGCGGGTGCGTATGTTGGAAGATAGCAGGTTTGAGGAGGCTCTTTGCGAAAATGAGGATAAGAGCGAGTGTATGTTGTCTCCCCCTTTTTTATCCCTCCGAGAGAATGACCCCCGTTGGAGTGCCACATGCAACATGCACGGCTGGAACAGGATAACAAAAGTCCCGCGAACTAACTCCGATTTCCGGCCGTAGGGACAGCCAAGGACCACTACAGAGCCTTCATCGTCGGTGTAGTAGCCGACGACAAGTGGCTTGGCAGACACGACGTCGCCGGAACCATTATGAAGGACCGAGGCTGGAGCCCGCTGACCACCACGCTCAAGATGCTGCGGTACCTGGAGGATTTGATCAACGAGTGGCTTGAAAGTGCTGGGGACTCTGTGGCCAGGAGAAAGGCCGGGCTGCCCGAGGGGAGGGTGGTGAGGTCAAGATGATGAGTAAAGGGTCAAGAACGGCTCTCGTGGAAGAACTACCCTTTTGGTGAACTAGACGAAGGCAGGGCAGTTGCAATGAATCTAGCAACTCCGTATCGCGAGAGGGAGCCGGGGACTTGTTGATTCCTACGCAAGGGCCTACCTTTGCGTCCCACCCCCTTCTTACAGTCCAGAGGCGCAGCATCTCGCACGGGTTGTAAGCACAGCCCTTGGCGCGGTGAGGTCCAGTACCCCCGGTGGGGCCGGTGGAATTGCCCGGATAGGTATTGCATTAGGTGGGAATAATGCGAGGAACGCAGCCGCTGGGAGACATCGGAAGGCGTCTCTTGATGCAGAACCAGCTGCCATCCAGAAACACCTCTTCTCCAGCACTGCGGCAACCAAGGGCAGTAGGTCTAGTAGAAAAACGCCCAACGCGACATCCAAAACAGAATCTCCGATTGAAACCCCCCTTCCCTCCGTTTCATTACGCCATGAGGTCATCCCAACTACAACAGACCCGAGTCACCCTGACCGAAACCCCCGATACCCACCTCCCATGTCCATCTGCGTATTAAATCCGCCCGCGGCGCTCATGCCCCCAAACCCCGACCCTGTCGGCTCCCACGGCTCCCTGCCATAGTGCGCCGCGGGAGGCGGAAACGCATTGAAGCCAACCGCTGGCTCCGCAGCGGTGACAAACAACCCCGCCCCTGCAAACCCAGAGCCATCTGCGTGTGTGGTATGCGGCATATTTGGCACGGGAAAGTCCATGTTCCCAAACGGCGGGTGAGCTGCACTCAGCGTGTAGTTTCCAGTCACGGCCGTGGTGGCGGGCGCCGGGAGCGGAGGCTGGTATGCCGCCGTTGACCCTTCGTGGGTGTAGCCGAGCGAGGTTGGGGTTTCCGCCAGGATGGTGAAGGATGCGTCCGAGGCGGCGCGTCGGGGAATTTCGCTGCCACGACCTTGCCACATGTGGAAGGCCTTCTGGAGGGCTTCTTCCAGGACGCCCTGGATGGCGCCCATGGGCAGGACGTCATGGGAGTGCAGGGTCCGTCCCGCGTGCTCCTCCGCGGTTCGGGTGAACAAGCTCGGCATCTCGGATAGCAGAAAATGCTGGAAATTCAGGTTGATGTGGAGCTCTGAGGAAGGGCTCATATCCTCAGCAGCTTCGGGGTCTGTCATTCGTCATGTCAGTATGCAGCTCACCGCGTTAGTCTTCATTGCCGTCAACGTACACGGCGAAGGGACTTCCTGATTCGGAAACAACAGCCGGTAAATGTCCCTCCACTTCTCCTCGTCCGACTGTCGCCGAGTCGTGTGCTTTCTGGATTTGAGCGCCTTCTCCTGGTGCGTGGTGATGTCACTTGGAGGCGGCACATCGACCACCTCGCACCTGACGATAGACATCTCGTGGTCTTCTAGTTCTTTGGCGTTTCCAAAGGTCGTCTTGCATCGTTGGCAGTGTGCCCGGTAGTGTCGGCGGTACAAATGCTCCCTTGGAGGCCTTGTCAGCAGGGTCTCGATCAAATAGTATGGGGTATGCAGCGACGTACTTCAGCCTCGAGATAGTGGTCCACGACCGAACGGCGCAGACCTCATGGTCATGAATATTGTACGTCATTGGATCATGCTTTCGGAACGGACAGGCAAATCTCTTGGCACCATCCGGGCTTCGCTTGGACTGGGGGGACGGCGGTCGATACATGTCTCCCTCGTCGTCTTCATCCTCATCGTCTTGGCCGAATGGGCCGCCAAGAGGCCGACGCCCCCCGTTTGGCCCAAGGTTCGATGTGCCCTTGCGCACTCGTCCGGAATGCGTTTGGCTTTGCTGTGAAACAGAGCCCGCTCTGCCTCCCGCGCACTGCCGGATCAGGGCGGCCCAGTCGCGATTGTACCTCACCCAAAGCCCTTGCATGCCCCGGGAAACGCTCTGTTGAAAAACCCTCATCCAGCCCTGGGCATGGTTGGGAAATCGCTCGGCTTCAAGGCAGAAGTCTGGCTCCGAAAGGCTGTCATCCGAGTGCAGCTCGCCCACGCTGTCGTCCAGGCGCTGTGAATCGTCCCCAGTGCGCGTCGAAAGCGTGCTAGAGCTGTCGTGCGGTCTCACCGAGGACTCCGTGGCGAAGACCGTGGCAAGGGCGCGCCGAGAAGACGCTCTTGGTGACACATCCGACCCTGTGGTTCCACGAGGCAGAGAGCTGGATCGGGGCGGCGGGGTAGTATCCACGGGGAGGTGGCGGCGGGGAGATTGCGCTCTCAGCCTCCGAGATTCAGCATCGGTCCTGCAGTCTTTCAATGCACCGGCGTGCTTCATGGGGTCGAGGTCACGAGCGCTATCCACGCGGCGCAGGGGATTTGACCTAGGCGAGAGTGGTGGACTCGGAGTGCCGATCCGCCCTGTTGCGAACGGCGTCATGGCACGCGGGACATCGCCAGATCGGTAAATCCTCTGATAAAATGAAGACGGAGACGCTTGGGCTGGAACTGGGGTTGGAGGTCGGGGGATCACGGGCGAAGTTGGGAGATTGGTCTGTGAGACAGGGGCCGGTTGCAGCATCGGCGTTGTAGACATAGCATCTCCCTCTGCCGTCAGACCCATCCATCGCGGTCCTGTGATGGTTTTGGGGGCCGTTGCTAGGGTGCTGGAGTCTGGGTCGGGGCGTCGCAGATTCAGCCTGTTGATGAGATCACTCACATTGGCCTCGAGCCTGACTTCGGCCTTGTTGAGGGCCATCGCAGCGACCTCTCCGGCAGTTTTCGATCCCGTGCCGAAAAACTCTAGAACATCCTGCAATGATGAGATCTCGAGCGAATCTTCTGACCGTCCCGTCGTTTCCGAGTCCCAGACGAAACGCAGCTTGCTGCCTCTTGTCGTTTCTTCCCTGTTCACCAGATCCCTCCACGCCGGCGCCAGTCTAGGTTGCGCGAGCAACGCCTCAATCACCCTCGTATGCTGCCAATCGGTTGCACCCTTGCCCTCGTCATAGTGGTCGCCGATGTGATCAAGGAAGTCGGTTCGCGATGTAAACGGCGCCGCACAGAACCCGCATCCCCATGCACTCCGGATTGGCGCGAAGCGCATGCAGCTAGCCAATAGATTCCTCGGGCTGTGGCCATGCGTGTCTTGAAGGTGCGAGACCAAACCAGCTTCACGCGGGAACGTGGCCGCGGGGCAGTCCGGGCATGCGTATCGCTGGGGCCGGTCATGTTCGTCAAACTCGTGTACCTTCCACTCCGTCCTGTCGTTGAAGAAGTGGCCACAAAAGGTGCAGGAGTAGGTAGGGCCGGGCGGGCAGCCGTTTGCCCGATGGTCGCGGCACTCCTGGCTGGCTTCGGCGATGGGGTCCTCCAGCAAGGACTGGCGCGCCGAATACCCCGTAATGGCGGAGGCTGTCGATGCTCGGGCAGAGAAGATGCTGGGAACGCCGGACGTTCTGCTGGTGGAGGCCGATGCAAATGAGACCCACGATCCCCTCGCCGACTCGCTATCCGATCCCGATTCGCTGGAAATGCGGGCCATGGCGGCCTTGCCGAACGTCGGATTGGCCGTATCGCCGGCTGCGACTGCGTGACGGAGACGGCTGTCGACGGCGTAGGGCCGGCCCTCGTCAACCTCGTCCTTGGTCGTCCCCATGCTGTCAACAGTCCACGGCGTGCCGGGGTTACGCGGAAACATGATGTGGCAGAAGGTTGGAGAATGGCATGGGGGAGAATCTGGAGAGACGGCATCAACCCTGGGGAAGGGGAGTTTATCAGGAAAGAGGCCTCGCGCGCGCCAGCGGTGGAGGTACGATGGGATCTAGACCCGGATGTTGACTCCGGCAGCCGTGTAACATGGCTCCCCACCACCGAGACTGGGCGTCGCTAGGCTTAAGTGGCGCCGAAAGCGAGGCTCCGAGTGCAGCGGCACAGCCATCGCGCCATGGCACCCAGTGCCGGATGACGTAGGGCTAGGTGCTGGGTCTCGGCAGGGTGAGTCCTCAGTCACCAGGAGGGCCAGGGGGTCAGTGGATGGTAGGGTTTCCTCATCGCAGCTGCGCACGAGGTCCCAGGGGTGAGGTTTGCCTTGCCTGCACGCGGTACGGCTGACTGGCAGAGGGTGACAACGGTGCCGAACTGCACCCATCGTTCCAAGGCCGTTCCAAGGTGCTGATTGGGTCCGTTTACCGTGACATCAGAAACCTCCAATTACACGCCGTCTGGGGGGCCGCAGTTTTGCAATCTGGAGGCATGTCAAGAGGGCATCTCCAAGACCTTGGGGAAGAAGAGGAGGCTCGCCATGCACAGCATCAAGGCATCTGTTGTTTCCCATCATGGGCTCTGTCCGGCGCCGAGTTTGCGAAGTTTTGCAGGCGGGTAATTTGTCCACTGGCGATCCCAAGGTCAAGGCGGGGCGTCAGCGATATCATGCATTGTGAGGATTGCCGAACCAGGAAGAGGCTGTGAGGCCTCATCCAGAGAGCAACGTTGGTCAGCGCGGATCCCACATTAGTGCAACGCCAGGAGCAAGACGAGGAACAACATGGACGGTCAGTAGCGAGCCCTGGCGATGGGAGCATAGCGGTCTGGGAAGGACGGAAGAAGGAAGAATTGGATTGAAGTGGATGTGACGGCGTTGCATCTTTGTCGATGAGTCGGCCGCCAACGAACACGGGCCCTCAAAGCAGCGGTGTTGGCGAGATGGATCTCTTGAAGATTGGCTCCAGCAAACGCGCGACCCTACGGAAGCAAACCGACGTGTTTCTTCGAGCTCCTTCGGCAAGGGCAGGCCCGAAGAGTGCATCCATCGGGGGTACGATTGGTTAAACTCCGATGATGCAACGGGTCCAACAAATATCCGTTCATTGAACGGGGCCGACCGCCCGCGCCCTCAGGCGAGATGATGAGACCGGGGATGCGTGTGGTAGGGCTGAAGGGACAAGATGCGCTCGGGGTTGGGGAAGCGTACCGACCGAAGCCAAGTCATCAAAAGCTGGTGTCTCTTTGGTCGAATCCCGAATGAAGGAAGGGGTTCGTTGGGCCCCACGGCCGAGTGATCCGTGCATCGCTTGAAGGACTTTGGAGAGCAGACAGCTGGTTGACAGCCGTCGGTGAGTGGCACGTCTACTGGCCTTGTTCGGCATTGTGCCAAGGCCCGGTGGATGCCAAGCACCCCAAAGTGGAACTGGTGCGGACCCCACTCGAGCTTCTCTTCGATCGCAAAAATTTCCAAAACTTCCTGCCGCGTCCATCCTGCAGCAAACAGCATCGAAGGAACCGACATCAACACGCCAACTACCTCTCCTGAACAGAGGCATTGACAATCCGCGCACGGTTGGCACGCCGCCAGCGCACTCAGGATCCTTCCCTCAAACTTTTGAACCGTTTAGCTTCCGCTCAGACAACATGGTGGTCGTCAATTACCTGCTCTTCGAGAGCGCCGTTGGCTTCTCGGTGTTCGAGGTCGTGCACCAGGCCGACACCGTCGGCCTCGAATTGCCCGAGGTCAAGGAGGCCATGAAGACTCTGGACAAGTTCGGCAAGATGGTGCAGCTCCGCAGCTTCAATCCGTGGACGTACGTATTCAATGGGGCCGACCGGCCTCCAGCAGCAATGCCGCCGCCCATTCCTTGTGCAGGACTTGACTGACCCTCGCTCAGATCGGCCGCTCACGGTCTCGAGGCCATCAACCTCATCTCCGAGGGCATCATGCCCGAGCATCTTAAAAACACCCTCGAACTCAACCTGCCCCAGACCAGCGGGAAGAAGAGCAAGATCGTCCTGGGCGTCGTCGACAAGCGGTTAGCCGGCGAGATCAGCGCCGCCTTCCCCGGCGTCCAATGCGAAGCCGCCGACACGTCCGAGGTCGTGGCGGCGCTCCTGCGCGGCATCCGCCTGCACGCCAACAAGCTTCTCAAGGGCCTGCAAGAGGGCGATATCGGCCGCGCCCAGCTGGGTCTCGGCCACGCCTACTCCCGCGCCAAGGTCAAGTTCAGCGTCCACAAGAACGACAACCACATCATCCAGGGCATTGCCACGCTCGACGCTCTCGACAAGGGCATCAACCAGGCTGCCATGCGCGTCCGCGAATGGTACGGCTGGCACTTCCCTGAGCTGATCCGCATCGTGTCCGACAACCACATGTACTGCAAGCTGGTCCTCGCCATCGGCAACAAGAAGACCGTCACCGAGGAGAGCCTTGACGAATTTGTCAATATCCTCAACCAGGACCAGGACAAGGCCGAGGCCATCATCCAGGCCGCCAGGATCTCCATGGGCCAGGACATCAGCGATGTCGACCTGGAGATGATCAAGGAGCTTGCCACCAACGTGGTCAAGATGTCCGAGTACCGCCGTATTCTCGCCGAGTCTCTGGACAAGAAGATGGGCGACGTGGCGCCGAACCTGCAGGTGATCCTGGGCACTCCGGTCGCCGCGCGCCTCATCTCGCACGCCGGCTCGCTCACCAACCTGGCCAAGTACCCCGCCTCGACGCTGCAGATCCTGGGCGCCGAGAAGGCCCTGTTCCGCGCCCTCAAGACCAAGGGCGCCACGCCCAAGTACGGCCTGCTCTACCAGAGCTCCTTCATCGGCCGCGCCGGCCCCAAGGTCAAGGGCCGCATCTCGCGTTACCTGGCCAACAAGTGCTCCATCGCCTGCCGCATCGACAACTTCTCGGAGAAGCCCACGCGCCGCTACGGCGAGGTCATGCGCGAGCAGCTTGAGCAGCGCCTCGAGTGGTACGCCAAGGGCACCAAGCCGATGAAGAACATTGATGCCATGAACAAGGCCATCAAGGCCGTCTTGGACGATGAGGGCGAGGATGATGCCATGGATATTGACGAGGCGCCCGTCCTGAACGGCAAGGCCGAAAAGGAGAAGAAGGACAAGAAGGACAAGAAGGAGAAGAAGGAGAAGAAGGAAAAGGAGAAGGACAAGAAGGACAAGAAGGACAAGAAGCGCAAGAGCCTTGGCGAGGACGTCGAGATGGTCGACGCCGCCGACGGCGAGAAGAAGAAGAAAAAGAAGAGAAAGTCGGAGGCGGCCGAATAAGCAGCCTTGCGGTTCCTGCCTCTCTCTTCTCGTTTCTCCTGTTTCCTCTCGTTCTTGTCTTTCTGCTGTTCTGCTCTCGGAGTTTTGGTCTGGGGACGGGCAAATCAGGCGGCGTTTTTGGGTTTCGTGTGACTAAGCCAGGTAGACAGCTCGTCTAGTCTAGTCCATAGCTGTGGTTGTATCATACCGGTGATGCATGAAATGGATGATGGGTACAATCTTGCTGGTTCTCCATGATCCAATCGGAGCCAAATGCCCAGATAAATAAATATAGCTTGTTTTTCTTCGGGTATCCAACAACGCCAGATAAAAAACGTCGCAAGCACGAGCTCATAATGCATGCAGCCGAAGTCAATGACCAGAGTCCATCAGCCCACCCGTCAAGAAATCCAGAGAATGGTCCCAGTTGAACAACAACCCCGTGTCCAAGATCTCCAACCCTGCTCCCGTTGGCAGCTGCCATGGGAAGCCGACGCCCAGCTGAAACACGCCATCGTCGCGCTGATGATGCGCGGCGGCATCCTGCGCTGCGTTGCTCGCCTCGCCGTGTGTCCCCGAGGCTGCCGAAGCTTTGAGACCGAGCTCTTGGTCCTTGTCTCCTGTCGAACGAGCCATCACGTCCGCATGAACTTTCCTGAGCAGCCTCAGCGACCTCTGCGCCGAGATGCTGAACGAGGCAAAGTGCTCCAGGATCTCCTGGCACATCATCCACGACCGCTCCAAGCGGTGTCGGTCGAGGGACGCCAGCAGGGGCGGTGAGAGGTAGCCGACGATCACGGCCAGCCCGGCCGTGAGTGTATCTGCAGACGCGGTTAGCTCGGTTCCCGGTAGGTTCCCGCGGGGCGGGGATAAGGACTTACATAGGCCGTCCCACCACCATCCGCCCGTGGTGCTGGTCCTGTAGGTGGCCTGCACAAGCTCGATGAGATCCATGGCGGCACCGAGGCATATCCTGGCGCAACCGGCAGCGAACGAAGTGAAGAGCTCTTGGCCAGCGGCGGATGAGGGACCCGGCATCGCCGGCGTCCCCTGCTCGCTGGCAGGGTCGGTGTTGGAGCACAGCTGGGTAAGGATGGGCCGGTGTAGCATCAGGCGGAGGTAGAGAAAGCTGAAAGGACCCGTGAGCAACAGTCCACGAACCAGACAGACGCCTCGGGGTGCTTACCTCGCCCGAAGCACCGTTCTCTGCGTGACAATGATGGACCTCTGCTCTTGGTCTAGCCCGCTGGTATCACAGGGCGACGTCCAAGACATGATGGCCGGTAAGTCCGTCTCGTATTGCAACAGCTTGGCGTCCAGATCCAGGATTGCGTCCATCCCGCGCGTCTTGCTGTGATCAAACGATGAGCCAGGCTGGGACGTGTTGATGGATGCCCCCGTGTAAACGTTGGATAGAATATCGCCCAGGATACGGCATTGCCGGATGTACTCGGCGTAGAAGGTCATCTTGGACGGATGCATGCTGCCCACCTCTCGTCCCCGCCCTTTGAGATCGCTTGCGTCGTCATACTCGGCCGTTGTTGGCAGGGGCAGATGCGGGACGTGGGCTGTCATGGTTGGGCGGCCGTAAATCATGCTGACGATCCTGGAAGAGAGGGTCAGCCGAGCGCGGGATCTCACAGAAACGGATGCTTACTTACATGTCCAGCGTCACGCACCCATGCCAAGTCCGGCGTCGAATCTCCGTCTCCAGCGGCGGTCTTGACGTCCTTCCAGACTCGGCATGCAGGCCAAGGCCTTGAGCGACGCGGCACGCCAGCCCGACGGCGTTCCAGCACCGGCTGGGAAACGGCGTGCTCTGCAGCAACAGACCCATAAGCAGCAGGGCCTGAACCACGCCCATGTTGTTCATGTCAATGAAGTCGAGACAGACAAAACTCTTGCCGCGGTTAAAGAACGTCTCGACGGCCGTTGCCTTTTCCTTCCCGTTGAGATCCGAAAACTGGGCTCCAAGAGCGAAGGCTGCGTTCAACGCAGAATGGAACACAATGGTGCTGGCGTCGGCGCCAGGACTGCCGAGCCCTAAGCCCGGGGTGGGTCGCGTTTCGGGCAGCTCATGAGCGGGTCGCCAGAGGCTTTCGTACGCCTGGAGGAAGGTGGGCTTGTGGAAGAAGGGGTGCAGCCAGTAGACACGCTCAAAGAAGCGGGTGAGCAGATGGTCGGCCAGGCTCCGCGGCGGAAGCACAAAGCGGTCGGCTTGGCCAAACTGCGACGCCCTGGCAGGTCCTGATGGGGCAAAGCTGGCCGAGAAGGCCGGGACGCGTGCAGGCGCCGCGTCGTCGTGCGGCGCCTTGTGAGGCTTGACTGACGTGCACGCCTCTTTCATAAAGGACGCGGCCGAGGAGCTACCATAGAACTCGTTGGCGGTTTCAAACGCCTGGCAGACGTCATGTTCCGTTGAGACGGTGCCCATGGCGGTGACGCTGGCGGCCGACTCGGTGGCGTCGAGCCGGTCGTGGTCAGGGGACGCCTCGGAGGGTGGAGGCCGCAGGCTCGGAGGCGTGGCGTGGTCCGACATGGCGGTGGCCGGGTTCAGGGGAGGGAGGGTGTGCCGGACCTGATCCGGGGGCGAGCCGGCATCGCCGGCCGTGGGATCCAACGGGGGGATCGGAAGGCCATGGTCGGCGCAGGTCTTCTCGAGCCGACGTATGCGGTCGTGGAGAACTTGGATATACCTGTGAGAAGCGTCAGGGGCCAGCGAACCAACAACCCCCGGCTCAGGGGCACAACGCACGCTTCATTGCTCGCTGTGCGAGCGTTCTCGAGGATGTAGACGCAGTGGTGGAGCGGCAGGGCGCGGCGCTGGCAGGTGGAGCAGATGGGTTTGGCGCCATCGCACCGCGACTTGCGTTCCCTACAGGGCTCACAAGCAAGTGGAATCTTTCTGCGGCGGCGTTGTTCGACGCGGTCGTTCCGGCGCTCCATTCGCTCCGTGCCCATCGCGCTCCTCCACTCGGGTCGGCGCCGACAGCGGGGCCGATGGTCGATGGTCCGGAATCCGGAGGCTACCCGAACAGCGTTGAGGGTCAATGGATATCTAACGTCCTGATGGTGGATCCAATGCAAGGAACGGAAGAGAGGTTCGGTTGCATGGGGAGATAATCGCAGTGGGTTGTCTGTCGCACAACAGGCCTAAATGTCGATGGTTGACGCAAGCATCGGGAAACTCCCGAGGCCCGGAGCCTTTCCGACATGGAGTCTCCACTTTCCTGAATTGGAAATGTGGAGCCCTGTGTTCAGCGACATGAAGAGGTCGCCAACCATCACAGCCATGAAACCAGAAACTTCAGTAATTGTTAACTGCTTTTAACGATGCTCTGAACACCAGGTTCCTCGTCATATTCTCACTCGAACGCTCAGACTTCGTGATACACCCGCACTCCTCTCCTTTCCCAGCTGCCCCTACGTCAATCTCATCCCCCCCCCCTCAGTTCTTGGTGATCCATAGGAAGACAGTCTGCTGCTTGCCCCCCCTCTTCTGCGTCCAGCCCATGGCTTTGACCGTCCGCATCATGATGACCTCGTCATCCCCCCTCACGTGCTCCTTCCAGCCCCAAGCACCGCCACCCTGAGGGTACACCTCCCAGAACTGGTTCTTGGCCTTGTCCGGGTTGCACGCGCCGAAGCCCGCGAGAAGCTCCGCCATGGTCACGTTGGCGGGGACCTTTGCGGCGTGGAAGGGAATGTCGGCGTACGAGCCCCGGGCCAGCTTCCAGGGAGCGGTGGCGCATTTGAGCACGATGACATTGGCGTGCTCGTTGGGGAAGAAGTAATTGAAACCTGGTTCGAGACCCGCGCCGCCGGTCGTGTTGATGTGGTTGGCAGCGGGAAAGTCAGGGTCGACAGGGGGGGCGGAGGTTGGGTAACGTTCGCTTCCGGCAAGACCCGAGACATACTGATAGGGGATACCCGTGAAGGGGTCGGCGGCGATGGCGGTTCCCAGAGTCGGGGCAGTGGCAGGAGCGACAGAAGTGTACGGAGGCGGGGCCGCGTAGTACGGATTATAAAAGTGGTACGTGGGCGGGATAGCAGGGACGTAGGCATACGTGCCCATGATGCGGGTATCAGGGGGAAGAGGGTTTCCGTTGGCCGTGCCGGCAGTTGGAGCCTGCGGGGGAGCTGAGCCTTGGTCGCGGCCGTGGTGAGGATTGCTGCCACCTGTAGAAGCAGACATTGAGAAGCGATGGAGTGTCAGGAAGTTGTGATACAGAAACGTTGATTATCGTAAGCTTGAAGATAGCTAGGAGCCAGAGCTTTGGGGTAGAGAGCCCTGCCTGGATCGGAATGAGGAATAGAAAGCCATTCAAGGTTCAAATTGCTTGTACCTGGTGGGAAGGTCTCTGATATACCAACATCAAAAGCTCCTGGGCCACGTAGCCTTGTCCCGTCTCTCCGAAGTGACAGGTCAGGGGAGCATACTTGCAGCCTTTGTTTGACTCCAAATGTGCGTTGTCCTCATCTGACGCGGTGGCTCAAGTTCTTCCGGTTAGGCTTTGAGTATCACCAACAGGATCCCTTACTGCGGGCCCACCTGAGCTTTAGAAGACTGTACATCTTTGCCACAACCCTGTTGAAACCACTCATAAGCTTCCTGTTTGACTCGCGTAGGTCTACGACTCCCTCGGTCCCCTTCAGGAAGCCTCGAGGATAGGACCGCTAGCCGGCATCCCTCTTTTTCCAGAATTTACAGCACAAGATCTCTTAAGGTCAGATCGTATGCGTCGGCCCTATCTAGGTTTCTACACGTGTCCCTGGTACGTCTGATATCGTGGTTTTAAGCCCTGGGTTTCTCTTTGGTGAATCGCCATGCAACAAGTGCCCAGGTTTGGATTGTCATACCTCTGGGCGCTCCACGTCAAGCTGTCTTTGTCCAGGACCCTACACGTGTTTCCTACTCATCGAATCTATCATCATCATCATCATCATCATCATCATCATGGCAGTTGCAACATCACCCCGTCGTTGTACACCTTTCATCAGCCGCCTCCCTCCACCAATTTCACCGCGGCCCCAGCCGCACCCCCCTTGACACCCTCCTCTTTGCCGGCCTGTTTTCTCCTCTCCACCTCCGCCACCAGCGTTTTCAAATACACCTCGGCCGCAACCGTAGCGCTGTAGGCCTCGGCCGTCCAGTTCCATACATTTTTCCTCGACGCGTCGGCACCCGCCGCCAGCAGCGTTCTTAAAACGAGCAAATGCCCGTTGCTGCTTGCAAAGTGCAGCGCCGTGTTGCCATCCGCATCGGCGTGCGCCAGCGCCGCCGCCGCCCCGCCCGGAGCGTACGTCAGCAGGATCTGGACGACAGTGTCGTGCCCTGCGAGGCTCGCCTCCATGATGGCGTCACGGCCGCGCGCGTCCTGGCGGAGGATGCTGGATGGGTCGGACTCGCAGAGAAAGTGGACAACTTCGGTGTGGCCCCCTGCGGCGGCCAGCATAAGGGCGGTTTGATGAAGGTCGTTCAGGGCTGGGGTGGGAGTTTCGTGGCCGAGCTCGACGAGAAGTTTGCAGATGGGGAGATGGCCTAACGAGGCGGCGAGGTGGAGGCTGGTGTTGGCATTCCCATCCAGTGGGGAGTGATCTGGGTTGCTGGCTTGGGTTAATACGCCAAAGTTCAGGTGCTCTGCGAACCGCGATGGCTTACTGGAGCAGGTGAGGGTGAGAACGCAAGATGCGCCGCACCAGAAGGGCGTCGTTGGCGTGAATGGCCCTTCGGAGCCGAATCGAGGGGTCGATCCTGGGGGGGCGCGTTAGCGAATCTACAGTGCGTGGGGGGTTTAGGACCTCTGGACCTACATAGTATCAGGATAAGACTGAGAGGTCTGCAATGAGGTTGGGGTGTTTGGATGAGAGGTCAAGCGGCGTGGTTGATGAAGGTGATGATGGAACAAGCCCGGGCCTGATCCCTGTCACCCCGCGCTTGGCAGTGCCCCGCCAATCCGCCGGTTCGAAAAGCGTCTAGTTACTGCGTACTAACTAGTTATCGCTGACTAAAGAGAGTGTTCTAGGTGCCTCGCATTACATCAACCAATTTATTCGGCTTTATGTTTACAAAAAGAATTCACAGTGAGGGTTTCGTTCTCTCTCTCTCTCTCTCTCTCTCTCTCTCTCTCTCCCATCCCCCCGCCCTCTCCTTTTTCTTTTCACCTTTTTTAATCATCCTTTTTGATATTATCTTTTATCCTCTCTTTGCTCCCTTGGTTTTCTTTTCTATATTTTTCTTGGCCTTCTTGATTTCCGTTGCTGACAGGGGGCAGGCCGACTCATGGGAAACGACGCAGAGCTCTACGGCGGTGCAGGAATACATAGCAACTTGGTGCCTCAAGGTATTATCAACGATTTTCGTTTTTCCTGGTGTTCAATATTATGAGCTGAACGATTGAAGGAAAAAAAGAAAAAAAAGCAGAACAGAAAGAAGAAAGAAAAGAATAAAAGGAAACAAGAAAAAGTATAAAAAAAAAAAAAAAAGAAAAAAAAGCGGACCTGTGTGCACGGCACCGAGACCATCACGTTGTTGACACTCTCACCCTTCGGCAATGGCAACTTGAGCGTGAGGCCATCCAAGAGTTGCGTGGGCGACTAGGGATCACTACGGAGGTGATGCTGGACATCCCAGCGCTGAGCTTGTTGCCTGTTGCTGTCCGCCAGGAGTTGGATTTTCACCGTGTGTTTCGTCTGACCTTCTTCCGTCATCGCCAGGCGTTTCTCCAATTATTCCACGTGCTTCTCCAACTTCCTGCTGTTTTGGTGCAATTCCCGGGGCATTTCATCTATTGTTGAACATCAACCCTCAAGCCCTGGAATCTATGATAGCTAGGTGCAGCGCCTATGGATGCCGACGAATAGTGCCTGCACTCCGCAAACTTTCAGCTCCACAGGTACTTCAGATCTTTGACGTCGTCGGCCAAGTGGGCAAGTATCTTGGCGTCAGGTGGAGGGTTAGAGGAAGGCTACAGAAGAGGGTCATTGTTGTGGCTGTCCCCGTATCAGCATTCGGGTGCCAGGGGGAGTCGGAGACTCTTCGGCCATCCATCAGCGACGAAGAACAGGGTCAGGGCTGAACACGCACATCCCACGCCTGCCAGCAGTTAACTACCAACCACTGTAGTTTGGCCATAGGTTTTGCTGGGCTGCCAGAAAGAACCGCAACATGATGCTGTCTTGAGGTTTGGCCAAGTTGATGATGACAGCCCTGATGGGCTTTGTTTACTTTCCCCGACAGCCCCATAAAGGATACTGGGCAAGCAATGCGTCCCGGTAGAGGATTCTTAAGTGGCAAACCCCGGGTCAGCTGGGCCATTGAAACAAGTAGTTGGGAGGAAACGAGTGTATTGCGATCCTCCAGAGGCAGAATGTGGGAGCGTAGCTCCATATGCAGGCCGTGCACGACCCACTTGGCTGCAGCCAATCAAAGTGAATCAGCTATCTACAGGAGGAAAGCGGGGCTTGGCGCCCGCCCAGCTCGTCCGACCTCCATCACGTGATATCTACTGCGCCTGAAACTGCGAGAAGAAGTCCCACGTATTCTTGGGCGCAAACGGCGTGTTCGAGCCGGCATCGACTTGCGACGGGTTATGGTCGCCATCGTGGACAACCCAGGTGACGGGATAGCCCGGCCTGCAGCCCTGGTAATCCGTCCTGACCGACCTGCCGCCGTTGGGCTGGGGCTCGTAGGAGAGGCGCTGGCAGCCGTTGTTCCGGACGAACTGGTCACGCAGCTGACGGCCCATCCCGACGTTCAGGACCGAGTCCCTGGTGCCGTGCTGGGCGTAGTAGGCAACGGGCTCCGTACCGCCCTGGCAGCCGCTGAGAAGGCCGCCCGAGATGACGGCGATGGCGCGGATCTGCCTGGGGCGGGCGCATGCAAGGGCAAAGGACATGCCGCCGCCCCAGCTGAAGCCGGTCGAGAAGCGGAGCGAGGTTTCGACGCAGAGCTGCGACTCGACGGTCTCGACGAGGCGGTCAAAGAAGTTGGTGTCCTCGTTGCCGTTGTTGGCCCAGCCCTGGTTCAGGCCCTCGGGGACGACGAAGATGGCGGACTCGTTGGCGTGAGAGAGAAGGCCGTGGTAGGGGAGAATGCCGCCGCGGTTGGGGTCCTCGCCGCTGGGAACCACGAGTTAGCTAGATTTCGCCAGGGAGGCAACCATGGTCGAACCAAGATGTCTGATCTTACTTGACAATCTTCTGCATGCTTCCGCCACGAGGGTGCCAGAGGAAAACCAGCTTGTAAGGCCTGTTCTTGTCATAGTTGTTGGGGACGCGGAGGATGTATTGACGGTTGCGGCCGTTGACGTTGATGTTGTAAGTCTGGCTGCGGAGGGTTGGGTCGCGGCCGCAACCGGCGGAAGGAGCCGCGAGCACAAACGTGGTCAGCCACGTCAGGGCGAGCAGGGCCGCGCCCAGGACCGAAGTGCGTCTGAACATTGCTGGAGCGTTGACGGGGTGAAGATGGTCGTGTTGGTGCCGTCAGGGGTTGAGACGCTGGACATCTGTGGTCTGGGAGACTGAGCAGGAAAGGGCAGCACATCCACGCCGGCTTTATACTTCAACCATCGCGAGCATCGCGGCGTCCAGGCAGCCGACGTTCGAGGATGACTTCCCCTCACCAATCTCATGCCAGACATGCGCGCGAATCGGGTCAAGGGCCACGCTCCATGCCTTGACGCCGGCCCCCCAAACCCCAGACTTTACCCCAGATGTTGTCGTTCTTGTGTCGGCACTTGCCCAGCTGCCGCCCTGACGAATGGCGTGCGCCGGGCTGTCGTATGTGTTTACGTCTCAGGTCACGGCCATCAAATGACGTTAGCGGTGGCACGTGGAATTGCCCCTGACTTCATATCGCCGGCTGGCATCGGGCGGATATTGCCGTCCTTCGTCAAACGTCAGATCGAAACATCAGCCAGATTGAAACATGCTGTGGGATGGCATCGGATATTATAGTCCAAGACCTGGTGTCCCGGGACGCCGGGAATGGCAATCACCTGGGCTGCCGATCTCCGGATGCGCCCGAATCAGGATCGCCCAACAATTACCCGACACTTGCCGGTGTATAGTACCGGCTATTTCGGCGCACGGGATCCTAGATTGCCAGACAGCAAACCGCTCGCTGAGCCTCAAGAGCTTATTCGCATTCGAGCACGTTAAGTACACACGTCGTTTATTGTGGTCGTGAACCTCCCCTCTCTGCCCAACGCGCCCTCCCTCGGCCGCCTTGACATAGCAGCCAAACCCCCGACCATCTTATTTCAGATTGGGGTCCTCCGGCCAGTAATCCAGCACCTCCTCCTTGCCCGTCAGCTCAATCTCCACCTCGTCCTTGGCGGGCACGTCCAGCACAAGAGTGTACTTGCCGGGGTACAGCACCGTGTTGCCCTTGGCGTCGTGCCGTGCCAGCGACGCCACGGTCCACTCCAGCTTGGCCCTCGCCGAGCGGCCCGGCGCGATGCCCCTCAGCCGGGCGTACGTGGCCAGGCTCTTAAGCGGGTGAGGCTTAGGGCCCGGCGTGGAGGTCACAAAGGCGAGCGCAACATAATCCGAGGTGTGCTTGCGTCCCACGTTGGTCACCTGCACCTCGACGGGGGGGAGCGGGCAGGTATCCTTGTACGTGTTGCTGCAGCCCTTCAAGAGCTCCTGGATCGAGACCCTCAGGATGACCTGCTTCTTCGCCTTGCCGACGGGCCGCGGGCGGTCGAAGCGCGCGTCAAAGTTCGTGTAGTGCAGCCCGTAGCCGAACGGCTGCACGGCGTTCGGGTACCACTTGTACGTGCGGCCCGGGTTGCCCGTCTTGGGGTTCGGGCGGAGGTTCATGTCCGTCATGGGCACGATGGAAGTGTAGTTGGCGGGATACTGGGTGACGGGCAGGCGGCCGGCGGGGGCGTGCGTGCCGTTGATGAGGGAGATGAGGGCCGGGCCGCCGTCTTGGCCGGGCCAGTTAGCCCACAAGATGGAGCGGACGCCGGAAAGCTTGAGCAGCAGGGTATTATCGAGTTGGTCGCCCTAGAGGGGGTCGTCAGCGCCGTTTCGCCTTGCCCGTAAGCTGCAGCACCTACCAGCTGGATAACAACGAGAGGCTTGCGGAGGGCGGCGAGCTTCTTGATGAGAGCGATCTGGGCTTCGGGCCACGAGATGGTCAGGCGGTCAACACCCTCGTTAACGGCCTGAGTATCGATGCCGCCGAAATAGAGGATGTAGTCGGACTTCTTTGCGGCGGCAAGGGCGGCCTCGGTCCAGTTGTCAGGGGCGTTGGCATCCTGCAAGATGGGGCCTGGGCCGACAGCAACCTCGTAACCGGCCTGGCGGGCGGCCCAGACGGGCGTGTGGATGAAGGGCGAGGGTCCGCTGTAGATGCCCTTGAGCTTCGGCCCGTCGTCAGCCCAGAAGCCGACCATCGCCACCTTGGAGCCCTTCCTGAGAGGCAAGGGCAGGGTGTTGGCATCGTTCTTCAGCATCACAACACCGTCAATGGCCGACTGCAGCGCAAGCTTGCGAGCGTACGGCGTATCGACGTCCGCGCGGCCCAGGTGGGCATAGTCCGCATCGGCGCCGTCAAAATAACCACCGTGGACCAGACCCTGGAACAAGCGGACCAGGGCGCGGTCGACAATGGTCTCGTTCAGAGCACCGCTGTTCCAAGCGCCCGGGATGTCGGACGAACCCTCGTACTCGCTATGCGGCGTACGGTAGGTTAGCCAGGCTGCTCCGTGGTCAAAGATCGTTGCACATCATTTGAAACTAGGTCTGAAGGTGGTCATTCTGTACTTACCAGCTCAGGTCCATGCCATTGTTAAAGCACATGGCGGTGCCGGCGGCGAGGGTTGGGGCGTACTTGTGGTTGAGCGAGACATCAGCCACGGCCTCGCAGTCGCTCGTGATGTAGTTGTTGCTCTCGGTCCAATTCCAGTGTTCCCGGAGGACCTTGTTGAGGAGGTAGTCGCTGGCGCAAGCAGGCACGCCGTTCACGCGATTGTAAGAGCACATGATGGATCCGACGCGGGAGTCCCGAGTGCAGGTCTGGAAAGGCTGCATGTAGTACTCAGCCAGCTCCTGGGGCGTGATGCGGGCGTCGAAATCGTGCCGAGTCACGCCTTGCCACGACTCGAGGTCGTAGCCTACATAGTGCTTGCATGTGGCGATGATGCGACGCTGCTTGGTGGTGCCCTCGAGACCGCGGAGGAGGTGCTTGGTGTATCTCTTGATGACGAGAACATCCTCTCCGGGAGTTTCGGATCCTCTGCCCCAGCGGGGGTCACGGTAGGGGTTCACATCCGGGGTCCAGTAGTCGATGCCGGACTTGTCGTTGTTGCCGAAAGCACGAGACTCATTGCCGATGACGACGCCGATCTCCTCGATGAGATGGTCGTCGAAGGCGGCCGCCATCAGCAGAGGCATGGGGAAGGACGTGGCATACTCGAAGGGAGGATCAAAACGGATGCCCGGAGCACCAGCCACGCCGTGCAAGGCCTCGCTCCACCAGTTGTACGCAGGGAATCCAAGGCGCGGGACGCCAGCAGCCTTGCTGTAGCTCGTGTCAGAGGGAACCGTTGAGCAGGTTGAACGACCTGTGCATGTCGCTTACCTGACGAGGTTGGCCAGTTTCTCCTCAACCGTCATGGCCGCAACCAGCGCCTCGGCGCGCGCCCGCGGGCTCGCCGTTTGGTCGCAGATCTTGTTGAGGCTCAACGGCGGCTTGGTGCAGTCCGGGAGAACCCCGGCGCTAACACCGGCCGCGGCGGCCAGGATGCTGAAGCTCGTTGCCGTCTTCATTGTCAATGCGTGGCCGAGCGGAGAGTGTCGAAGCTCTGGGCGACGGAAATGGCCTTCTCGACGGCTTTCTTTTGCTTTTATGTCAGTTGGCCTTGTACAAGACGGTCCTCAGCTGCCGCGCCTCGGAGGCACGCCATCCTCGTCTTCCGTGTCTTGCCATCCCCATCTTGCCATTCTTGCGCACAAATCCGTGTTGTCTCGGGCCGGAGGTTGAAGATCATTCCGTCTACCAACACGGGAGCTGTCGCGAGTCGGCGATCGATTGGGGCGCTTGATATTTCCCTTTCGCTTGACCGTTGATTCCCGCTCACCGCAGCACACTCCCATGTTTCTGCATACATAAAAGGGCACATCGGAACACGGGCCGCAACGGGGTGTGGATCACGGCAATTGTACACGGAGAGATCGCGGGGGTTCAATTTAGCCATGCCTCCCTCGCACTACCCAGATACCTGGTTCTTCGCTGCTCTATATTAACCACCTCCGCCTTCGAAATCGGAGAGAAGATTCGGATGTTACGTTAAATGCAATCGGCGGGTCAGAAGGAAGGTCCTTGCACGGCACCGGCGGTAGTTAGCATGTTAATATCGACCGTTTTCTTTGAAGCACCAGGGTAGACAACAAAAGGAATGAAAATGAAAAAGATCACAGAAATTTGAAATAATAAAGAAAAAGATGATGAAAAGAGAGGGGAAAAATGAAAAAAAAAAAAAAAAAAAAAAAAAAACAAGGACGAAAAGGAAGATTAATAGAGGTGAGGTTATGTCTAGCGGACGATAGATAGCAGTTAGCAGCAATATGGTGCCAGCCAAGAAATCTCGAAAACTCGATGCATATGGAAGGTACCAAAGAACGGGACTGATAGCTATATCTCATGTCTTGGCTATGAGGAGAAAGTATTAGACGCGGACCGGGATGCACACCCAGGTTGCGAGAATACTCCATCTAGAAGGTGATGACCAAGAAAGAATGATGATGGGCCACAGCTCCAAGGCCCCTCTCACCCGCTCAACCCTCATGAGGATCTGATCACTTACGAATAGGTATGCAGATGCTCGGGGAACTATGCCGTCCGAGCCGACCCCTTCGGCTGCTGCCGATCACTAGATCATGCTTCAATTCACCCAACCTCCTTCATAGTCTTCCAATGTGACGAACAAAACTTCTGCTGCTTAGGATAGTCACGGCGGCGCCCATGTGCATAGGTGATTGCTCAATTGTGCATTATCAGGCGGCACTTGGTCCATCTCAAATCAACCTCAATGCGCTGACCAAAGGATCAACAACTCAGCTTGCCATCTGCCCACCAAAAAACACCAGCGTTGGCTTATTGTGAGTCTACCTCAGCTCTCATCTAGACGTCTCAAGCAGGTAATCTCCCCTCCTCCCCAGCCTCCACTACACCCGGCCAGACCACCCAAGCACCCACAACCACCGCTTTGACGCCGGCTGCTGTCCACAACGCAGCCGCCATTCCAAGCGGCCCACGTACCAACCACCCCCCCGCAAAGGCCCCCAGCAGCAGCGACACTGGTGCCGCTGCCCTCCGGTTTCTGTCCGGGTTGCCTCCTCCCTCCTCGCGTCTGAAGGGCAAGAGCCCGACAAAGAGGGCCGGATCCGAGAACAAATCGCAATACACGCTCGTCAGCACCACGCTCGTGAGCGCGGGATACTTCAACGCCCTGCTCGCGACGGCTTGGCCGCAGGATTGGAACGCCACCAAGGCAATGGGAACAAGGACATCCCACGACAGGCGGTCGTCGATAACCCCGAACGGATTGTTCGCGTCTTGGTCTTGCGAGCCGAGGTCGCTCCGGTGCAGGAAAGAGAGGTTGGCGCCCGTGACCATGGCCGCCGCCGCCGCGGTCAAGAGCAGCTGTATGCTGAACGAGGCGATCAGCACCCACCGTCGCGCAGGCGAGAAGCGTCGGTGGAAGCGGCTAAAGAAGAACGCTCCGAGGCAGAAGGAGAGCAGGGAGACGAGGGACTTGATCCAGCGTGTTGAAGTGGTCGGGGAGGAGAGGCCGACACCGATGTAGACCGTGTTTCCTAAAACGCAGAGCGATGTTAATGACCATTTTGAGGACCTTGCAGCTGTGAAGAGGGCTGCGTGGCTCCCGTTGAGGGGAGCACGCCTGCTGCCACAGGGGGCAGACAAGAGAGCAGCCGGGAGTAGGAGGGAGGGAGGAGCGCACCCGTCTGCATGGAAACAAAGGATCCCCATTTGGAAATGGATGCGCTGTCAAGCATGCCCGTGATGAAGTAACACAGGATGAGCAGAACATCAGCCCAGTTGCGAGAGACTTCGGCGACGAAATGTCGCCGCCATCGCGCCTGTGTGGGCTGTGGTGGTTTCGTGGTCATCGGGAGAGGAGGGAGGAGAACGAGTCCACGAAAGTTTGGCTTTCGGTCACTTCAGCAGAGGCGCACGAGCTGACAGGTGCTCATCGTGAAGATTCGCCATGATGGATGCCGCCGTCCTTTATAGTTCGGTTTACAACAGAAGTTCACGGACGTCATTGGCTCGGCCGTACACTAGGAGGACGGATTCTCCCCACGCTGGACCCTGTTCTCATCCTCAAGCCGCCGACATCCGTTCGGATGCCGTGGCCCTAGAGTGGCGTCTTCCACAGTCACATATTCAATAATGGAGACTTTTTTTCGCTGCGCCGAACCTCCGGCCACATACTCTCATGTCTCACCTCTCACCGCCCCAGCCATGCCATTTCCGCGAGACGATGTAGGTATTACACACACCCGCGAGGTCTCCCGGCAAACTCTGAACCACAGCTGATTACTGAAGGCCTCGGGACATGCGGCTGTCGGCGTTGGGAACTCCAAAACGTCTTTGGCTCCCCGGATCGCTGGCCTCCCCTTGCCCTTCCGGTGACGCCTGGGTCTTAGCGGCTCTTTGCCGTACCCAATCCCGCGCCAAGGAGATGATGCCATCCGGAAATTTGGGGCCGGGACGGCGCGATGGATGGTTGAAGATGGCGTATAGAGATTCCGTGGGGGGCAGGGAAGGGCGACGATAGCCCGGACTGTGGGAAATGGTTGGATTTCCGAGCCCAATGAAAAGGTGCTGATCATCTGCCAAAAAATATGCTTGGGAACCAAGACCCCATAATGACTCTCTTTCCTTGTTTTTTTCTTTCCCTTCTCCCATGACGGGATAGACGGGATATATTGAGCTGCTCTTGGTCTCGACGGTACGTAAGGGGCAGGAAATGTACCGACGTTGCAGGTATCATTGTCACAGAGCTGAAGGAACTTCCGATTATACACCCTGCTCCACGTGCTGGACCAGTCTGAGCGAACATCCCATCCCAAATAACGACGCCAAGTCATAGGAAAAGTAACACGCTAGCAGACCAAGGGAGTCAGCTGCAAGGGAACAGCACGGCCCTTACGAAAACCCCATGCAGAAGTCGATGTTGTCGTTGGGCGACGGGCGACTTAACATTGACGAACACTATGTTCGGGGTTAGGGTTAGTTGTTTGAGGCGAGGCACCACCACGATTATATGACTTGGCGCATCTGCCGTGTCACTTACGCACCCTTGCAAGTCAAAGACATTTGCAGGCCATTTGCCCAATATCCCAATGGAACACTCCAAGCTCAAGGTTGCTTGCTGTCATTATTCGTTGATCGAGGTCGTTTCTGTCCACAGATCCTGGGATCGACATCGGTCTTGTTGAACAAAGACACGAGGCGTGCAGGCCGCAACATCGCGATGGGCGCGACTTCGCATGCGCCGAGAGCCGCAAGGCCGACGGCAACACCGGCATCGAGCAGGAAGCGAAAGAACGCCGACCACAACCATGGCGACGCCTCGCAGTCGTCACCCTCAAAAATAAACAGGAAAGCCTATGCGCAGGCGAAAGCGTCGCCTAGCGCGGATCATTACGATGCGTCTTCCAGCACGCCCCCAAAGAAGGCTCGTCCGGACAGGCCCGCCACCGGGTCGACCGAGAAGCGACTCCGAAGGTGCGTCCGGCCCTTGGCATGCACCGTCGGGTTTCCCTCGCCGCGGAGGGTCCGCTAACCTCATGGCTCCTCACCTCAGATTCCGCGCCCAGCCGCCCAAGGCCTTTGATGACATCTACCTCCGCGCGACAACCCAGCGCTTCTACGTGCTGTCGCGCACCCGCGCCGGCACGCCCGATTGCCCCGAGGAAACGGTCGAGCTGACGGGCTCCACGGGCAACCTCTACACGGTCACCATCGCGCGGCAGCCGACCTGCAACTGCCCGCACGCGCGCGAGGGCAACCAATGCAAGCACGTCGTCTACGTGCTCGCGCGCGTGCTGCGCGCCCGGCACGAGCTCGTGTACCAGCTTGCGTTGCTGAGCGACGAGCTCCGCGAGGTGTTTGCCGGCGCGCCGCCGGTGGAGGCTGGGGTTCGCGGGGGCGGGGGTGGGGGTGGGGATGCAGATGGCAGACGGAAGCCGATCGAGGGGGACTGCCCGATTTGTTTCTGCGAGATGGAGGAGGGCGGGCAGGGGGCCGAGGCGGTCGTCTGGTGCCGGGCAGCGTGCGGGCAAAACATCCACAAAGGGTGCTTCGAGACGTGGGCGGCCACGAAGCGCAAGCAAAGCGGCACGGGAGGGCAGGTGACGTGTCCGTATTGCCGGAGCGTATGGGAAGGGGATGAGGATATGATCAAGGCGATTGTGGCAGACGGGAAGCTCAACCATGAGGGATACGTCAATGTGGCATCCCAATTGGGGATCAGCACGCAGCGAGGTGAGTTGAGGGCCGACCCGGTGGGGAGATTGGACGTTTGGCTAACTGAGGTGTTGGCAAAAGACCACAGCACGTATTCCCGATGGTGGTCGGGCCATCCGCGCAGTTATCGCAGCAGGTATTACTGACAGGGGCGTGTTCTTCGGTATGCGGCACGCACTGCTTTAACTACTACACAGTATACATGCTTGCTCGGCGGGGTTCCGTGGAGCATGCCTCGTTGATAAGCCAAGGCGACGCTCTCCCACATCCATGCCACCAAATGGCGTTAGGTGTTGTGCAAACAGGCCCACTGATTTAACTACTGTGTTGTTGTAGCTAAGGCCGGTTTCCCAGCGGTGTGTCCTTGCGGCCCGAGCCGGCCAAGCTGTGGCGCGGGTGGGGGTGGGGAGGTTCGTGCGACCATCACGAGGCGATAAAAAAGGGCTGTTGGTGCATGGACCGGCAGGATCACATCGCCGGCCCTGGCGCTCTGCACGAGCACGCTTCTCCAGCTTGCTGCATCTCCTCTTCTGGCTTTCGGCTGTCCTGCACGCCGCTCGGGAGGAGCTTTCCATTGGCCGGCTGGCGTTCTACGCTTGGTCTGAACGCTGTCGCGTGCCAGTTGCCACCCATCCGGAACACCTTCCGGCGTCGCTTTGAGTGGGAGAGCAAGGACTGCGACGTCGAGTTGCATTACGGGAGACCACCTGCAGAAGCCCCCAGGGATGGCTACTGCGTAGGTACTCGACAATCCCTCCCGTCAAAACTCAGCCCAAACGAGACGCTGATCAATGGGCTGAGCGGGTGTCGAACCTGGCAATATATGTTATATCAAGACGTTCAACCATTCTGACGATGATATTCCGCTGAAAACTCGGCGTTGGAGCACGGTGCATGCGCTCAAAGCTTTACCCAGCAAACAGAATAGGGGACCGGGTACGTTCTGTATGTACACTGCGGATATATGTATACTATACCTACAGCGTGTTGGTCAGGGAGCTTCCGTGCGCAACCGGTCAAGCAGGAGGACAACCTCGCCAACAAAACAGGGGCCAGGGCCGGGGACAAGGTGGCCCGGCCGGTGCAGCGAACTAGCGTTGCCGTGCTGTATGTACGCGGCTCTCCGCCAACGACTTACACGGCGGCAAGATCCGACCCTGGTTCTGCCTGCTCAACCCGAGATGCAAATCTGCTTCCGGGGGTGCTTGGCCATCGCAAAATCCCTCGCAAGCAAGTAAAGGGTTGCTTTCATGTGGGACTTTTCTTGTCTTAGCACCGCCCAGGAAAGGAACAAGGCGTTATTGGCCTGAGTTTCGTGCATACCACCGGAGATGACGCCGAGGAAGTCCCATGCAGCTCTACACTCCTCGCCTTGCCAGCCTTGCTAGGTCTTCGATGCAGTTGGTTGCATGCCACATGGCCTCCATGCAGCCAGCGACTCTGGACCATCACCTGTTTCGTAACCCGCGCCAGGATCTTCTCTCTGCAACCCCTCTCCGTGCCATCCTCACACCCCAGGCCACCTCGTCCGGGGAGACTTCCCCCACTCTCTGGGGGGTGACATTGTTGTCGCTTTTCCCGCTCTGTGAGAGTCTTAAAATCCCTTCCATCTCGCCGTCCATCCCCCCCGCTGCCTTGGCCGACCGAAACTCCACCAAGCGTTCTCATCACCATCCGCCCGAGGATCTTTGGTAGCCAGGGAGCACTTGCGCGGTTGCTTTTGACCTTGTACATCTTCTGCTGAGCGGTTCACCACAGACAGTCACAATGGCGGCCTCCCCATTGCCCCAGACGCGGCCTACCACGGAAGCACCCATTGAAGTGGATGAGGTCGGTTTCCCCCTAAACATTTTGGAGCGTACTCATCCCTTCCGCGCTCCGGCCCGTGCCGTGCCGCGAAGAGGAGACCAAGCTAATCTCTGATGGCTTTAGGATCGGGAGTTGGTCGCCGACGACGATATGTAAGCGCGTTGCTCCATCGCATGCTTTCAGTGCCGCGTGCGTGGGGGGTCTACGTGCGTCTCTGCTAACGCAGCAGTCAGCTCTGCCATCACCGCGTCCATCACGTCTAGCATTCTCGATTACCCGGTTGAGAACGGCCGCCGGTATCATGCCTTCCGGGCCGGAGGTATGCCGTCTCCGCGTGTCTCGGGATGATGAGCTCCTTGGGGGTTGGATACCGCTGACTTGGGCGCCTCTTCTTGCCAGCGTACTGCCTCCCCAACGACGACTTGGAGCAGATCCGGCTCGACCTGTCCCATGTCATCATGACCAAGACCATCGGCGACAAGCTGTTTCTCGCCCCTCTTGACCCGGCCAAGCTGGGGCGTGTGCTGGACATTGGTACCGGCACCGGGATATGTATGTATCCTCTCCTGACGCGCCTCCTGACACTCCTTGGCCTTTTCCATGGGGCTCCGACGGACAAGGGGCTGGAGGGGGGTTCTCCGAGACGGTGACGTTTGACGTACGGCAACAGGGAGTATGACCTTGGGCGATCAGTACCCCAACGCAGAGGCATGCAAGCCCATCGATAATGCTTCAACAAGCGGCTCATGAACGTGGTTATCCTGACGAGACCGTGTCTTTCCCTCTGCAGATCCTTGGCAACGACCTCAGTCCCATCCAACCCGCCTGGGTGCCGCCAAACGTCAAGTTTGAGGTGGACGACGTGGAGGACCCGTGGGTTTACCGGACGCCGTTCGACTTCATCTTCTGCCGATACATGATGGCCAGCATCCAAGACTGGCCTAAGCTGGTGAAGAACACTTACGAGTACGTCACTCCGTGCGCGCCCTCGCGCATGCACATGCCTTGGAAACCGCCATCAGACAGGCCGCTAACCTCTCTCCTCCCTCTCTCTCTCCCCCCAACAACAGCCACCTCACCCCCGGTGGTTGGGCCGAGTTCCAAGACTACGACATCATGTACTACTCCGAAGACGGGTCCCTCAAGCCCGAGTCCGCCACGTACCAGTGGATCACGGCGCTCATCAGCACGTCCAACAAGATCGGGCGCGACCCGCAGCCCGGCCTGTCGCTCGAGAGGTGGGTGCGTGAAGCCGGCTTCAAGAAGGTCGAGCATCGCAAGTTCCGCCTGCCCATCGGCGGGTGGGCCAAGGATGCCGATCTCAAGCAGCTCGGCACCTACAACCTGGCCCAGCTCCTCAGCGGGCTTGAGGCGTTTTCGCTGCGGCTGTTCTGCAATGTGCTGGGGTGGAGCAAGGAGCAGCTGATGGTGCTGCTGACGGACGTGAGGAAGGAGTTGAAGAATCCCAACTTGCATGCGCAGTTTGACTTGTGAGTGGCTCCCCCGTCACCTTGCCGACGTTTTTCCTTCCTTTTTGATTGGGGGAGAAAAGATGCTGACAAGACCCGCAAAGCCATGTCGTGTACGGGCAGAAGCCGGAGTGATCGGGCTTGCCACAGCCAAGCGGGGCAGACATGTCCCGTGGCGTTTTAGGCATGGTTCTGGCGGGTAGCGGTTGTTGCATTCCAGCGCGCCAGGTTTGGGATACTATTCGGCTTGTACATTGGCCGTTGCCTAGATATCACCGATGAAACCGGGGACAAGCATCGTATGTCAAGGAGCTTTTTGGTCGCCATCTCTCTCGTCGTAGCTCACAACAAACGGCCGGGGGATCTAATCTTCCCGGGAGTGCCCGAAGAACAAGACATGCAAACGTAAAGTACAGGAGACCTCTTTTGTTTCTGCGAGCAAGCCTATGCAAGCACGCGTGGTGCTGCTGATGTGAGATGAGATGCCGATGGCGCTGTCGACAGATGCGATGCTGGGTAACAGCTGGTGGGCTGAACTGGTCTTACATGCATGTGGCCGAGCGTGGTCGAACGCGACGTGGCGGCTTTCCGGTTGTCGCGCGAGCCAACGGACAGGAAGAGCTCGGGTCTGATTTGTACACAGTAGTCATTGGAGGGGCAAAAGACAGGTACCTCAGCTTCCTAACTTTCGTTGCTTAGGCAGGTACAAGCTCAAGGTCGTCAGGACGATCGCTAATATCCTATTGGCTATTGCATAATTCGAGACATGCGTAGGTATGCTGTCGCTACTGCGCGAGGTCGAGAGATTGGACACGAGCCTGGGTGGCTTGGACGCCATTCGCCTTGATTCAGGTTCGCCAACAGTGGGAACCCGAACCCTGGCGTATGGATCGTGCTGTGCATCCATCAGGTAGGTATACTATAGTATCAGGAACGGGGAAGGTTCCCGCCCGAGGCTCTCAAGCCGACGATTTAGCATTGCAGGAGGTATCTCACTCAGCGAAGGTACCTGGGCCATTGGCTCATGGATCGGAGGCCCTGCAATCCGAGCCATGCCGAATGACTCTTCTCCCGTGTTCAACGTCGATGTCTCCATTCCACAAGGCATCCCACTCTCCACGCTAGGTGGATACGAAGTAACTACCTACCCTTCAAACAGATCCATCCCTCCATCCGGAAAAAAAGGGTAAGCCTCCTCCGCATTGTGTTCTGCTTTGGAGCCGCCAAGTGAACAAGCCCCTGTTTGCTACACGCCGCCCAGCCTGGTTCAGTGTTTTGCGTTGAGGACATCAGCCACAGCGGATCCCCCAACTCCCCCGGTTTCCGTCCTCCAATGCAACGATAACGTTATTCTGGCCAATGTCCCCGCAGTTACTGTGTACTTGTACCCAAATTGGAGCTAGCAACGCGAGGACGTACCGCCCGAGGCGGCGGGAGGCAACCGTTTCGCGGCAAAACAGCCAGCACCGGACGGGAGGATCAGTCAGCTCTTTGCATGCCCGACGTGGCCCAAGCATCGCAGACGCTTTTACCCCGGAAGTGCGATCTGGAACCCCGGGCCCGGTGGCGTCCGTGAGTCACCTTGCCGACGCTGTGTGGAGATTGCACGGTCCAGGCAAGGCGTTCTGACGTTCTGAGGCCGCAAAGGCACAGCTGGTGCCTGCTTGTTGCCTTGAGGACCCTGCACCTTCAAAAAATGGCGCCCGGCCAGGGGGGGAAGGGAACACGGCTTTGGTAGCAGGTGGGAGCTGACATGCGTTCCCAAATCCAAATCCCATAAAATCCCCAGCTCCCGACCTCGCCATACTCTTGGTTGCAGCTCTTGGACGTGTGTGTAGACAGCCAGCCAGGCCTTGCGCAAGAGTTACGGCCTCTGCTGTTGTTCTTCTTCAATCCTTGCCGCACCCGCCGCGTCCAGCGTTAACAAGCAGCCTACCCCAGCACCCACGAGTTCTTGGCCGTTGCCTCGGCTCCACCTCCCTGACCATGCCCCGCTGCTGGCCGCTCAAGCTCCGCTCCCGCACCGGGAAGGGGAAGCTCCCGGATGGAAAGTCGTCGGCCTCGGGATCCACTCTAACGACCGACTCCAAGACGGCCGCGGACCAGAAGGAGCAGGACAAGGAAAAGGTCTCCAAGGACGAAAAGGCCGAGGAGAAGAAGGAAGAGGAAAAGAAGGAAGAGGAGAAGAAGGAAGAGGAGAAGAAGGAAGAGGAGAAGAAGGAAGAGGAGAAGAAGGAAGAGGAGAAGGAAGAGGAAAAGAAGGAAGAGGAGGAGGAGAAGGACGAGGACAAGAAGGAAGGCGAGGACGGTGAGAAGACCGAAGAGGAAAAGAAGATCATTGTACGGACGAGTCCCTCCGACGATGCAATGTGGGAATTTCAGGCTGACCTCTCACTCCACCATCTAGGTCGGCTCGGTCAGCGAAGCGAAAAACATCTACCGGGGCCCCACCGACGATGATGGCAACTGGACCTGGGTCGACAAGTATCCCGATGATGTCGAGGAGGCGGCGGAGAACGAGGAGACGGCCAAGTACGCCGTCCTCGTGCGCAACCAAAAGAGCAACGACAGCCGCAAGAAGCTCGAGGCCCACAGCATCGTGATCCAGTCGCCCCAGATCCGGCACGCGCTGGCAGAGATCATGGCCGACTACCCCGGCGTCGCCTGCGAGCTCAGTCGCCTCGAGTTCGAGAAGCCGTTCAAGCCGTTTGTGCATCGATGGTACGGTTTGCCTTGTCCCCTCCACGCGACACACGATCCCCTTCCTCGCCCGGCTAACTCGCCTGCAGGAGAGAGTTTGTCAGCTACCTCGACAAGCCCGACCTCGACGAAAAGACGCGCGCGGACATGAAGGTTCTGGTCGACATTCTCAAGTACGAGATCGGCGATGACGTCAAGACCTTCCAGGACTACGTCAAGAACGGCGTCGTCTGCTTCAAGGATCTGTGGATGATCTTCCAGCCCGGCAGCGTCATCCTCTCGGCCTACCAAGGACCCCTCAGCGCCTTCGAGACCATCGAGACCGAGTACCTGGCCAACAACTGCGGCAAGTTCCTTCAGGTGCGCTGCGACTGCGTCGACTACAGCGGCAAGGAGTTCGGCCGCTACACCGAGATCATCAACATCCCCGAGTTCATTGGCACCAAGAAGATCACCGGCCTGAGGGCGTACCCGCTCATCTTCCACCAGAAGAAGGAGGAGATCGTCGCCAAGCTGGTCAACCGCGGCACCATCTTCGAGGAGCTCGCGGGCCACCACTACAAGCAGTACGCGGGCAAGGCCATCACGTGGGACCGCGAGGGCAACGAGCTCGAGACCCAGATCACGGGCCGCATCATTGTCGACATTGACAGCTTCAACCGCTTCAGCCCGTGGCGCGTGCGCTACCTCAACGACTGGAACGCCGCCGACCAGGAGCGCTTCAGCAAGTTCAAGGAGGAGAACGGCATCCCCGAGGACAAGTTCGTTCTGCCGCCGCACTACCGCATGCTCGCCCGCTCGCGCACCCGGGGGTACTCGCTCAAGTTCAAGAAGTGGCTCGACTTCTTCGTGGAGCAGATCTCGGAGGTGCAGTGGAACTCGAACGCATTTGACCGCCTCGTCCTGCCGCCCGACCAGAAGGAGCTGATCCTGTCCTTCTCCGAGTCGCAGCTCAAGGGCAACTCGTTTGACGACGTGATCCAGGGCAAGGGCAAGGGCATCATCTGCCTGCTCTCGGGTCCTCCGGGCGTGGGCAAGACGCTCACGGCCGAGGCCGTCGCCGAGAACCTCAAGGTTCCGCTGCACATGCTGTCCTCGGGCGACCTGGGCTCGGACCCGTGGGAGGTGGAGCGCGAGCTCAGCTCCATCCTGGAGCTCGTCGCGCGGTGGAACGCCATCCTCCTGCTCGACGAGTGCGACGTGTTCCTCGAGGCGCGCAGCAACCACGAGCTGGAGCGCAACAAGATCGTCTCCATCTTCCTGCGCACGCTCGAGTACTACGAGGGCATCATGTTCATGACGACCAACCGCGTCGAAAACATCGACGCCGCGTTCCAGAGCCGCATCCACGTCAGCATCGAGTACCCGGACCTGACCACCGCCGCGCGCAAGACCATCTGGACCAACTTCCTCCGCGGAAGCACCATGAAGAGCTCGCTCACCGACCAGGACATCTCGGAGCTCGCGCAGCTCGAGATGAACGGCAGGCAGATCAAGAACGTGCTCAAGACGGCCCAGCTGCTGGCTGCCCGCAAGAAGAGCGAGACCCTCGACCGCGAGTTCATCGAGACGATCCTCATCATCGAGAAGCGGCGGCCCGGCGCGCCGCAGCAGATGATGCATTACATGTAAGGAAGGGCCGGCGAGCCTGTGAGCGATGAGGGTGGCATGACGGATGGCCCGGCGTTTGGGGAGTTGAAGAAGGGGCTGTGGCGCACCTCATGGAACTGGCATGGGCCACGCACGATGCGATGCATGCATCGTTGCGGGATGGCAACTTCACCATGAGATCTTTGGGTTCGTATCTAGGTGCTTGGGATCCTGGCGCTTTTGTATCATGGGTTTTCTGCAGATATCCTGGCCTCTGTTTATAGCTACATGGTGTTGTATCGCTCATTTTGCGTGTTTTGTGTTCTTGCCCGTCTTGCTCTTTGCCTGACCGTCGGTGAGCGTCCTGAACCTGAACGATGCGGCGTAGAGGCGAGGACGGCTAGCTTGGGTCCAGCGAGGAAGATTCCAGCCAGCGGCTGACGAGGAGCCATGAGCTTACCGTTCCGGCGCGTCGATGGATCGCTAACGGCGGTGCCGTCTTCAACGCTACGAGTCACTTGATCTTGACTCCGTTGTCTTTATTCCCTGTATGGATCACGGGACATCTCGGGAGGAGACGGGTCGCACAGGAGCAAGGGCAGCGGGCATCTGCTCGAGCTGGCGGTGAGGAAGCTGATGCCGTTCTGAGAACGGTTGGCGCGGGCGCACAACGAAGCGTTGTATCCGTATCGTATAATTGGTTCTACGGGTGTTGCAAGAGGTCAGGGAGAGGCCGGAGAGGTTGGTGCTGATGGAATGCAGTGCGAAGCTTCTGGAGGGTCTGTCCGAGCCCAATGTTGACGGTTTCCACGAGATGATAAAGGTCGCAACACAAACCTGCATGTAGCTATCCGCCACCTAGGCTAGGTAAGGCAAGGCACCCCTATCAACTCTGTACGGGAGCAAATATTCCCACCTTCGATTCCGGTAGTTACCTACGAAACAGGCTGGCATCTCCAGGGCTGCTGGCGTGTGGCTGTTGCATGAGCGCCCGTTTGCACCGCTCAAACCTCCCCCGCCTAGTCTGCTCCCCTCAACGATCAGTGTGACCAGCCTTTGGGATAGGCGGATTGTCTACCGTCGAACAACAACTCAACGTTGGTCCCGTACCTAGGTAGTTGAGAAATCATCCAAGGGAGTATGGTCAGTCATCCATGCCAGCTCATTGTCCAGCATGAACTGTGCTCCCTGTCCATTCGGCGTCTCCTCCCGCTCGCGGAACCGGAGCTTGGGGTTTGAAGGTTTGCCTGGCGTCTAGTAAGGTCAGGGGGATAAATTGGAGTGGGCAGAGGAAGGAAGGAAAGCTGCATGTGATAACGTCCTCCCGTCTCCTTCGGTCGCTTCGATCAAGGACAGGGCAAACGCATCCATGAGAGAAATCTCTGCCTGGTGAATCGAAAACATTCCGGATCTCTCTCCTCCAACAAACACCATCCTCCCAAAGAACCTGGAAGTGTTTGCCCTGGGTATGGTTCGCCCAAACTCTCGGCAACTTGTCACAACAAGAGTCCAATCTCAGGGGGTCATTTGATGGTATTTACTCATTCCTCTAGTATTCCTTGCGTCAGGCAGGGTACCGCTGAAGGTAGAGTCTGGATAGGACACTGGCGTCTCAACACATCGCATCAGTCACACCCGCGACTTTCTCCGTCGAATCTTACACAGCGACCTGGTTACAGCCATGACACTACAGGTATTATCTCGCTTCTGTATTCCATGCTAGCATGTCATCATAATAAGGTGCTGACCGTTTCTTCCCATCAGGCTACTGCCTCCGACATCGTTCGACAACATGTCTATTTCAGACCAAAGGACGGTCAAGGATGGGAATCGAAACCCGAGGTCCCTACCCCCGACGAGATCCTGGCCAAGGAATCGGATCTGGAGGAGCTACCCGAGAATCCTGTCGACTCTCCTTGGCCTTCCAAGGCCGATTATCTCTCTGCGCAGTATCAGATCCTCCGCCGTGAAGCCACCGAGGGTCTCCGCGCCTCTGTTCAAAGATACGCCGATTGCCGTCGCAAAGAAGCTATGACGGATACTGACGACACCAACATTTACACTCGGGTATGCTCCTTGACATCCCATTCTCCCGTCGATGCAGCTGACACACGTCAGGTGTATGTCAAGGAATACATCATGACGACAATCGGCCCCCTTGTCAAGGTCTCTTTCTCCATCGAGAGGGCTCGGTACAAGATCCAGTGGCTGCTATCCAAGCGCCTCCAGCCTGGAAAAATCGTGGCACTGTCCCCAAAGAGCGACAACTTCCGCAAAGTCTGCAAGCTTGCGACAGTCATCCAGCGACCCTACAATGGCGGTCTGGACCAGGAGCCCCCGACCGTGGATCTGATGTGGGCTGATCCAGCCGACGCTGTAATCGATCCCAACCTCGAGATGGTCATGATCGAGTCTACCCGAGGCTACTTTGAGTCGGCGCGTCATGCCCTGGTTGGGCTTCAACAGGCGGCCCGTGTTGAGTGAGTGCCACGGCAAGCCGGGGAAAATCTAAAAGACATCAGGCCAGACATCTAACGCAACATCCTCACAGCTTGCCTCTCGACAGCTACCTGATAGGACAACAAACCAACAAGGATGGCCACCCTGAGTTTCTCAAAGACAATCCTTTGATGGATCTCTCTGGCCTTGTCTCCCAAATCACCCCGGATACGGAGGAAGCTCTTGAGCAGCTGCGAGCTTACGACGTCGTCAACAATCCGGTGCCAGATCTAGACGGGCTAAGTGCCATGGACGAATCTCAACTCCGTGGCCTCTGCCGCATCGTCTCCAAGGAGCTAGCCATCGTGCAAGGCCCACCAGGCACTGGAAAGACGTTCACGTCTGTCGAGGCCATCAAGGTCATGGTCCAGAATCGGCGGAGACGGCGCGATCCCCCAATCATCGTGGCTGCTCAGACGAACCATGCGTTGGACCAGATCTTGACGCACTGTCTAGGCGCCGGCATCAGCGTCCTTCGGCTGGGAGGGAGAACTCAAAATGAAGAGATCAAGAAGCACACGCTGTATGAGCAGAGGCAGAAGTGCGGTCAGCTCCCCAGCGACCGAAAGCTCAAGCCGATTGGCCGGCAACTTGACTATGTCGTTGAACAACTACAGGTGTTGAAGAGCGCTGTCTTTAATGACCGGCTGCTGGACCCCGACGAACTTTTGGAGCATGGCATCATCACAAAGGCCCAACATGCGTCCCTCTCCGATGACTCAATGGAGTCTCATGAGGCCATCAACGACATGGGACCTTTTGCTCTTTGGCTCGGCGATAGTCTCATTCCAGCCGACTTACGCGTCGATCGCCATCCGACACCGCCTGAGCGCGATGAAGCAGAAGCGCGCCAAAACCTCCCCGAATTCGAATGGGACGATGAAGAGGCGATTGAGGACCTGGACGTCGACGAAGAGAATGATTTCCTTCTCAGAGGGAAGTCAATTCAGCTGAGACATGTCTGGACAGGCAAAGATCCTGCACGCCTGGGCTCCTGGGACCGCGCCGTCCAGCGGGCTCTTCGCAACAACGACCTATTTCTCATCGATCCAGACCTGCGCGGAGCCGTGTACCAGCACTTCCAGTCCCGGCTGCTGGAAGTTGTCACGCCACAGTTCACCAGGCTGCTCGAAAGACACGTTCAGCTCTGCAAAGAGCGCAAGGCAAACCGGTTCCTGGCGAACGCCGAGCTCGTGGAGAATCAGCGGTATGACATCGTCGGGTGTACTACAACTGGCCTGAGCAAGTACCGGGGTTGCCTCGCGGCCATGCAGCCCGTTTCGCTCCTCATCGAGGAAGCCGCAGAAACCCGCGAGGCCAACGTTGTCGCCGCTCTCTACCCCACCATTCAACAGCTGATCCTCGTTGGGGACCATAAGCAGCTCGCTCCAAACTGCGACATCATGTGGCTCGGGGACGCACCCTACAACCTCAACGTGTCCCTGTTTGAGCGAATGGTCAACCTCGGTGCGCCTTATGTCATGCTCAACAAGCAGCGCCGCATGAAACCGGAGCTCCGTAAGATCTTGATGCCCTTCTACGAGGATCTTGCGGACCACCCGTCCGTTACAGACATCACGAAGCGACCGGATGTGCCCGGGATGGGAGGTCGGAATTGCTGGCTCTTCCACCACGACTGGCCTGAAAACGTCAACTCGGACTTCAGCAAGTTCAACGAGATGGAGGCGGAGATGATTGCCAATTTCTTCGCCTACCTCGTCGCCAACGGCACGCCCCCTGAGAGGATCACGGTCCTGACCTTCTACAAAGGCCAGCGTAAAGTGCTGCTGGGACGGCTCAAGCGGCATCCGTCCATCGCCGGGCTCAGCTTCAATGTCTGCACGGTCGACTCCTTCCAAGGCGAGGAAAACGATGTGATCCTCCTCTCCATGGTTCGGAGTCCCCAGGTGGACCGTCCGTTTGCTGTGGGCTTCCTTGAGGATCCGCGCCGCGCCGTCGTTGCCATCAGCCGTGCCCGCCGAGGGTTCTACGTCTTTGGCAATGTTGAAAATGCCCTGGGTGCACATGCCGCCTCGGGAAAGCTCTGGGGCGACATATGCTCGGGCTTCGATTGCCAGGGCATGTACAACAAGGACCTGGGTCTTCCGATTGTCTGCCAAAGCCACCACAGGGAGATTTGGATAAAGGAACTTGGAGACTGGGACGGCAATGCTGGAGGATGTGACCAGCGCTGCGGGATGGTCCGGCACTGCGGTCACCCGTGCCAGATCAGTTGTCATCCGTAAGTGAAGCCATCCACTCGTGGCGGGGTTGAGACAGCATCTCTAACTCCAAGCCTCAGGATGCCCCACGAATTCCTGTCCTGTGACAGGCCGTGCCCCGAGAAACTTTTCTGCGGCCATGGCTGTCAGAGGCACTGTGGGCAACCGTGCTCTTGCGATTGCCAGATGTTCCAGCAGCATGTTACTCAGTCGATGACTTGGCCTGCCCCGACCCCGACAGCTTCGATTGAGGAGAAGATGATGGAGATGGGCATCGGTCGTGATGAGTTCTTAGTGGCATCGATGAATCAGAACAAGGCTTCTCAACAGAACAATCATCTTTCAACGTCGGCAGGCCAATGGGCTCCGAGCACTCCAGGACGACCGCATGCAACGCTCGGCCAGGATCAACCAACGAGACCGCAAATAGGTGGTGGACCTACGTTCCCAGTCCACACGGCAGCAAAATGGAGCCATGCTGTCAGAAACCAGAGCCTGCTCGAGCCCGAGATCTTGCCGGCAGGGATGGCCAGTCCCGGCCCTTGCTCTTCCCAGATATTGATCCGGGACGTATACCGGCCGACGACAATAAAAGACGGCTACGAGGCCGATGCCGGAAAGAGCACGGTCCAGACGGTCGCAGTACCAACGTCATCCAGCCAAGCGACCGCGGCAGCTCAGGTCGGTGTGTCCCTAGGAGCACCTTCTCGGCCGGGAGGAACGGCTGTGGTGCCGCCCGACATGCTTGACCACCACTCACCCCAGGCATCGTCCGCCTCCGCTGGAAAGCAGAGCGGTCAGGCCAAGGGAAAGGGCAAGAAGCGGCAAGGCAAGGCGCCCGGCCCTCCATCGCACAGCGCTGCTTCGCAACTGGCATACCAACACCAAGCAACGCTGGCTCGGCAGCCGGCCCGCGGCGCAGAAGCGCATCACGCCCACGATCGCACCCGTCTGCCCACGTCAGCCGAGCCAAACGGCATCCGCCACCCCGTTCAGGGGGAAGACGACCTGCTCCTCCTTGATGAGGCGTCCTCAGCCACAGCCTTCCAAGCCGTGCCCCACGAGGGTCCGAGCGACCATGGTGCACCTAGCCCGGCGGACCTGCTACTTTCGGATGACATGGGGCCTGAGACGCGGCCGCTTGCGAGTCTTCCGGCGCTGGTGCCGTCGCCTGGGGGCCTTGGAAGTGCCGCTGGCGCGCAGCTTCATGACAGCGACGGCGGGCCGAATCCAACGAGCGAGGAAGAGGAGTTACTGATCCAACTATGACGGCAGGATGACGTTGGCTGGTCTGTCTGGCTAGTTGCGGTGGTAACCTGTTGTAGCCCGTGTTCCTGGATGAGATCCATCCATGGCAACACCGCTCACGGCCGGCCAGCATCGGGGTGTTTTCTGTGTTATTTGCGCATCTTCCGTTGCTATTTGTGTTTTAGGTTTGTGAGATTTGTCCGCCGAGTGAGTGGAATGTATGGATTTGGGTTCTAGCAAAACCCGAAGGGGATTGCACTGACACGAGACAGAGGACCGATGATTTGTTGTTTGTTTGTTGATGATTGTTGTTGCCCCTTTTCCCATGTCTTGGCAATCCTTTGACCGGGATCCCGGGGGGGGGGGGGGGGGGGGGGGGGGGAGGGAAGTCCAGTCGCTGATGTCGGATAACTAAGCAGGTCTGACAGTGACGCAATGGTCCATCTGGCGGGTTCGACTACGCGTGGGCCTTTTCATGGCTGTAGGGGGGAGCTATCGTGAGGCTATCGGTCGAGGCCTGTGAGTTGGCATGTCCCTGCTCCCCCGGAGGTTTCGTGGCTGGCTTCCTACATCCGGTACTCAATGGCGCATGGCGGCGGGGAAGGGATAGAAGAGGGGGGGTTATGGCTTGGCGAGGGGCACATACGTCAGATAGAATAGAGCGCCTATTTGGGCGGCTGGTTTGAGTCGATGAGGAAGCCAAGCTCCGCTTCGGTGTAGGAAGCGTCTCAGGTAACGGCCGCATCCATAAGAATTGCCTGTGCCCACCTAGATAGCCAAGACGTTTTATCATTCTTTGTCAGGTTCCTTTCGTCATGGTGGCTGCACCGCGATGGCAATTGTGGAACGAAGGGTTCTCAACGCTGCTGAAAAGTGAGGCTCATCATCCCTGTTGCTCGTGACAGCACTCGCTGGGAGGAAGCGTGGTGTCAATCCTCGCTCTAATTAGACTTCTGCACTCTTCAGAGACCCAGCCAGGAAACGGTGCCGAACCATCTCGTTCTCTTGCTCGCAAGAACACAAAACGTACAAGACATTCGCTTTCTGGTTGTGGACTACTCGTATACAAGACCCAAAACGCCGTGCCATCGCGGGCCCCTGGGGTATTCCAAAGTCCTCGATCGCCTACAGCAAAACTCCACCAAACACCCAGACAGCCTACCGCTTTCTTATTTCTTGTCATTAACCCGCCTCCGGCACACCGCTCCCCTCAACGCCAACACACAGCACCGCCCCTCAGCTCTCGATACTTCCACTTCCTCCCGATAAACTTGCTCCCCTTCCCATCCCACCTCGCATCCACGCGCTCCCTCGCCATCCTCAGCTCGCCGCCGCTCTAGGGCTTGGGCACGGTAATCTCGTACCCGATCATGACCTCGGTCGAAGACCCATCCCACCCCCTCGTCCCCGCCGTCGAGATCATGATGCGGCACGTCGGATCCACGTAGAGCTGGCTGATGACGCCGGCCCGCGGCGGGCCCGGGATGATGATGAAGGGCACCTTGCTGTGCTTGAAGGACGCCCCCTTCTCCTCGGCCTGGAGGTCGTACAGCCGCAGGATGTCGTGCGACGCGCACACGAGGTGCCGCCCGTTGGGCATGGAGCGCACGCAGCTGACGGCGCCCGAGCCGGCGGGGAACTTGAGCGTCCGCTCGGGCTGCCACGAGCTCGTGGCCTTGTGGATGGAAAATTCCTCGACGGTGCCGTTCCTGCGCCCGGCGTAGAGGAAGTTGCCGTCGGGCGACCAGCACGCGCCCATGCACCAGGGCGGCACGCCGCGGCGGTTGTTGATGCGCGCGACGGGGTCGGGGGCGCGCCGGTCCCAGATGCGGATGGTGCCGTCGATGGCGGCCGAGAGGAAGGTGCTGGCCGAGGTTTGGGTGGGATCGGCGTGTGTTGGAGGAGGAGCGGAGGAGAGGACCATGGATGGCGAGGCGGGGGGTGGTTGGGAGGGGGGTTCTGACACGGAGGTGCCATCGGCAGCAGCAGCATCAGCAGCAGCAGTGGTGGTGGCGGCGGCGGCGGCGGCGGCGGTGGTGGTGGTGGTGGTTAGGGAGGAGGAGGGTTGGGCTGTCAGGTCGGAGGAAGAAGACGGTGGTTGGTGAGCGGTGTCGCCGCCTGCGTCCGGTTCGGTCGACGCTGCTTGCGCTGTTCCGCCCATTACCGTGTCGCCGTTAGAGGTATCATCATCCTGCGGGTCGGGCTGGCTGGTCGTTCCGTTCTGCGCGGAGGATGGTGGTGGATCGGTCGAAGACGGCGCACCAAGGTCCATCGCAGACCCCTGTGTCATCTCGGCTTCGCCCATGGTGAAGTCGCCAGAGTGGTCCAGGCCGTTGTTGGTATCATCCTGAAGCATGGCCCTGGAGAACTCGTCATCGTCCTCTCCGAAGGCCCCTCCGCCGCCGATGGTGTCGTTGTCACCAAACAGCGACCCGCCCGGACTACCAAACAGGGACTCGTGCTCCGGTGATCCGGCCGTGCCGCCATCGTTGGCGCCGTGATCCGTGCCATTCGCGTTCTCAGCGGTGAAGAAGCTGTTCACGCGGGGCTTGGTCTCGGCGAAGAAAGTCTCGCTCTTGGGCTGGACCACGCCTGCCTCGGCCGGGATCGGGGCGCCGCTGGCCGGGCGCAGCTCAATGGCGGAGATCTGGCCGCCGCTCCCCTCGAAGCGACGGATGATGTTTCCATTGTTGAGGTCCCAATCCAGAACCGTCTTGTCCCAGCTGCCGCTGAGGACGCTCTTCTCGTCGGGCGCCAGCTGCAGCACGCTGACGGCGTTGTTGTGGCCGCCCTGCAGGCAGTGTATCCTCTTGCCCTCGTCGTGGCGCACGCTCTGCAGGTTGATACCGCCGCTCTCGAGCCCGCTCAGCAGCCACAGAGCGCCGCTGTGCACGGCCAGGCTGTACACGGGGGACAGCACGCGGTCCTCGGGGCGGGCGTGGGGAGGGGCGGGCTCCTCGTTCTCCCAGTAGCTCATGAGCACGCCGGCCTTGACAACGCTGTCGACGAAGGGATGGCGCTGGGCGACGGTGAGCTGCTGCTTGCCGTTGATGGTGCCCATGCCGTCGTACTTGCGGATGTAGCCGTCGGAGCCGCCCGTTAGCCAGTACCGCAGGTCCGGGGTGATGGCCATGGCGTTGATGCTGGTGGCTTGGGGCGCGGCCATGGTGGGCACAATGTCGTAGAGCTGTGCGTCGATGTATTCCTGGCGCAGGACGGGTCGCCATTTCGACGCGGAGCCTGGTGTCGTAGGCGCTGCCGATGCTCTTGCTGCCGCGTCCCGGCCGACGGTCTGGGCGTCTGAACCTGGCTCGCCCTCTGCGTCGCCCTCTGCCTCTGCCTCTCCCTCAGCCTCGGCTTCGGCCTCGGCCTCAGGTTCCGCCTCGGGTTCGTTGTCCGGCTCGTCCTGGTCTTCGACATCCTCGTCTTCCTCTTCGTTGTCCTCGTCAGCGTCGTTGTCGGCGTCGAGGTCCTCGGCATCTTCCATGAGCTCGTCCTGCTCATTGTCGGAGCTAGCATAGTCGTCATCCATGGTGGGTGGGCGGGATAGGTAGAACGGCAAAAGAACTAATCGGACCGAGGAGCTCAATGGAGCGGCTCCAAGGCGTTGGATGGCAAGGTCCAAAAGTGCTGCTTGGTGTCAAAGAGGTGGTTGGAGGAAGCGGGAAGAAACGCGCCAAGACGTGACGTTGGCTGACGTCCACGGGTGGGTTAGTTACCCCAACCCACGCGAAGTGGCAGGGGGGGAGAAGGGGGGGCAGGCCCCAGGCAGGACCCCGCACCCCAGGTACCGAACTAGGTATTGTACCTACGCTCCTGGGAACCGCGCCCGCCGCCCTATACCTACCTACATGTATTACCTATAGGTACTGTAGGTACCGCTGTTCCGTCTATCCGTACTGCTACTACATAGGTAGTTCTGCCTGTATCGAGGTACTTCACTTTTACGTACCAAACTCAGAACGTGGGGCTTATCCAGAGAAGCGTGGCCAGGACAAAAGAAACAACCAAATGCTGGGTGGCAGGCGTTGTTTGCTTGCCTACATAACGAAGTAGTGCACGTTCATTTGGGCAAGCATGGCACTCGGCGGCGTCACCCTCGCTCGTCAGGTTGACCAAGGTCCATCAATGCATCGTCGGAAAGGACGGCTCTTTTGGAGCTCGCCATGGAACTAGCGTGTACTCGTCAATCATACCCGGAGCCTGTCGTCTCTCGCCGGACGACGTGGTAAATCTAATAGAATATGCCTTCCGTCGGATGCCATATTGCTGCGAGCGCGCATAGCGTATGGCCGACTTGAGAACCGTCCATCACGAATTAGAATACAGCCCATATCGGGTCGAGCAGATGACCACCTAAACAAATGCCGGCTTCAAAAAAACACCCCCAAGCTCAGCGCATCGGCCTCGCATGAATCATGTACATCGCTGACCGGCGTAAAAACTCCTGGAGGCGACCGTCCTCTTTCTTTTCCGGGCTGTGGTGTCGGGGACACGAAGAGCAGGTGCAGCGCAGCTGCGAAGCCTCGTCCCTCTCTCCAGGGCTCAGCTGGCTCGCGCAAGATGACTCCGAACCACGCTCGAGCGAAGCCTTGGGCGTGGGGTTTCCAACCGTCTTAGCCGCAGCGCCGGCAAACGATCCAACCTTGCGCGCGGCAGGGGGTGCGACGCCGGCCTCTGGGTTCAGCGAATGGGCCGCGCCGTCCGGGCCCTGCTCGTCGGCCGCAACGGCTGCAAGGCTGCGAGGCAAGTCGGTGGCGATGCTGTCGGGCGCATTGTCGATGGGGCGTGCGTCTGTCTCCTAGTCGCTTCCGTTGACGGACACGCCGCCTCGCCAAAGCCCGTAATCGCCGTCGCAGTTCTTCCACATCTTGATCGTGCCGTCCTCGGAGCCGGTCGCGTACAGCTTCCCGTCGGGCGAGAAGGCGATGGACCAGATGGGGCCGTGGTGACCCTTGTGCACGTCGAGCTCCTTGCCATCGTCCCAGCTGTAGACGCGTGCCCACGTTCCTGGCTCCTCGCCCACCACAAACTTGCGGCCCTTCAGGTCAAGACCGACGCTGGCGATTCCGTGAGGGAGCTTGAACTGCTTCAGCTCGTCCTCGATCCTCGGGCCACCCCAAAAGTAGGCAGTCTTGCCTGCCGCCACCGCCAGCACGGGAAGGCCTCCGCCGATGTCATTGGGCGAGCTGTAGGACGGAGCCAGGTACACCAGCTCGCAGGACTTGATCTCGGCCTCGAGGCGGAGCTCCCGGATGCACCGCCTGCTGGGCAGGTCAAACCACCGCAACGTATCGCCCGAGGCGGTCACCAAGACGCGGGGATCCTGCGCCCACACAATGAACTTGATGGCCTCCTTGTGCACGCCTTCGCCGATTTCGAAGGCCCGGGACGTCTCGATGGTGACCGGCGTGACGGGGCCGTTGGACTCGGCCGCTGGCTTCTGGTCGTGCAGGTCAAAGATGCGAAGCTTCTTTTCGAAGCCGCCCGTCGCGATCATGCCGGACTGGTCGAACGGGTAAGCGATGGCGCGGACGATGTGGTCGTGTTGGAGGACGTAGAGCAGCTCGCCGGTGTGGGTATCCCAGATCTTGGCGGTGAAGTCGGCCGAGGCGGTGGCCGCCGTCGCCGCGTCGGGGCTCAACCTCGCCTGCCATACGGCGCCCTTGTGGCCCAGAAACGTTCCAATCCAGTCGCCTGTCTGGCCGTCGCGGAGCATGGGGTTGCCATCTGCGGGAGGAGAAGAGTTAGCCCGCGTCGGGTACGCGTGCAAGAGGTTCAGGATCGCCCACCTTTGCAGGCCGAGATCATGTAATAGACCTCTTCCTTCTCGAGGGGCGAGAAGCTAAGGTGAGGCACGGGCCGCGAATGGCCATGGCAAGTCAACGGCACGTATTGACGAGGAGCCGGAGTGTCGCTCATTCTGGGTCACGGGGCAAAACGGCGAATAGCAGCAACGGTGTGTGGGGGAATGGGATCGATCGGGTCCAAGTTTGTGCAGCGGCGCCAGGGCGAACGCGACGGGTGTCGTGCTGGCGATCTGGATGGGCGACTGGCTCGAGGGCTTGGGACGGAGGGGGGGGATGGAGGGGTGAAAGCAAGATCGCAAAACGAAGGCGCAAAGAACTGGAAAAGGCCAGGCGAGAGGGAGATCGTAACGGGGTCGTAAAATTGTGCCGTGAACCAAGCTGAGCCGAGTCGAGTCGTGTCGTATTGGTCGTTGGGAAGAAGGCAAGCAAAGGGCCAAATGCGGTGGCCACTTCTGAGGTCGCTGGTTATTGGAGGAGGTCAAGGTTTGATGAAGTGGCAGGGAGGCAAAGGACGGGAGGTTTGTCCCAACGACGGAAACCTTGAACTGGAAACCCAAAACCAACCTGGGAGCCCCTCTGTCGCACCTGGGCCCGGGGGGGTTGCCCCACCACCTTCCCCGCCAAACAGACGGGAACTGCCCCTGAGCTGGATGACACAATGCGCCTGCCCAAGTGCAGCAGCCACCCGGAAGCCTGGAAACAACCTGGAACCTCTACCGTCAAGAAACTCTTTGTTTTTGGGTTTTCTTTTCGTTACGCTCCGACCTAGTTCCTAGGCTGCCTTCTTGTCTTTCTGTTTTCCATTGGGCGTCGTCACCATCGCTCCCATCCCCAGCCCGACCGCACACGATTCCAGCCAGGCTCGTCAGTTAACTAGCTAGTTGGGTCATCGTCGACTTGCCCATCAAGGTCCATCGGGTGCCCCGCACCAGCACCGAGCTCCCCTCAGGAACCCAACGGGGTGGGAGATCAGCCCCATTTCCATAACCCCAAACCCCCCGCCTGGTCAACCTTGCCCGCTCCATCCTGCCGCAAACCCCCTTCGCCTTGGCCTGGACAACCGCCGGACCGACTCGAGCTCCAAGCAGCCGGAAAGACCATGTCCAATTTCAAACTCTCGGCCCAGCTCAAGGGCCACGAGGCGGACGCAAGTTCTCTCGGCTGCTCCCCGACGTGATGTCAGCTCTTGCTAACCGCAGCTACCACCGCAGGTCCGCGCTGTTTCCTTTCCCTCAGCAAGCACGGTCCTATCTTCGTCGCGCGACCAAACCGTCCGTCTCTGGCGAAAGTCCGCCGAGAAGCCCCCAGTCTTCGACGCCACCATTACCAGCCAGGGGCATGGCTTCATCAACTCGTTGACCTTCTTCCGCCCCTCCAAGAGCTGGCCCGAAGGCCTCATCATCTCCGGAGGACAAGAATCCATCATTGAGGCCAAGCGCCCCATCTTGACCGCGACAGACAACGCCGACCGCCTCCTCATCGGCCACGGCCACAACGTGTGCGCCCTGGACGTCTCTCCGGGGGGTTCCTATGTCGTGTCGGGCGGCTGGGACGGGAAGGCCCTCGTTTGGGACGCCGAGACGTGGCAAATCAAGGCCCAGCTGTTACACCAGGGCGAGGTCCGAAGCGTGTGGGCCGTCCTGGCCGTCGATGAGAACATCATCATTACGGGGAGCGCCGATACCTTCGTCCGCATCTTCGATCTCCGCCAAGTGAACGCCGCCGGCGAGGTCGAGCCGCGCCGCACCCTCGCCACCGGCTCTGTCGTCCGCGCCCTCTGCAAGCTCCCCACCGGCATCAAGGGGCATCCGAGCGGCGCCGACTTTGCCAGCGCCGGCAATGACGGCACGATATTGCTGTGGAAGATGACCGGTGCTCAGGTCGGAGTCTTGCAGGGGCACGATAGTTTCATCTACTCCCTCGCCTGCCTACCCACGAGCGAAATCGTCAGCTCCGGCGAGGATCGCACGGTGCGCATCTGGAGGGGTTCCGAGTGCATCCAGACCATCACGCATCCCGCCATCTCGGTGTGGTCCGTCGCCGTGTGCCCAGAGAACGGAGACATCGTGTCGGGCGCCAGCGACAACATCGTCCGTGTCTTCACCCGCAGCGCCGATCGGACAGCACCCCCCGAGATCTTGGCTGAGTTTGAAGAGTCGGTCCGGACCTCCGCCATCCCCCAGCAGCAGCTCGGCTCCTCCCTCAACAAGGAGCGTTTGAACCCCAAGTCTTGGCTCCTCACGAACCCTGGCAAGAAGGACGGCCAGATCACAACTGTCTTGGAGGAGGACGGCACCATCGGTGCCTACCAGTGGTCATTGAGTAAGCTCTCGTGTCGTGTGGCGGGAGGCAGAGGGGCTGGTGGCTGACGGATTCCGCGGAACAGGCGAGCAGCGATGGGTGCATGTAGGCACCGTGGTCGATTCCACAGGAAGCAGCGGGCGCAAGGTGCAGTACAATGGCAAGGAGTACGACTACGTCTTCGACGTGGACATCGAGGAGGGGAAACCACCTCTCAAACTCCCCTACAATCTTTCCGAAAACCCCTACGATGCGGCGACCAAGTTCCTGGGTGACAACAAGCTTCCCATCTCGTACATTGATGAGGTCGCCAAGTTCATCGTCAAGAACACTCAGGGGGCGACCATCGGCCAGACCACCGATGCCCCCTCGGCAGATCCGTTCGGGACCGACTCTCGGTATCGGCCAGACCAACCCCAACAGCCAAAGTACCTCCCGCATACCGGATACCTTGCGCTCACCCAAGCCAAGTGGGAGCCCGTTCTCCGCAAGCTGAAGAGCCTGAACGAGAAGCAGCTCTTGGCCGGCAACAAGCACCTCGCCCTGAACCCAGACGGCGTCAAGCGTCTCGAATCCGTCCTCCAGGAAGCCATGGGCACGGGTCCCAAGACACGGGCGCCGGCTGCTCTTCTCGACGTCCAGCGGAGCATCTACCTGCTCCTCACGCAGTGGCCCTACGCCGACAGGCTTCCCGCCGTTGATGTCCTCCGGTGTTTGGTTCCCTACCCTGGCTCCGCCTCTCTCATCGACGCCGACAACGGGAACCTGGTCGGCGTCGTCCTCCGCGGAGCTCTTGACACGCAAGACCCTGTCTCGGACGCCACCCCTCTGACAGACCTCATCAAGATCCCCGACGCCTCGAGGCTCAACGTCAACGTTGTCATGATGGCCCTGCGCACCATCACAAACCTCTTCGCCACCCCCGAAGGGCGCAGGCTTGTCTTGGCCGAAGCTACCACGCTCATCAGCTTGCTCGCCCGCATCGCTGGCGTCGACGTCGAGGCCGGCCAAGGCCCCATCGGCCCGGAAAACACAAACCTTCAAATCGCCCTCACCTCGGCCACCTTCAACTTTGCCTGTCTCGCCTACAACGAGCGCGGCAGCGTTGATCTTGAATTGGTCATGCTGCTGTGCCAGGTTGCAGCGGCCGTCGTGGGCCGCAGCGCCGATCCGGAAGTGCTCTTCCGCGCTCTCATGGCTCTGGGCATGATTCTGGCGACGGGCGGAGACGCGGCGGATTTGGCGAAGACCCTGGAGGTGGGTGAGACGCTGAAGGAGGCGGCAAAGAAGAGCGGAGAGGAAAGGATCAAGCTGGTGGTAGGGGAGTGCGAGGGATATCTCAAGGGGTAGCCAAGGTTGGGGGAACAAGAAGGGATAGGACGGGTGTGACGTGTTGGGCGTGTAGGAAGGGCCGGACATTGGCGTCTAGGAGACGGATCCAAAGCTGAATTTGGCAATAACGGAGACCTTGTATGGAATGGAAACCTCGTGAATGATGCGGCCTCGAGCTTGCGACCATGTTTGCGCTGTTTCCCACAACGTTGATGGACGTTTGTGCTCCGTGACTTCGCTTCATGCTGCTGGCATCAGCACCGATACCCTCCGCGTCGCAACAGCCGCTGGCTCAACCGTGATAATAGCGTGACGGGGTGAGCACCCGGCGCAGAGATGAAACCAAGCCCCTCTAGACAACAATACCACGCGGCTCGTGATACCGTTGACGTATGTGACTCTGCCCCCTTTGTTCCTCGTTTTAACGCCAGGCTTATCACAACACGGATGTCATTCTTCCACGCCGTTCCTGGTTTGCGGGTTCGGTATTGCTCGGAGACTTTCGGCAGCGGTTTTTTTGGCGCCGAAATCAGTGTACAATGTGGAATCCTTCAAGGAGGCTGTCGCTAGATCCATTCCTGTTTGATGAGCCTGGTGCTCACCGGGATCAAGTCTGCTTTGCCGCAACTCGACCTTCATCACAGGGAGGGAGCGGGCGGTGGGGAATTGTTGATGCCAGTCAAACCAGCCTATGTAGTGGTTTTGTTCTTGAGACTCACAAAGAGTTTGCATCAGCGTCGGTATCGCGGCTGCTTCTTCCCCACGCGACTGCATGCTAAGACTCCTCGTTCTCCTCCTCCTCCTCCCTCCTCTTCTCTTCCCCCGTTGCAATTAGTGGCTTTCGAGGGAAAGATTTCAAAAATGAGTAACATCGAATAAGGACAAGAAGAAAAAAAATAGAGAGAAGGATGAGAAACTCCCTCCTCTCACCCATCATCAGGATATCGTCTTCATGTGGCCCCAAATGAGAAACCCCCGCCAGAACGCCAGCTCACACCCTCCCATAATCCATGAGACCCAAAATGAAACCAAGTAGGAAAAAAAAAACAAGAAATTGTGTTACAACCAGGTCAAGCTTCATCCGGCGAAACGGCCTTGAACACTTGACCATCCACCTCCTCTCCATGCCCCGGACCCACCACCCCAAGCTCCGAAGCACCGCTCCGGCTCACGCTCATGCCACCGCCCACATGGCCGCCCCGAGCACTAGCGGTAGCAGGTACCCTCCGTAGCGGGCCAGCGGCGCCGCGGCGCTCGTTCTGGCGGCGCCCTCGCCGGGCGCGCGCAGGGTCAGCGTGTAAATGTCGGCGATGCCAATGTCGGTGCTGTTGAAGCAGTTGGTCTCGTTGACCTTGGCGATGCGCGGGTCGCCGGGCTCGGCGAAGATGATGTCGACGCACTGAACCAGAGAGAAATTCCCCCCCCCCCCCCCCCATCGTCAGCACACGCATGCACACACGCGCCAGATTCGTGATGCACAAAGCAAGGGAAAAAAGAGAATCGGGGTGGGGAAAAGGAAAAAGAAAGAAAGAAAAAAACGTACAGCGTACAAAGCCGCACCGTGCACCGCCAGCTCCACCAGCTGGATCGTCGCCAAATCGCCGGCCTTGGGCTGATGCTCCGCCGCCATCGGGACCTGGGGCAGGCAGATGGTGCCCGGGTAGGGGTTCTTGGTGGGGCCGAGGATCTGGAAGGGCGGGACGAGCGGGAAGCTCATGTTGGGCGGGCCGCCGATGGACGGGTCGTCGGCGGGGCCTTCGTTGCCAAAGCCGATGTTGACGTACATGAAGGCCGTCGCGTGGCCCTGGAACCAGCCTGGCTGGAAGGCGATGGCGCCGCCGGTGGTGGGCCAGTAGGTGCGATTTGTTGTTACCGGGTGGCCGCCGCCTTTGAAGGGGGATGAGAGCGTCAGCCTCGTGGACGGGACCATGTTGGTTGGGAAGCAGGGATGAGAACTCACATGGATACATCCATTGCATGCCGTAGGGGAATGTCTTGTTTGTGACGAGGTTGTTGCCGCGCCAGCCTGGGTATGTGATGACAATGTGGGCGGAGGCGAGGGCCGCGCTGGCCACGGCGAGAAGTGTTGATGTGAGCATGGTGAAAGGTGGGTGTGTGTGTGCGTGTGTGTGTGCGTGTGTGGTGTATGGGCGTTGCGCGTGTGATTCGGTGATCGAGAGGCTGGCCCCAACTAACTCAACGCCCTACTTCGACTTCTCCAAGATGTTCCTCCTCTTTAACGGACGAATCCCTCACACGTCTCTGGTCTCTGGGCGTGGCGTCGTTGAAGCCCACGAGTCTCCTCGCCACAGGTCCGGCGAGGGAGCGTAGGACTTTGCAAGTGGCGGAGGGTTGGTGTGATGGTGAGGGAGCCGGTCTGGCACAACCACACGCAACTGAGGTCCAAAACTCGAGTCGAGCGGATTGTCGCTGAGCCGACCAAAGGATTCGCAAGACTTGAAAAAGAAGGCAGAGGGAACGTAGTGTCTGGGCGGCGGGAGGGTAATATCTGGGGGCCCTCAGCGCTGCAGTCATGGCCTCCCCCTCTCCAGCCGCCCGGTGTTTGTGACCGACGAGCCAATATTGCATCCACCGTCACCCACCCCGAACCGACGCACGGCGCCGGTTCCAGGGTATCTTGCTTCACACATGCCGACCGAACCACGCCATCCAATCCAAGTGGGTTTTTGGCTCCCGCCCATCCCCTTGTGAACCGGCCAGTCACAGGCCAGCAAGTCGGCTGCGGCAGCGCAAGCGGTGCATGCCGACGCTCCCGCCCCTTGTCCTTCAACGACGCTCACGGCCAATGAGCGGCGCCATCTCACCTCTTGGCCTGGAGCGAGTCGCTGGGCTGTGTGCGATTTCACCTCCTCATCACCTCGCCAAAGCGGCCCCCATGCCCATGCCCATCGTTGCCAGCATGTTTGTTACGCAGTAGCTTGCCTGTCCGTTGATCCGGCTTTTTTTTTTCTTCTTCTCGTCGACGACTCGTGTGGCAAGCCTGGGATGCTCTTCAACGGTCTGACGCTCACCGGACATGATGACAGCATCTCTGTCCTCCCTGAGTCGTCACCCTCTTCGGCTGAGCGCTGCGAGGACGACGACAAGAACGCCACCCCGGGTTCTCGAACATCTCGCACTTGATCGGACTCGACGGTTCCACCACGAAGCGTCCCCGTCTTGACTTGATCGGGTCTTTCGATGTGGAAAGTGGCATTGGCGTCGCTGTCTTGTGCTCCACTCGAGAAGCGATCCACCAACCCTGTCGCACAATTAAGCGCCCAGCCCATCCCACCAAGGGGCCAATCACGGTCTCTGTCGGGACATGTGGGGCGCGGGGAAGCTAGGCCGAGGTGGATCTTGAGGACGCATTGTTCGCTCCCCTCAAAGACCCGACGCTGGAAGCAGGCCTCTTTTTTGGGCCGGGCCTTGCAGCATCCTAACGGGGCATGAAAATCTCGAAAAAGGAAGTGCCGACAAGTCGAGTCGCGTGGTTGACAAACTCAAACCATCATCGATCGGATGATGCTGTCGCACTGGCTTCAAGGGGTAATTGGTCAACGGCCCAACGGTGTTCTCAATGACACACCCAACGCAGACGCCTAGCTCGTCGTCACACAAAACGCAGTCGATAAATTATCCGGTAAGCTGACAAGCAGCGCGTTATTAGAAAGCAGTCCGTAAGCACTGCCCAGATACACAAACGACGGCACCCTCCCTCTTTATTTTTTTTTTCTTTTAGGGATCGCATCCTTGGGATGGACACCCAGGGGGGCAACGAGGACGGCGGTAATGGTGTTGAAGATACACAGTAGTTGACGGTAAGATCGCCAACATCCCATCGTTTGGTTACTGTGTAGAGAAGGCTCCCGGATCCCTGCGACAAGCCCATTGTCGATCTCCGTAAATAGAAGGCGGTCAGCCACGGCTCTTCCCGCCATGGCGGAAGCCCCACCATGGACCTGCCCGAGCCCCGCCAAACTTTTGCTCCATCACCTTCACAACAGCAACGAACCGCAGGCCAGCCGCTCGCTTGTCCTGAAACCACTCGTTCCTGATCTCTGGTCCTTCAGCTTCTAGCCACCCAGACGGCATGGGCTCAGACGGTAGTGACTGGGTCCAGGTCACCCGTAAGGGCAAGCGGCGTGCAGCACCCATCATCCCCGATGTCCTCAGGCCCAACCCTAACCCTGAATTTTCCGTCAACGACATCCTCAGCTATCACAACTCCCTTCTTCGGAATGCGCAGACCATAGACTGGTGGAAAGGTCTTGGGCCCGTGGTCCACAGTGCATCCAGCAAACCAGGGTCCCTCCCACGCATTACCAAAGCCATATGTCTCGGAACCGGCCCCTATGAGCCAGAAAACGGCAGCATTACGGCGCGGAAGACAGCACACATGCAAACGGCTACCTTCCGCCACATTGTTCATCATCTTGGTAGGCCCTGTTCCTCTTATTAAGGGAGGGTGCCTTGCTGACCTAGCGGTAGAATCTCTGAGCGGCCAGAAAATCAAATGCTACATCCAGGAGCCGCGCTTCACCCAGGCAGACAAAGATTTCTGCTCTGAGCTGGGGCTCGAGGCCGTCGACTCCCCAGAGGGCTTCTCGCTCGTGGATGGGGAAGCTCTGCTGTTCGGTATCCACATGGAGCTCGAAATCTACAACCAGGCCCTGGCGGGGCAGCTTCCGGCCGTCTACATCGGCTCCAGCTTGCAGGAATGGGAAAACATACTGGGCTCCGATCCCCAACATGACGACCAGCTCAAGGCGTTCTGCGAAATGGCGGAAAAGTACCACAAATACGACTTCCCGGACTTTGAATACATGTTCTCGAGCACGGTTATGTATTGGAGGAAGGGGTGAAATGCGATGACGGCCGATGTGCCGCCAGGGGGATTGGAGAGTCCAATGTTGATTCTCGCGAGCAAGATAGACGATACCCATCATCATAGACGAAACAGGGCAAAAGATCAAAAAGTAAAAACCCTCCCTGTGCAGAGCTTGTGATTTTAGGATGGCTGAACCCGCCAGCTGCAACCCACTGAGGTCTGTCGATCGAGGAGCCTGCCTCAATGTTCGAGAAGCGTTGGCCCTATCAATCTCCTGCCAGATCCCATGAAGGGTTGAAGGCAAAAAAGGCTCTAATTAATTATAAAGTTCTGGCGCCAGATCCCATCATTCCAGCCTCTCTTCATGACTCAACAACCCTTTGCAAGGTTCCACGCTCCAAGCGTCCTCGATACTCCGCCTCAGGAAGCGAACAAGTCCTCGAAGAGAACAACCTGCAGCATTGCAAGTCAGCACCAGCCCTCATTGTTCTTAGCCCTCACGGATCGCCTCACCTTTGAAAAGCTACATCCTCTTGACACCCCAGAATCCCAGGCATCCATATCCCTTGCCATTTGCAAGCGTTGCCGTCGGCCCGTCACCGACGTTTCTCATGGCTCGCTAGCCATTGTTGTGAATCCCCATGGCGCAAAAAGGACAGAGAGACTCGCCGTCCTTGGCATCCTCGTGACACTTCTTGACGCACTCGGCGCACGCACAAGAAGGCTTGTTCGACTTGGTCGCCCCGAGACCCTTGCTCATGGTGGGCAGTCACCGGCGGTGCTGTTGATCGCTCGGTTCGATGGATGGTTTTAATAGCGATGGAAAGCTTGAGGCCTTCTCTGAGAAGGGCGTATTCTGGATCGTTTGTGGTGTGTGACGATGAGGAAAGCAAATCTATGGGCGAGTCGGCAGACCGAATCGAGTGAGGCACTAGAGGGCGTTTTGGGTTTCGCTTTGGGCATTGCAATAGCTACGTGGTGAACAGCAACGTGGTGAACAGCAATCAAGGGCCCCGTCATCTCAAGTTCCTGGAAAAGAACACGAACCCAAACAGCTGCTGTGTTTTAGGTTCAGTTTTGCGACTTTGTCGTTTCTGTGCTCCGGGTCCTGCTCTGCTGTCCCATCTATGTCTAGTGTCATGTTCGCTCCCCTCTCTGAAGGCCAGCCTCGTCAATGGGGCGCAGCAACAGCAGTTCCACAACAGTTCCCTTCACCAAGGCATGATAATTCGACGGCGGCAGCACTCGCGTGGCAACAAAGACGAACTATACCGCCAGAAGATCTATATTCAAGGTGGACGCTTTGGGCCTTGCTCGCGGAGCGGCTGTCTCGCCGCTGCAGACTCTTTAGCGCCAACAGGACGGTTGCCATGCTGAACCTCCCGGGAACTCTGAGATGGACACACCAGCGGGATCGGATAGAAAAAAGTCAACGCCTGCTGCTTCTATTTGCTCAGCATCTATTAGGACGTGAGCTACGCATTGGAAGTCCTCTCCCTCTGGGGTTCTTAGAACGCCGTAACGACCCTTGCCCGTTTCCTCCGTCTACCTCCCTTTGCCGATTGTCCAACCCTACCGTGATCGCCTAATTATGAGTTCCATTTTTGCAAAAGTAGCACAGAGACTCCCCGTCCAACGCGTCGTGGCGACACTTCTTGGTACACGTAGTGCACTCGCAGGAGGGGCTGTTGGACCCGGCCGACATGCTGGGGCGAATGGGATGATCTGCAGCTGCTTGGGTGTGCGCGATACGCTGATGACAAGAGTCGTTTCTAGGCGAGAAATAGCTGCTGGTCTCTTGCCCTGTGTAGAAGGAACCGACGTTATCCTCGATCAGCACCTCTGTGGCTCAGGTGTAGGAGGAGATACGCAGCTCAGAGGCCAGGGCAGAAATGGTGCAGTTATAGGAGGCAATGGCACAACGGGGCCTAGATACGTGGTGATCAGTGACAAAGGCTACCGGCGCAGGGCCCTTCATGAAGATGTTCGTTGGTAGGTGATCGGTTTGCTGTCTATCATCTTCACTGTCCCATTCTGCGCTGGCGAAGTCTCAAAGCACGTGGCAAGAATGTGCTTTGCTCTGCTGCCGAATCGGGTGTTTGGATCATGCTTCAGGAACTCGAATGTCCGGGGGTAAATATAGTTGCTTTACCAGATTGAGGTGGTCTACGTTTGAACTCCGGCTTCCTTCAGACAGGGCAGTCACGCCCTCGTGTCCACCAAGGACGACCGGTCCTGTTCCAGACTCCCAGGGCTGAAGAATGACCGTAAGCGGTGGGTGGCATGCTCGAACCCCAAATATTTCGTAACATTGTCCATAACTAGACATTCCATTGAAAGGCAATGCTCACTCGGTTTACTGCCTTGGAGTGTTCAAGTCCCAAGTTCTTCTAGATGTTGACGGTCTTTGTTTACTTCCAGGTTCAAGCCCCTGGCCTGACGATCGCGAATCAAGCTTCACGCTTAGCCTCTTTGGGAAAGATGGCCCTGGGCTCTGGGACACCCAAGCTTGTGGAGCCGGTTGCGGATCTCCGTCACCCTGGTCCACTCCCCGGTCTCTTCGCCAAGGGATAGGGCCGCACCAACGTACTCTCTGTATCTTTCTTCGAAAAGGTCCCGGGTTCTTGTCCCTTGCAACTCCTTGCGCGGTGTTTTCTTGCTGTGAGCGGCCGGCTCTAGCATTCCGAAATCATACCAGATGGCAGGAAGAAGGTGTGGCGAAGGCGCGCTGACGCGCACAGCCAACCTCTCCGAAACAAGGGGAGGAGGAGGGGGCCATTCGAACGATGTACCGTAGTGCTGCTGTCTGGTTCGTCGAGGCTCCGTTATGATATGCAAGCATCTACAATGCAGGCAACCTGGGAACGTGGCGCAGGGCCTGCTTACCACCCGCCATGGCCTCTTCTGAGCTGCCTTTCCACGTTGCAACATCGTTTGCGGCGTGTGCTCTCTATCTACTTGCAGCAGCAAACCTCCCCCATATCCCAGCCCAACGGTTTTGGTCAAAGGCGACATGTCATCCACAGCACAGCACCTCGTCGGTAGCACCTTGCGTCTTTGCAGGTGGTCGTTGTCAAGATTGCATCTCGTCACAAAATGGCGCCGATACGTCCCTCGGCCCCGCCGCCTTCCGACCCGAGTGGGCTGTCTGAACTCATCCGTGACTTCGAGCTGGAAACGCGATTTCTCAACGGGGACGCAACCCAGCACTTCTTTTACCGCCGGGGAACGAGCTCCGAAAACCGCCGACGCAAGGTCGTCGAGACATGGGTGCGAGTGAAGAGGCTCGGCAGCGGCTCGTATGGTTCGGTATGGCTTGAAAGGTGCAAGGAGAAGGCCCGCAAGGACGGCCCATCGGTGCGAGCTGTCAAGGAGATCCGGATGGATTCCAGGGCCGGATTCACCGCGCACCGTGAGCTCGAGGCCATCTTTACCTTCTCGCACAACAGGGTGAGTCGAGTCCCTGGGGCTGTTGGACGTGGTCAGGCAACGTGGCTTACCTGGGCTAGTACGAACCTTGCTTTGTGAAGAGCTATGGATGGTTCCGTACCAGCGACGCCATCTTTATCACGATGGAGTACATTTCGCACGGGGACTTGCGTTGCAACCTCCGCGGCCCATTACCGGAGCAAGAAGCCCAGACGATCGCATGGCAGTTGCTCGAGGGGTTGAAGTATATGCACGACAAAAGCTTTGTGCATCGGGACCTGAAGCCTGAGGTGTGTTGTATTTCGTTTCCGCCCTCCCCGTCCTCCGCTTGCGCAGTTCTAACGGTCCGTGCTCAGAACATTCTTGTGGTTTCTTCGGGTCCTAACTGGCTCGTGCAACTCTGCGACTTTGGGCTCACTCGTCGCCTGGAGGAAGGCAGCGTGGGCACGATGCGACAAGGGACGCTGGGATATATAGCTCCAGAACTGCTTGGCTTCGTCGCCGAGAAGCGCTACCCCTTCGCCGTTGATATGTGGTCTCTAGGATGCGTCATCTACCGCGTCCTTACCGGGCGAGAATTCCTTGTAGGCGTCGACGATGTACGCGAGTATGTGAACGGCCAGGCTCAGTTTCCGAGGAGCGAACTCGACCGAGTCAACTTGTCTGAGGCAGGGATGGGCTTCGTGCGGCAACTCTTGAAGTCCGACCCGGGAGCCCGTCTGACAGCCGCCGCCGCCGCCGAGCACAAGTGGATGCTGGACGCTGCTCGAGAAAGCCTGCTGACCTCGACAGAGACGGACGATGCTGGATGCTCAACGGCTTCTCCGTCCCGGAACCCAACCCTCGGGTCAAACGTGCTTCGGTCAACGCGCTCGGTACAACGGTCCATGCCGTCCGCGCAGTGGTCGTGGCAGACGACGAACCCCAACGCGCTGGGCCTCATTGACGACAGGATATTGAACCATGTTAAGAACGCGCTAGGCGACGGCGAAGGCAGCACAACAGGAGAAACCAATGCCTGGGCGACAGCTGCGGGGGGTGGCGAAGACAGGGAGAAAGATACGCGGCAGGGAGGGAAAAGGACGGAGGAGGATGAGGCGAGGAAGAAGGTGGAAGGAGAAGAAAGCTACGAGGCAGAGGATGAGAAAGAAGAGGTGGAATCTGACGAGGAGGATGAGGGGACCAGGAGAGCCAGCGTCGGAAAGCTTGGGCCCAACCGACAGCCCTCGCTCTCATCCCTCATCACCACGTTCAAGGGTCTAGAGGTTGGCCATTCGCAGCGATGCGAAGGCGCGACCAGTTCCGGCTCCGACACGATCGGGCCTGACACCCCCGTCACCCGCTTATCATCGCTCTCCGTGCACTCGGGAGCCATGCAGAAACGACCCTCACCCAGACATGAGCAGCGGGACACATTGCGTGACTTGCTCGTCGGCCCGTCCGGGGGACAAGGACGCCAACGTCGTCGGCTCGAGAATCGCATCCGGGACGAAAAACGCCTACGGGACAACAATCACTACCGGATCAACAAGCAGCGCCGGGCTCCTCCAACGAGCCGAAACCCGATCGCAAGCCCGCCCCGTTCCCGTCAGCCGCTTCTCGCCATCGAGCCCTACCGGAACCGTCAGCCCACCCGGTCCAACCGCGGAACGGCATCCAGGCCCATGGGGGAAACCGGGTTCCTGGAAGGGATTCCGTCGAAGATCGCGAATTGGCTCAGCTGGTCATTCAGCGTGTTTACAGTGATCCGAAAACGGGAGCCCAGTAGGTCCCGCGCCGACCATGGACACGGCGCTGCGTAGACAGCACGCCCGACTTCCGGTGGACGCATGTGCTCTGCAGCAGCGAGCGCCGGGTGGACCGTTGAGGAGGGAGAGGGGGGGGGGGGGGGGGGTTTGTTTGACATCGACGCCAGCACGTCAAGGTTGAAGATGAATCCACATTCCAAGTCCTCAACGTCAACTCGGCCACCCATGAGGTTCTGCGCCGGGATTCTGGTGCGGGCCAACCGCCCCACATCGGGTAACTCTGATTCAGCATTATAGTAGAACGCTGGTTCCGCGAGGGTGTCGTTACCTGAGTTTCAGCCAGCAGAAACCTCCCAAGTCCTAAAAGTCCCTACGCAGTACGTACCGGCGGGACATTTTGTTTTCGCTTCAGGTGCACTTCACTTCCAAGCCACTCCGCATTGCCAGGGGGGCATGTGTGGTGCTGAACGGAACCATGGAGCTTCCTGATCTGGTTGATGTAACGACCCCCACCCCAGCTCACGATGCCACCATACCAAACATGTTCAAGGTCAGAGCGCGATCCTCGCGATGCAATTTTGCGCGAAATTGCACCGACCGGGATCCGACGCTCTGTTTCTGGAATGGCAGATGTTGCCTCGTCAGCGCGCCCGGCGGTAACCTAACAAGATGCAAGGAGCCATGGTTTCCTGAAAACCTCCGAAGCCCCTGCGTCTCTCTCCCGCCCTCCCTATCATCCCATTCCCCTCCCAGCGCGTTTGACCTGCGCGTGGCCACCGCGAACCGACTTTGCCAGACAGCGACGACGGGACCTGCGTGGGAGAAAGGCCGAACATAAGAAAGACGCAGGCCGCTCCGAATTTGGCCCCACGCCCCACGCCGAGCGAGATGGACCCGGGGCTCTCCATCTGACGTGCGCGCCCTTGACGACGACGAAACATGGCCCCATCGTCGCACAGGGGATCCCCGTCCCACCCGCTGCCCAGCATCAGCGACACCAGCAATGACCTCGACCTGAGCCCGCAGCGCGTGCGCTTCGCCGAGGGCGAGCCGCAGGTCAGCTACCGGATCCCGCAGCAGCAGCCGCCCCCGCCCGCCGCCATCGGGGTTGCCATCACAACGCCGAACCGCAGCTCCATTGGGCCCTCCGTGTTCTGGGACGACGGGGTGTCCGCCAAGGACGTCGAGCGGGAGGGCGACGCGAACCTGGCGGGGTACACTTTCTATCGTGAACCGACGCCGCCGCTGCCGGGCGAGGACCCTTTGAGGAAGGAAACAGGGTATGGAGCGGTAAGAGGAGGAGCAGGAGGAGCAGCAGGAGCAGCAGCAGCAGCAGCAGGAGGAGGAGGAGGAGGAGAAGCAGGAGGGGGGTTGGCAGCCCCGGTAGAACCGAACTCGGTCGGTGGTCATGGGGGAGGAGGAGAAGGAGGGGGAGGAGGGGCCGGCATCAATTATAGTCCCAGATCGGGCTCGCCAGACCCCAACAACCAGCGCGATTGGAGCATTGGCGAAAGCAGTGGCTTGTCTCCGAAGACGAAGAAGAGGCTGCTTTGGGTCCTGGGTGTCCTTGGCTTGCTGGTCATCGTCGGAATCGTGACGGGGGTTGTACTCGGCTTGTTCGGCGTGAGGGAACGCAACGGGAGCACCATCGGGTCCCAGAATCTGCCGACAAGGTCCGTCGAAATCGCAGGGCTGCTGCTGTTCATGACGTGTGGTTGAGCTGACAAACGGGGACAGTTCATTGCCACCCGCGGCATCCGACCTTGGCCGCGGTTCCATAGGCAACGTCGCAGTCACAACCGATGCGCCCACGGCAACGTCTCCCTCCACGGACGGCGCTGCCATGCCAACGGCAACAACAATAGGAACGGCCCCCGGCCGGCCGATTTACAACTCGGACTGCCCGGGGTTGAACAACACCATCTACCACGTTCCCGGCTCCACGAAGAGCTTCCGGCGCTACTGCGGCATCGATTACGGCGGCGGCACCGGTGCCTTGGATCTCGCACACGCCTGGTACGTACATGTGCTCGGTAACCCGCTGCACCGCGCCGGCAAGAAGATCGGCTTGTGCGATGGAGGCGCGAACCATGCTGACGGGTCTGTGTGCTTTCCTGTTGCGCAGGACGACGAGCATGGCCGAGTGCATGCACACGTGCGCCTCGTTCAACGAGTGCACCGCCTGCGCGTGGGGATACATTCCCGGCGACCAGGGCGGGAAGCATCGCTGCTACATGAAGAAGAACCTCAAGAAGCCGCACCAGGCGGCGAGCGATTGGTGCTTTGCCATTCTGCAGACATAGAACCGCCAGCCCGGCCTCTCTTTGGGCGGGAAGGGCGATGGCGTCGAGCGCGGGCGGCCGATTTTGGAGATACCCATACATGCATATGCTTGAAAGTTTGCTTTAATGCTACCGTCATGATATCACGTCCAAGAGCTTCCCATGTCTGGCTTTGGTGTTTGGAACCTGGCGGTGGCGAGGTTCATGGGGGACGCCTCGCGGCGGATGAGGAGCTGACGCATTCTAGGTAATCTTGTACACAAGCGTTTCAGGTAATGTTGCTTTTCATCCGACAGAGGCAGAAGAAGGTGGTATGTGTTTATGGGGGTTTGAGGCCAGCTGTGGGCAAGTCGGTGGGTAACGGGGCTGCCTCCCACCCAGCTACCTACCTAGGTACGGTACCACAGCGTATCCTCACCAACCCCGTGGCGCAACGTTGATGCAAGTCGGAGAGGCGAGCATCCTGTCGCTGTAACACAAGCCTCGCCTCAGCCTCCCCGAAACACAAAGCTTCCCGTCATCCTCGAAAGCGAGATGGTCGGGGAGGGTCGCTGGAAGCGCAGCGTTTCCCCATCACAGAGCTTTGCATGATTCCGCGATGTCTGCTGTGGGTCTCGCTCAGATTCACTACATACACGGAGGTAACCCCGTTCCTCGCTCGAACCCACCATCGGTGACGGAACAAGGATAAGAAAGAGAGAATGGTTACGCTCTGTGTTGAGTGCAGCATGCACATGCAGACCCCGGCCCATGGGTCCTTGTTCACGCCGTCACTGATGCACTACGGGGCTTGACCCTTCCCAAAAACAACAAGACATCCGGGCCGCATATCGTATATCACCAGTCCTTGTTCGCTTCGGCTTCGAAGGACTTTGACGGAGGTATCCATCAGTTTGATTGAGGCTGGCGGCCTGCCTCGTTGGGCGAAAGGGACGGGAATCAATGACCAGCCTCTTTCTTCCCTGGAGCGGCTGTGTCACACCCCTCGGTCCTCTTCACCCCCGCGGTTGCAGTCGGTCAAACACACGCACCGGTCTCACCGGCTTTGCTGCGGCCAGGTCAGATTCGTCGCGCTGCGCATGATATGTCGCGGGCGTCCTGCGCCGGAGCAAAGCCCAACAACAGCCCGCTGGACGTCTACTGTGTAAGGACATCATAGAGCTGCTTCCCCCTCGGAAATTGTGCCCGTCTGGCATGGCCAGAGGAAATTCCGTAACGGCCAAACAAAAAGCGGCCTGGGTCAGATACCCTCCCTACTGTTGCGGTTCCTGTTTTGGTGTGGTTTGCATTGTACCTACCGTAGGGTAAGGTACCTTACTACTAAGTAGTAAGCTTTGCCATACCTCAACCTGTGGGTCCGGCCCCGGCCCCGGCCCGCCGAACAAGCCAATCGGCCCCGATAGGAACCTCCCGGCGTTTGGCGGTTGCATCCCGGAGTCGCCGTGTCATGTCCGGGGGGGTAAACACTGGATTCCAGATTTCTCTGCTGCGTACAAGGAGGCCGAGCACGCGTGCGTCTGGCCGTTGAAGAGCCGAAGGACGCCGGGCGATGACGCGAAGCCTCCATCTTCAGGCAGACCCCGGCGCCCTCCCGCGTTGGCCTCGGCGGTCCGTCGTGCTCCTCGCAGCAGCGCAGAGAAAAAACGGGGGCGCAACGACGGCTGCGAGCCTCGTCTCGAGTCCCTTTTTGCCCCCCCCCCCCCCCCCCCCCCCCGCCCCCCTTAGAACGGTCAGCAATCGTGCCGTTTGGGTTGCACGATGCCAGCTGAAAGAGCGGTCGCCGCAGGGTCTCCGCCAATTAACTCGGCCCGGCTGCTGCTTCGCCACGTCTCTCCCCAGCCCAGTGCTGCGACACGGATCAAGGCCAATCAAGGCGTACAGTAGGATGCACGGCTTGCCCCGTTGCCTGTCACGTTACGTTCTAGGCCACCGCTATTCCGATTCGGCTTTGGGGAGGGAATGGGTCCGTAGGGCTGAGGGGAGGGGTCGGCGGTGATGCAAACCGACAGCCCGGTTCCAATGGCCGGGTCCCCGGGATCTGGCCAGGAGATACAAAGCACGCAGCTTCGCCCAGCAAGGCTCCCCTTCATGCGGCTTGGAGGTGTTCCTCTTGTTATGAAGGCAGCCGTTGAACTCTCACCGTCCGGGTTGATGCTGAAACCCGACCGTCGGCATCCCGGGGATCTCGTGTGTAGTTTCACCAGGGGGTTCTCGGCGCGCTCACGCATCCACGTGGTGTAAGACCATACCGCAAAGTGAGGTACTCACCGCCGTGTAGCCGGTCTCCCAACGCCCCGAGCTGCGCGCGACATCATGGCCGGAGCTTGCAGGGCACGCTCCTCTTGCTCTCATCCCGGCCCAGCACCTCCCCCCGGGCAAAAGGCCCGGCAGGTCTGGACCCCCGAGGAAGACCGGCTTCTCATCGAGGCCGTGGCCCAGGGTACGCTCCTTTCTCAGCTCCCTTTGGAGCCCGACCGGCTGACTCGCGGCCAGAAACCCCAAAATGCGGCCCCGTCAGCTGGCACAAGATCGCATCCCACCTCCCCGGCCGGAACAACAAGGACTGCCGCAAGCGGTGGCACTACAGCATCGCCAACGCGATTCGCAAGGGCACGTGGACGCGGGAGGAGGACGAGAAGCTGCGCAGGGCGGTCGAGCTGTACGGCGCGCGCTGGAGCAAGATCGCCGAGGCCGTCGGCACGCGCAACGGCGACCAGTGCTGGAAGCGCTGGTACGACTGCCTTGATCCGAGGATCGACAAGAGCCCCTGGACGCCCGAGGATGTAGGCTAGCCTTGTTCTTTACCTGTCCAGATCTATCCAGATCCTTCCCCCCCCCCCCCCATAATGATGATGCTCGCTAACCCCTTGCGTCTCGCTGGCTGCCTTGCCCGCAGGACGCGAAGCTCGTCCACCTCGTCTCCCTCCACGGCCGCAACTGGAGCGACATTGTGAACCAGCACTTCCCCAAGCGCACCTCCCTGGCGGCCAAGAACAGGTACAGCATCCTGCTTCGCAAGCAGGACGGCTCGGGCCGGCCCGGGTCCCGGTCCGCGTCGGCGCGGAACGCAAGGAACGCCGCGGCTGCCGCCGCCGCCGCCGCTGCTGCCGCCCCGTCTTCGTCGCCCACGCCGTCGCGCTCGTCGTGCCCCCACCTGCGCGTCCCCGGCACCCTGTCCATGCCAGCAAAGGCCCTCTCGTCCTTGCCGACCCCGGAGCCTCCGGAGCTGCTCTTCCCCGCGTCGCCGGCGGCGGCGGCAGAGAATTGGATGGCGTGGCTTGGCTTCGACAAGCCTTTGAGCCCGCCGCAGCCGGAGGCGGCCGCCGCGACCGCGGGCTGGTCGCCTGCCGCCGAGACGCTGCCGTCATCGACCACGCCGAGTCCCTACCTGCGCCACCACGATCTGGAGGCGGAGCTTGGAGCGGACGGCAGGTGGGGCGTGGGAGAGCTGATGGCGGATACCCCCTCCGACCTGTTGGCGATGCAGGCCGGTTTCGGCGAGTATGAGTATCACGGGCTTGGTGGGACGGCGGGCGTTGCTTCGGGATGCGGACATGGCGACGTCGCGCAGATTCCAAGGCTGGAGATGCATGATTTGACCGGGAGCGCGGCGGGCGTGAGCGCGATGACGGCGCCGCTCTGGAGGGACGCCTCCTTGATGGGGCTTTGGGTGCCGGGGGGTTGGCAAAGCGGGCAGGGCAAGCCTTTTTCCCGATTCTGAACCTCGGGACCAGGTCTCTCCTGGGTTCTCGCCCTCTGTCGGGCTCGAAAGTCTGCGGGTGGGCTTGTGCCTGGCGCATTGAAGTGGCTCTTTTGTACAGGGTTTGGATACGCCTCTTGTAATAGAGATGTTGGGGCGTTTGCGAGGGCCTAGATTGTCTACGAGGACGCCATGCCAGAACATCAACGCAACGCATTGCAGCAAGACGTTCAAGGGAGCGAGTGCGGAGCGAATCCATATCCTTTTCCAGCTTTCCGATGAATAGCCACCCTACGTAGGCAATCTCATGCGTCATGCCTCAAGACGAAAACGCCAGCGCAAGTCTATGCCTCCGCCTCGCGCCAGTCCCACCCACGCTCGACGAGACCAAGGTGACCGCCACGCTCCCAGCCCATCGTCATTGACACGCCTCGCCCGTCAGCCACGCCATCTTCTGGAGCCTCCCGGCCTTGATGTTCTTGGGCCCGTCGCGGTAACGGCTCTCTCGGTGCTTGATGGCGAGGCAGGCGTCGCAGCGGTGGGCTTTGTTGGGGCGGCCGATGCGGCCGAGGTCTATCTTGCCGCAGTACTTGTGCGGCACCTGGTCGGTCCATTCTGTCCCCGAGAGCACGCGGGCTTGATTAACGGCAGGATTCTTCTCCCAAGGTTAAGGGGGGGGGGGGGGGGGGGGGCAGGGGACTTGGAATCGTGGGATCGACGCGGACGGGGGCCGCGACAGCGCCAAGAACTCACGAATCGGGGTCCGAGACGTAGTGCTCGGGTTTTTGGGGTACGTGTGGCCCATGGCGATGACGCTCGTGCCGACAGCGCTGGACAGGCCGGGCGGATGGGCTCAGCGATTGTTGGGAACGCTGTGGTGGCAAACCCACCCCGACGTCGCGGATGAAGAATGAGGGAGGAAGGTCGCTGATGATTTGCTCTGGAGGCTACTTGGGTCGTCTAGGGGTCCTGCATCATAGCGCTTTCCAGGGGCGCACGAAAGACTGCCAGGAGAAGAACAACAACGGATGATCCCAAGCGCTGATGGCATGAATGGACGCTCAGATGACTTGTCGACAAAAGATCCGAGGCTGGATGGGCCAAGTCGCCCCCGGTTGGTCCCGTGCTCCGCTGGCCATCTACACAGTACAAGACCGTCTGAGGACCGTGTCCACAGATCCGCTGCGGCTCGTTCCCCGCTTCAGCATCGGATGTACTATGTACGTACACGGTAGCATTCACTTGAGGCAGCCTGTGGAACTAGACACTTGACTTGATCGAAATGGCGACCTCTCGATTGCGTACCCTCCTCCAACCAGAGAATTTCTGAAACGTTACTCTGGGACCCAACGAAGCATCTTCGGGGGCATCCCTTCGCCTGTCGTGGCAAGTGGCCGTTCTGCTGGTGTTGATCGGGTGTCCAGGGCACGTCACACTGTTCCCCACACTTTCAACTGCCAAGCAATGCTGCAGGTGCAGGGCATGGAACCACCCCCCCCCCTCCCCCCCACTCAGCCCTATGGGTGGGGAACCTGGAGTATAACTACACAGTATAACTAGTAAGGTAACCCGCCCAGGGATCCTGGGCTCCACCCGCGAACCTCAACGGCCAGGTTTCGGTCTGCTCCGTCCCTGTCTCCCGGACAACTCGGATCCCACAGGGCAACCTTGGGCTGGTCCACAACACCGTCTCGTACGTCAGGTAGTATCGTCACGGAGCCATCTGCCTCGTGGTTTGCCAAAGGCTTCATTGTTATCATCGATGGGTTGTATTAGCACATCGACCATCAGCACCTCAGTCCCATCCTGCCCATCCACGTCACTCCTCCTCATTCCCGAGGTACCTATCAAGGCCAAACGACTCGGCGCAGGATACACATGGAAGACACCGAAAAGGAAGGTCAGCCGAGATACCGTGGGGTACCCATGGTACCATGGTTTATTACGACTAACTACTCAGTAGGTATATTGATGTACGAAAACAAAAAAGCTTCCAAAATTCCTCCAGCGTGACTCCATGCCCGGCGGTACTGACACACCTCCCACCGGTATCATCGCGACACCTTTTTCTTTACCCAAAACGCCGCCGCCCAGCCGCCGTACCTATTCCCCCCCGTGGTCTAAATCAACGCCCGTTTAAACGCCTGTCCCCAGAGCAAACCCACGCCGCCGGGTAGGCATACCTCATGGTATGCCGTGTGGTCCATCCATCCGCTTTTAGATCCGCCATTCTAGGTCCTGCAGCCCGGCCTATCCACGTTTCTCGACTTTTGTCACCCTTTTTCTGCGCCTCGTCTAGTCTCCCCGGGTCGCGCTCTGAACAAGCCTGGCCGGGACGCGGATTTGCCGGCCTCTGTACTCGATGATCTTGGACGGCTGCTGGAAGCCCGCGAGGGCGGGATAGCCGGAAAAGGAGTGCGACCCCGGCGCAGGCCGGTAGAATTTGTTATTGCTGTTGTTGATGTTGCTGTCATTGCTACCGCTGCTGCTGCTGCTACTGCCGTCGTCGTCGTCGTTGTCGTTGTCGTTGGCGATGACGCTAGGCGTCCTCGTGGCTGTCGTCGTGACGGCGGCGTTGCCGGTGTGGTTACCCGAGTCGCTCCCGCGGGCGCCGCTCGCGCGGCGACTCCCAGGGGGCCGGACAACCCGATCGATGGACCGGGAGCCAGCAGCAGGGTGTGCCACAGCAGCACGGCGCGATGCCGTCGATCCGGCAGCGCCCTCGGGGGCAGCGGCGGCGGAAGCGGGGGGTCCGTCGTTGCTCGTCCAAAGCAGGGCACCGGGGGCGGCGGTCGAGCACGTCGCAGAGGACGGTCATCTCGTAGGCCTGTTGCGCGCACGGCCGCGTCAGCTCGGCATTCCCGCGCGACGATGGCCCGGCCAAGCGGGCCCGACGCCAAAGGAGAAAGAGGTTGAGCTCACCGGTGGCGGGCCCGCCGGCGGCGGGGGAGCGTAGGCGGGCGGGGCGCCCTCGGCATCGGCTGCGTGGCGCGTGTATCGGGGCAGCGGCTCGGCCTGGGGGGGGGATCCCCATTCGTTCTCGACCGCCAGCGCATCCATGTCGTCCGGCTCGTCCGCGAAGAGCACGTCCATCACGGCCCTTGACTCGCATGCTCTCCTCGTTGTCATCGTCGTCATCGTCGTCATCGTCGTCGTCGTCCTTCTCCTCCTCCTGTTCCTCCCTGCGAAATCATCCTCTCCTTGGCCGTCCGCGCCGCCGCGCCCCCCGGCAGACCGAAACGGCTCGCCAGCAAGGCGAAGGCAGAAGGCCCCCAGACGCGCACCGACGCGGGCGGCGAGAAGACGCCCCGTGCGGGGGCAGCGTTGGGTGGTGGTCATGGCGGTGGCCATGGTCGCCAAGACGGGAGAGGGCAGGACCAAACGTCGCAACGATGAAATGACGCCGGAAAGGCGGGAACGGAATGGCGGGTAGGGAGAAACGCCAAAAGCAGCAGGGCAAGGAGATGTTTACAGCCAAGATGATAACCAGAAGAGATGGTGGTGAAATACTACTACGCTGAGGGGCCGGCGGGAGTGAGCGGTGGTGATGAAGGGGCTGATCAGATGTGAGCTCGATTGCTGCGGCATCAACGGCGATGCTGACGGGAGGATGGGAAGACAACTAGGTAGGTCTGGGCGTAGGAGCTTGGAACATGGGTACGAGGAACCGTGGACAGCCAGGAGGATAGGGAAGGGTGGCTTTATAAGTGAAAAGGGAAACGCTACGTGAACGAAGCTGGCGCGTCTGACATGACGCTGGATCCAAAATGCACGGTTCGAACGGCGGTTTCACCCCAGATGATGCATGGAAGATGCTGAGGATTGGAAGAGCGTGCTGGGACCGGGTCAGTGCGGGATGCTGGTTCAAGGGATTCGAGTAATGTTCGACGGTTCGCGAGGGAACGAGCAAGTAAGATGAAAACAAACAAGTCAGCAGGAAGAATAGTGACAGGGAAAAGAAGAGAGTTGTGCTCGTAGCATCAAGAGAGTAGGATGAACGACGCCGGTATGGGGAAGCGTCTTTCAAGATTCTCAGATTTTTTGGGGAATGTCTTGATATGTTTTGATGGACCATAGACCAGGTTGTAACGCACAACAGACCAGAGATGCTGTAGGAGGAGGGATGCCATGGACTTTATGACCATGTCTCCTCCGACCACCGTGTCGTCCCAGCCAAATGACGTTTTCGAAGGAGGGATAAGGAGGAGGATGAGATCAACATCGTTATTTTGTTGCAAACTTTCCATGTCGGGCCAAAACGAGAGAGAGAGACCAGATCCTCTTTCAACAAAGACAAACAAGAAGATCAAATTCCGAGTATCCCGCAAAACCACTACAGCTTCAGGGTATCTACATTACTCATGACCATGATAAATGCCCAATTGGTGGTACAAATCACCCTGAACCCCCCATCATGACCGCGACGGCCCCACATGCCGCACGGCTTCTCTCATTTAATATTGCCTGCGACTGTCTCACTGGGCGTTGACGTCATCTCCTTCCACGACAATGACGACATAACGACGCGAATTGGCATCCTCAAACGCCGCCGACTCATCCGCCTCCTCCGTCACGTGTACGGCGTGGTTATGTGTCGCATCCGCTACCATCTGCGCGGTGCCGTCGAGGGCGTTGATGGCGACGACGTGGTGCCGGTGCTTGGCCAGCAGCTCCGGCGGCGCAGCGCCCTCGGGGAACACCACGACGCGACGCTTTTGCCGGGCCGTCTCGACGCCGGCGACCGTTTCGCGCTCTTCGTCGATGACGTAAAGGCTGCCGGCCGCGAGGAGAGGATCGGTGGCCGGGGCATGCGGCGCCTCCCGCATCACGTAGCGCCGCTCGGCGCTGGCTGTTTTGGTCGTCACGTCGCTGGCTTGGGATCGCCGGCGACCGCCATTGCTGGGCGGCGGCACGGGGGTCTCGAGGGCGGCCTGGAACCGAACCGAGGAGCCCGAGGAATCCATGCTGCCCGCCGCCGTGGTGGCGAGGGAAAAGTTATCGACGCTGAAGTGCCGGCGGTGAGGACGGCTCTTGGTGCGGGCGTGGGGGGACACGTCGTCAGAGTCGCTACGATCAGCGCGGTCCGTCTCGGGCTTCCTGGGGTACGCCTCGGGAGACGCCAGGAATGCCGAGCGGCTAGCCGCGAGCAAGGGCGCCGACTCTTCGTCTAGCGACCTGGCGTTGGAGCGGGCCGCCGAGGTGTCAGGGGAAGGGTTCCCGATCCAGCCCTGGAGGAACAACAACGACAACACCCCGGCGCTGCCGGCAACGACGGCCAGGGACCGGGTCATGGTCTTCCAGCCCCAGAGCCCGCTGACGGCGCCGGCAAAGAGCGGGCCGACGAGCGTGCCCCAGGCGCCGGCCAGGTGGGGGAGGGGAGCGACGCGGGCGGCGGCGCTCCAGGGCTGGGTGGCCCCGGGGCCTGCGGCCGCAGACATCTCCCTCAGGAGCGGCTCTCCGGAGAGACCGGCGCCCAGGGAAACGGCGCCCAGGGCGAGAGAGAGGGCGCAGCGCCCGGCGTCGGCCTCTTCGGCCACGCGACCCAGGGCGAGGAAGGCGGGGATGGAGGCGAGGAAACCGCTTGTCACGAGAAAGCGGGGGCTCTTGGGCACGCGCGAGGCCACGACGCCGGCGAGGAGCCCGGTTACGGCAGCAGGGGCGGAGAGGGGGACGAACAGCGACGCGCTGGAAAGGATGGACCAGCGAAAGCGCCGCAGGCTGAGGACCGGCAGGACGCTGTGAAGGGAAGAAGCCAGCAGGGCAAGGACCAGATAGCCGCCCCACGCAACCGACAGCCGGGCGCCGTTCTGGCCAGCGCCGACCGGGGAGGCACGCCGGGGGGTCGGCCGCGAATCGGGAGCGGTCGGGGACAGAGACCGCGGGGATCGCTCGCCAGACTCGGAGGTGCGGGAGGACACGGTGCCGTAGCCGCTGGGGGTGGACTCGGGGTCGAGGAGGGCGGCGGATTCCTGACGAGTGCCTGTCGCAGGACCCGCAGGCGCGACGCGCACCGCGATCAAGCCGAGGGCGAGGTTCAAGGCGATGAGAGCATAGGCGCTGTAAAACAGAGGGGGCGCGCCGTAGCCGTCGTACAAGGCCCCGGCGACGAAGGGGCCCGCGGCCATGGCTGCGTTCTGGAGGAAAGCGGGCGACAACCAGGTCGGGCCGGTGGCGGCCGCCGTGGCCTGGAGGCCCGAGGACGCCCCGATGATGGCTGCGGCGCCGAACCCGTGCATGACGCGGGCCAGGATCCAAAGCCCATGGTCAGCCGAGAACTGGAGCAGGGCGAAGGCGGCGGCGGTGGCGGCGAGGCCGGCGAGGAGCACAACGCCGGCGGTCGGGCCCTGGCGGGTGAGCAGAGGCATCAATGCTTCAGGAATCAATCCGGTCAGCCTCAAGGCCCAAGATCGTGGCCGGTCCGTCGAGCCGGAGACTTACGAGACGATACGGCGAAAGCGCCGCCATGCGCGGCGACGAGGACGGAGGTCCATAGCTGGACTGGTATCGCACAAACGAGGCGTCAGCGCTTGATCCGGGCGTCACGCCCACACGCTCCTTGGGGGGCCGACATACCCTGAGAACGAGGAACCTGGGCTCGGGACTCGAGAAGGATGGGAAGCACGGGAATTATGAGGCCCGAGAGGAACACGTCCTGAGAGGGGCATCACGATGGCCCGGCGGGTCAGCCATCGCAGCACGGCGCTTCGGTTCTCTCGGCCCGCCACCTCACTCACCGAGAAAGCAGCCAGTTTGGCTACCGCCGCCAGGAACGGGGCGGCTTTCGGTCGCGCGGCGTCGTTGAGGTCGACATGGCGACGCGTTTCCTGGTCATGGTTGAGGTCAGGAGGGCCTGGTCGCGTCGCGGATTGTCCCCGCATTTGCTGTGGACGAGATGCGGCTGTGGAGGTGCTGGATTCCGACGGCGGGCTCTGAACACGGCCAGCCTGTTCAGCTGTCCCGTTTCTTTCCGTTCAAAAATAGGACCCGATGAGGAGGAGGAGGAGGAAGAGGAGGAGGAGGAGGAGGGGGGGGAGGGAGGGAGGGAGTCGCCAAGGACGGGGTGTTGAATTGAGGGCACCGTGAATGGGTAGTTAAAAGTGTATTTTATTTTTTTTGTCCCAGTTTCCGGGCGTCCCATCGCGGGGGAGGAGAGCAGAAAGGAAAAAGAGAAGCAAACGTTGACTGCCTATCTGTTTCTGGTTGGTTTCCCCTGAGGTGACGCTGGGCGCGGTGCAGGCGCAACACGCAACACCCACCACCCGCCGACCCTCCGGTGGGGGGGAGAACATGGAACCCCGGTCGGGCCGGGCCATTCGCGGTGGGGCATTGGCCAACCACATCCCGCGGTTGTCCCCCCGCTTTTCTCGGGCGATCCTCCCTCTCGAGGAGCTCCCTGTGATCAGCCTGCCGCGTTTCGATTGGGCCAATCACGCCGCCAAGCCGCTTCGCCTTTTGGCAACTTTGGGCGCCCCACGCTCCGTGCGAACCATCCGCCATCAGCATGACATTGCGCTGCAACTCCAGGACGCCATCGGCGGGCTGCTCGCAGTTTGCGTTTATGCAGGCGTTTATGCACGTTGGCCGTCCCGCATGCATGCTTCGCAAAAGATGAAGTAGAAAAAAAAAAAAAATAGGCATGCCATGTTTCCAGGCCTGGGAAGAAGCGTTCGGCCCGAGGGAGAAGGGGTTATGTACGGTAGCTTGGCGAGAGGTACATGTACCACGTTACCTAGTATATATGGAACGTGATATACTATATACAACTACCAAGCCATGAGAGGAATGTTGCACACACGATACGATACGACACGGCTACCGTACCTGGTCGGTAGTGGTGAACTGCTTGATGTTGCTGTACATTCCATGATATGCTGCAGCTGCACCTCTCCTCACCTCTCCTCACCTCACCCACAGTACATGCTCATCGATGCTCGGCAATCATAATCCCGGCCGCCCTCTCGGCAATCCCGTACACGATCGTCTGCGGGTGCGCCGACATCTGCACGGGGATGATGCTCGCGTCCGCCACCTTGAGGTTGGTCGTCCCGTACACGGTCAGCCTCGCGTCCACGACCCCGCCGTCCCGGCGCGGCCGCATCGCCGCCGACCCCGTCGGGTGGAACACCGTCTCGGTGACGTTGCGGACGTACGCCTTCCAGTCCTCGTCGGTGCGCACCGCGTCCTCGCCCGGCTCGTACTCGACCTCCCACAGCGCCCGCACCTCGGGCGCCTGCGCCAGCCGCCGCGCGAGCTTGAGCAGCGCCACCAGCCCGGCCAGGTCGTACTCGTTGCCGACGAGGCCCGGGTTCAAGACGGGCGGCTTCCCGGCCGGGTCGCTCGGGTCCACGTGCACGCTGCCGCGGCTGAGCGGGTGCATGAGCCCTCCGAGGATGGTGAAGAACCCCCGGCCGCGCAGCGGGTGCCCCGCCGGCGGGTACCCCTTGGCCCCGGTGTACCGGGGCGAGTAGATGAGCTCGACCTGCGGCACCCTCGCGTCCCCGAGCAGCTGGAGCTGCTTCTTGAGCTCCGCGTCGACCCCCGGCCCGGCCCCGACGACCCGCCGCGCCAGCCGCGCCAGCTCGGCCGCCTCGCCGGGCGTCTCGACGGCCCGCCCCCAGTCCGCAAAGACGTACTCGGCCCCGCTGTCGTCGTAAAACCCGGGCTCCCCGCGCAGCCGCTTGGCCCACTCCTCGGCGGCCAGGGTCGCGTTGACGCCGAGCCAGTCCGCCGCCGCGATCCCCTCGCGCAGCGCAAACGATATCTGCACGCGCGGGTGCTCCTGGTAGCGCTCGCCCACGCCGGCGAGGTCGACGAGCTGCGGGATGCCCGCGGCGCCGAGGACCTCCTGGCGGCCGATGCCGGACAGCTCCAGCAGCTGCGGCGTGTTGATGGCGCCCGCGCTGAGCACCACGCCTCTGCGCGCCGTCAGCACGGTTCCGTTCTGCAGCGTGATGCCCGTCGCCGTGTAGGCCGCGTCGTCTGGGCCGTCTTGGCCCCCCTTCCCCTTCCCCTTTCCATTCTCCTTGCCCTTGTCTTTGCCCTTGCCCTTGCCATCCCCGTCAAGGCGGGCAAGGTTGACCTTGGCCGCCGGCGCGTCGGTCAGGACCTCGAGGTTGGGCCCGGCCAGGGGCAGGTACGCGTTGGCGCTGTAGGACCGGTTGTACGGCCCCGGATCGATGCTGCCGGGCTGCGACATGACGCCGATGGGGTTTCCCTGGAGCGAGTCCTGGTTGTGCGGCAGCTGGGGGAACCGGGCGGCGACGGCGGGCACGAAGACGGCCTGGTGCTCGGGCACGAAGCGGCTGAGCGCGGCCTTGACGGGCCCGTCGGTGCCCGAGCCCGGCGGGCCGTTGACGTAGGTTTCGGCCTTCTCCATCGCCGCCGACAGGGTCCGCCAGTTCCACCCCGGGTTGCCCAGGGACTCCCAGGCGTCGTACTCGGGCGCCGACGCGCGGTTCCACGTCAGCAGGTTGACGGCCGACGAGCCCCCCAGCACGCGGCCGCGCGGCACGCGGATCGAGCGGTTGTTGAGGCCCGGCTGCGGCGTCGTCACGAACTTCCAATCCAGCGGCCCGCCGAGGGTCGAGCCCTTGAGCCCGGGCACGTTGATGCCGTCATGCTGCAGCGCTTCGGGGCCGGCTTCGACGAGGAGGATGCGGGACGAGGGGAGCCCCTGGCTCAGGCGAGCCGCGAGGGCCACGCCGGCGGTGCCGCCGCCGACGATGATCTGCCGAAAGAGGGGGGGGGTGGTTAGCTGGGCGTGGGCGAAGGCCCGTGGAAGGCGGTCATGGCTCCTCCTCGTAAGGTAAGCTCACGTAGTCATATTCGCCAGTGCCTGGCGGTGGATGGTCGGCATTCCCCGCCTGCGCTGTCGCTGCGAGCACCAAGACGGACCATGCGATGGAGCGCAACATCTTGCCAGACCCGGTGCCGAAGCTTTCAGAGGGTGTGTGTCTCGTCAGCTTCGTGAGCGAGCATGGCCCTCTCTCCGTCCTGGATCGCTTCCGGGTTGGCGCTGCTGGGGTTTATGTTCGCTGCAACCCCGCCATATTGCGTAGTATCTGGGGTTTCTTTTCCCTCCTGTGCCCCGGACCTCAGTCCCAAGCCAGATGAGAGAAAGAGTTCAGAGGTTCAGGGGGAAAGGGGGGGGGGATGCATTGCGAGCCGTGTTCCGGATGCTTGTAACCTCTCCCCGGGTATCGTGCTTACCGTCCTGCAGGGATACCGACAATACACCTTCGCGGTCCTCGAATGGGAGTCCCGGCACGTCGGACGCCTCTCAGCACTACATGCGGATACATCAGCTCGCTTGGTACGCTGTCTGCCACTGCAGCGGGGGACGGTCTGCAGGTCGCAGGCCTTGCTGCCCTGCTGGCATGAAGCTATCGAATCTTGGAAGGCCTGCGTATCTGTAGAAGCTGCAGTGTGCTCTACGGCGTACTCTTGCATGCCAGCAAGGCGAGACGAGACCGCTCGATACTACATAAGCCCGTCAGGTCTGGCGTTTTTGCTCTGGTGACTGTTGTCGGCATTCTGTCCAATCTTGTGATGCCGCTTTCCGTGTTTTCACCATCTCATCAGAACAGCATGTATAGGTGATCAGCGACGCCCAGTCGTTCGCTTGGCGAACAAATCATGTCCCTCTCTCTCATGCACTTTCAAGCCTTGGTCTTTTGCGTCATTCGCCTCCACGAAGAACGAGCACCACAAGCATGCAGGGATAGAAATCGTCAAGGTTTGCCGACACTTACTTCTCTACGTGTGCCGAGGATGAGCATTATTGCTACTCGCCAGAGAAACCATTCCGAGTCACCAGCCAAAGAGAGATGCGAACCAAGGGGCCGTTGAATGGCCCAAACGTCCAGCTGGTTCCTAAGAAACTCGAGCGACCCCCCTTGCCTGCCAGCTTGCCTATCCGTGCCGCGGCAGAACAGCCTTGAATTTTGAATGGCTGTGTTTCATGTTTGTTTGTGTGCATCGGGCATTCGTGTTGAGTGGTCGAGAGGGATGGGATGGGTGGCTGAGGGTCTTTGTTGGCACGAGAACAAATGTGACACCACCGAACGGCTAATGGGATATTAATAGGGGTTTCTCATACACTGAAACAATGTACACGGTAATAATAACCAAACGGGCTGCGCTGCCCAGTCAATTCACTTCATCCAACGTCAGCGCGCTCGGCAGCTGAGTCCATACTTGTCCAGCATTACCAGATGCCTTGCCCAAGTCCATGGAGGCCCCGTCAGCAAAAATGAAAAAAAAAAAAAAAAAAACCGCGCCGTATTTCCAACCATCCCTTGCCCGCCACTGTCTGCCTTTTCTTCATAGATACGCGTCCCAGAAAAAAAACGACGATGACCGAGCGTGCGCCGCAATATGCTCCTAACCCATCATCTAAGGAAATAAATACTAGTCAAAACAAAATCTCAAAGAGGTATCATCGAAGCAAAGCCAGGGAAGTAAGAATACACGACCCCTGCAGGTCTTTGTGCGTGCAGACCCTGCGAGGGACGAGAAGAGACAGAAAAAAAAAGAGTTGTATGCGCACGCAGAGCGCCGTCAAGATGAAAACAGAAGCCAAAGAGGTATGGTATCGTAAGGAAATAATCAGGTCGTCGAGATGATAACCCCTCCCAAAGCAGGGGGACGGCAAAGATTGTCGATCCGGGCCAGCAACGTCATCATGGCCCGGTCGCAGGATGTCCCCCTTGCGTCGTCGGCATATCCGTCTGCCAAGATAAGACCATGGTACTCGTAAACATCGAATCGTCCACCACGGTCCCGGCAATGCTGCTCCAGTCGTCAAGAACGCTCGCCGGCATTGGGAGCTGTGGTGGTTGTTGAAGCTGAAGCGCCTGTTGTTGTTGTTGTTGTTGCTGCTGCTGCTGCTGCTGTTGTTGTTGTTGTTGTTGTTGTTGAGGCGGCATCTGTGACAGAAGCTGCATGTGCGGGAGCACGTGCGTCATGGGCAAGTCGTAGAACGGTCCTGTCGCGGTCGTCGCTGGGGTCGTTGTCGTCATCAGTGGAGGCACGTGGCCGAATGCGGACATGGTGGTTTCGGGGGTTGGCGGAAAGGCCGGTTTCTGCTGCGGAGGCTGCTGCAACGGCTGGAAGAAGTGGTTGGTCTGGGGGAACTGCGGCGGCTGCGACGGGAGGCGTGCCATGCTACGCGGCTTCTTGAGGCGGGGCTGCTCGCTGTGGCGGGGCGGGCTGGGAGTAGATACGTGCTTTGTCTGGGGCGATGCGTTCGATCCGTCCTTGATCTTGAGCGGCTCCGACACGGGGCGGGGGGCGGCGGATGATGGCTTCGGCACCGGCCCGACGAGAGGCTTGACCTCGCTCCGAGGGACTATCGCGGCCATATCGTGGGCAAGGCGGGCCAGGAATTTCGGATCGTCACGGCCCTCGACAAAGAACTCGAGCAGGTCTTGGAGGTTGCCCGAGCATTCGCCCTCCAGGAACCCCTGGGCATGGCCCGTGGTGGCGGGGTCCCATTGGAACATGGGCTGCTGGTTGCGGGGGAGGTGGTCGTAGAGCTCGGCCTTGAGTTCCTTCCATGCCTGCAGGAGGGCGGGCTGGTGCAGGAGGCCGTAGATGACGAGCGAGTGCTGCCAATGGGTCTTGTTGCAACCGTCGTCGTAGTGCCGGGCGACGTGGTCAAAGTACCGATCACGGCTGGCCTGAAACCCGCCACAGAATCCGCACGCCCTGGTGAGATTGTTAGGATGGCTGGCGTCGGGCGCATGAGGAGGCAGCCGCGCAGCGGTACGGTGGCGACGACGCCCGGCGGTGCGAGAAACGAAAGGAGGCAGGGACCAACTCACCACGCCGTCTTCTTGTGGGTATAACGCACGACACGGTCGGCGTGCGGGCAGGTCGTGCAGCCGTGGGCGTTCTTGTGGTGCTGGTTGAAGGTGTTGGCACCCCAGAAGAGGCGGTTGCAGTCGGGGCAAGGGTATCGCTTGTATCGCTCGTGGAACTCGTCTTCGTGACGCTTCCAGTCGAACTTGCGCTGGAAAGCCACGTCGCAGAAGGTGCACCAGTAGGCGCCCTGGGGCTTGGAGTGGCCCCGGTTGTGACTCTTGACGGGCGGCACAGGCGGCACGGGAGGTAGCTGCGGCGCGGCGGCATCGTGCGCCGATGCCCCGAAGCCCCCTTGCGAGGAGACGGAGCTCGTGGTGGTGGCCATGGACAGGACGCTGGCATGCTTGGATGACTTGGAGCTCGTCGTCGACATGGACAGGCGGTTGGTCAAGGTGCCATGGTTGGCGATCTGGGCCTGGAGCAGGGCGTGCAAGCTCTGCGGGGATGCCGCGTCCGGGCTCGACAGGGAAGAATCTGCCATGGCTGCATCAGCGTACCCGGTTCCCCAGCAAACAAGATCCCAGAGCACGGGGGCTCGTCTCCTTACCATTGTCACACTCCTCCAGCAGAGCGTGTAAGAGGGCTTCTCGTGGGAGACCGCCATCGGTAAGCGCTTTGACATAGGAACGGAACGCGGCCAACGTGTCGGCGGGCGGGGGTTGAAAGGAATTCATGGCGAACGTGTCGAGGCCGAGACGGCCGAGGTTGACACTCGGCTCGGCTTTGTTGAAGCTGAGAATCCAAAAAAAAAAAAGGGGGGGGAGGGGGAAAGAAACACGAGTCGAGATCGACGGAACGGCGGAACGGCCGAGCGTTGGAAACGAAACGAAACGAAACAAGATCACGATTGGCGTTGCTCCCGGCAAAACGAAGGCGATCAGCCCTCCATGATCTTTGTGCTGAAAAGACGCGCTCTCGGCAGGCCAATGGGTCGAAAACAAGATGCGAAAGGAACAAGACGACGAACAAGAAGAGAAAAGTAATCTCGGCGCCTGCAACGGGTGAGGCCGCAGCGCGCGCGGGAGGACCAGCCCTGGAGTACGTACTTTATTATAACACGGGCTGCAAGCCAGAATGCACCCTCGTCGAGGACCGACAGGGGTCGTCGGCGAGAGCGACGAGTGACAAGTGAGCCTCGGCGGCGCAGGTCTGCGGGACGACGGACGCAGCCAGGCGAGACAAACAGGCTGAGAAGAGATCGCTGCAGGCTGCAGATGGCGGCGCCGCCGGCTCGAAACAGACCCGGTCCTGATGACGAAGGTGGATTCAGCTCGGGCAGCTGAGACACCCAAGGCGAACAAGCTTCCGGTGGAGCGATGTCGTCGACCTTGACAGTTCCTGATCGACCTGACCGCAACCCAGCTCGCAAGTACAACACGCACACGCCCACAACCGACAGCACAGCACAAGCTCTCTTTGCTTGGATGATCGGAGACGCAACGCCCCGACAAGCAGATCTCCACGCTGCGGGAACCCCCCCCCCGGCCCTCCCTCCCTCCCAACGGATCTCGGATCTCTGATTGGTCTTTGCTCATCTCTACCCGCTCACCTGAAACGCCGGCAAGGGGGTGAGCCCCCTGTCGGCACAGGTACGTTTCGAAACACGCAGCAGGGGGAAGGGGAAAGGTTAACTACCTGCTCCGCCCAATCAGGCGCGCCAGGTCAGCGGAGCCGTTCGTTCCATTCTCACACGGCGCTGCATCAGCCACGGCCTTCACCCTCGCACCAGCCACCACCAGCCACACACCGCCGCCTCACCACTCCCGCTGCCGCCCACTTACTTATAGTAGTTAGACGTGACGACCGAGGTCCTGGGCTGGACGACATGGCATGCTCTCTCCGCTTACTAAGGCATCTACACCATCTAGCTGTGTGTTCGCTTGGCTTACTCCGTCTGCCCCAGGTGCCAACCGGTCCCGGTACCGTACCCGACCCGACCGGCAAGACATGGGCCCACGACCACGACGTGCCGGATGGAACCGGGCGTGACCGCGCGAGGAGGGGAGGGTCTGTGTGGGGGGGAGCTGGACCTAATGCAAGATGTCTTGCAGTCCCAACTGCCGACATGAGATTCGGCATCGGCACCTGAGTCGTCTCCATCCGGATGGCCAAGATACCTACCCGGCCTTATGGTACGGTACATTTCTGTAACGTAACTTGGTCGACGACATTCGTTGCGCACCGGGTGGTTGGAGCGAACCAGTCCGGCGTGTCATCCGTGCGGCGTTCGGCCTCGGGGGGGAGTGGATGGGTTGTTGGAGCTGTCGATACACATTCAGGGCATTGGGGATAGCAATATCCGTTGGCGACGGTGGTGGGCCAGCCCGTGCCCGGATATGTACCATATGACGAGCATGGCCTTGGTAGGCAATGCTGGTCTACAAATCCAGGTGCTTGAGGAGGTTTCCTATTTTGGAATGTCCCCGGATCGGGGCCTACGGTGCTCTCTACGGACTCTGAGACCCATCCTTTGACATCGGGGGGTGGCACACCTCTGGTACACTCATCACGACGCATCCTTCGCGATAGTAATTCGTTCGAGAGGCGGTTGACAAAGTCCTGCGGGGATTTGACAATTGGGTGGCGTTGAAAATTCAAGGCCGAACCCCGAGAGTTTTGGCAAACAGTCGAGGGACGGTCTTGTCGCTACGATTCACTATCACGAGGCTCCAATTGGGTGTTGAAAGAGGTGTAGAGGCGCGCAAGAAAATCAATTAGCAGCCCGGGCAAACGATCCCGCTCAGAAGCGACCGATCAGCCACACGCTTCAAGAAGCAACAAGTTCATACAAGACAGAGGAAACCTTTGAGCCCAACACAGCCAAACCAGAACCTAGACTTCTACCGCCCCGTATTCTCCGCCTCGCCATCATCCTCCTACCACCCAAGTTCGGTTCTATCCAGATCGTTGTCGTTGGTCCAAAGAGCGGGAAGGAGACGGCGTCCGAGCCCTTTAGCGGACGCAGGTGCAGTCGCAGACGCTCCAGCCGAAAACGCACGACTGGCGCCAGATCTTGGACTTGATCTGCAGGCATTTGTAGCCCTTCTTGGAAGCCTCTGTAGTTTGACATTCATGCGTTAGCTCGTGATACCTAAGAGGGGAGGAGAAGAGATAGGGAGCGAGAGAGAGAGAGAGAGCAAGAAAAACGTACCACCACGGCACATGGCGTTGCAGCGGTTGGCCCAGTCGGTCTTGCAGCCGCCGCTGGCCTGCCAGGTGATGTCGGCGGCGCGGACCTCAACATCGCGGGCCTCAACGGCCGGGAGGCCGACCGGGCCCGAGGTCTCAAGGATGACGACGTCGGTCACCTCGGCGTCGACGTTGGGGGTGGCGGCCGCGGAGGCGATGGCGAAGCTGCCGAAGAGAGCAAGGAGGAACTTGGCCTGCATTGTGGCGGCGGCGGCGGCGGCGGTGATGTCTGAAACAGATGAGAAGTTGTTGTTGTTGGTTGGAGAGGTGAGAGGCCGTTGGGCTGCTCGAGTTGGCTTGTTGAGGCTGGTGACGAGGAGGATGATGCGATGTCTTCTTATACTTTTTTGAGGCCTCTCGGCGACCTGCAGTTTGCCACAAGGAGACCCTCAACGATCCCGCGTGGAGATTGACCGCTCATGCCGTCGCCGGAAGACCCAGGGTGCTGTTGGCCCGCTCGATGCCCTGCTGTCGCGAGAAGTCTGCCTCGGGTCTCCACCCCCCCACCAACGCCCGACCCTACCCGATGCCACTTGGTCTCCTGTGCCTGTCGTGATGCACGTCACCTGTGGGTCGAATGCTGAGCGAAGCGAATATCAAAAACGGAGACGGTGTTGCATGGCCGAATATGGGGCCGGGCGACTGGAGCCTCCCGCGCCACAAAAGCGCCGCCCAAGGAGCGGCCGTTCCTGGTAACGTCAGGCAAATCAGGAGGAGCCTGCGTGATGAAAGAGGCAATACTATAATACGGACAAGCACGCGGATCGGCGAGCAGCCAGAGGCAGCCATAGGGGTTGGCTTCAACGTGCCACCAATGTCAACACCATCCTCTGTTTTCCTTGCTCACACCAGCTCGCTAACACAGGAGTGGATCTCGTGCCGCAAGAATAGGACAGTCAATGGCAGCCCGCCTAGCCGACAAGATTGCTGTCAAGCGGAAATAGATGGCGTCTCTCCAGCAGTGCTCTAGAGGCTTGGTACACCAGTGGTTGAATACCCAACGTAACATGGGGCTGTCGCCTAGTGGACACTCCCACATAACCGTGAGGTAAACTATATACATTGATCAGTAACCCCGAGCCCCACGGGTTCAACGGCGCGCGCCAAACAGAGATGCGAAGCCGGTGATCTGGATCCGCCAACGGCTGCCCAGGCGTGCAGCTCTTGATGCGGAACCCCGCGTGTACCATGGGGGGGTGACCGAGAGCATCTTGGGAGTCAGACGGTTTCCATCCCGGGCTTACGGTGTATGTAGTGTAGGTATAGTAGATGAAGCGCCTTTGGCGCATTCCATTTTAAGAGCTAGACAAGCTCAGGGCTTCGGTTCAGCCATGCCCCCAACGGCCGCGAGGCGATGACAACGCGGAAATCGTGCAAGCATCGAGCCAGGAATGAGAAGAGCGGCGTTTGGGTGACGTGATGCTTCCATTCAACCGATTGCAGATGACCGAACGTCCTGTAATATGTAGTCGGTAAGTGAATCAGGCAAAGGCAAAGTTCCATGACACGCGGCTGCTTGGACGCAGAACACGAGCTGCAAGAGTCTCTGGCATAGATGGCAACATCGATGACAACATCCTGTGACTGTCAACACTCAGAGTTCAACTTGCAGCCGGGTGTGCTAAGACAGTGCAGCAACGTGCTTGTATAGTAGAGATACCCAACCGCCCCTAGCCGGCGATGCGTTCACTGGCGTGTCTGCATCACGGGCAGCTTACTATGATACCAAAGGTAGCGACGCTACCGGACCGTCTCTCGGTGAAGCTCCACCGTAGTCGCACCACCCGAGTCGCACTACCAGGGTCGCATCACCAGCTTCTTTCGAGAGTCGCATTCGGTAAGTGAATCAGGCAAAGGCAAAGTTCCATGATACGCGGCTGCTTGGACGCAGAACACGAGCTGCAAGAGTCTCTGGCATAGATGGCAACATCGATGACAACATCCTGTGACTGTTAACACTTAGAGTTCAACTTGCAGCCGGGTGTGCTAAGACAGTGCAGCAACGTGCTTGTATAGTAGAGATACCTAACCGCCCCTAGCCGGCGATGCGTTTACTGGCGTGTCTGCATTACAGGTAGCTTACTATGATACCAAAGGTAGCGACGCTACCGGACCGTCTCTCGGTGAAGCTCCACCGCAGTCGTACCACCCGAGTCGTACCACCAGGGTCGTATCACCAGCTTCTTTCGAGAGTCGCATTCGGTAAGTGAATCAGGCAAAGGCAAAGTTCTATAACACGCGGCTGCTTGGACGCAGAACACGAGCTGCAAGAGTCTCTGGTATAGATGGCAACATCGATAACAACATCCTATGACTGTCAACACTCAGAGTTCAACTTGCAGCCGGGTATACCAAGACAGTGCAGCAACGTACTTGTATAGTAGAGATACCCAACCGCCCCTAGCCGGCGATGCGTTCACTGGTGTATCTGTATTACGGGCAGCTTACTATGATACCAAAGGTAGCGACGCTACCGGACCGTCTCTCGGTGAAGCTCCACCGCAGTCGCACTACCCGAGTCGCACCACCAGGGTCGTATCACCAGCTTCTTTCGAGAGTCGTATGGTCTGTTGGGAGCCCGTAAACATGCAAGGAAAACGGTCATCTCGGAGCACATGGCCCTCCTGAAGAGTTCTTGGGAGGACTGGCGGAGCCGCCCACCCCATCTCGGCCGAAAGACCTAGACGCTATGTTTTCTGGACATGTAATAGTTACCTAATTGGGTGGAAGTTTAGGAAACGCACTTCTTCTACAGCTCTTTCTACGATGTAATTACAGCATCCATCATGCTTTCGGCGCCTCAGATGCCAAACGCAAGCGAGCTAGGCCGAGACACGTCCCATCCGGGTTCATTAGCCCCTTTGTGCTTGTAATAACCTGGCGGAGGTACCCTCGACGCCACGCCAGCCGCACACACACATGCTGCGTAACTACTGCGTACACATAGGTACTGACCGATGCCATGTGGCTAGAATGCCCGTGCTGTATCATCACACAACCTGGAGCCCCAAAGGAACTTTCCAGCACAACCACCCGGTAGCGTGCTGGCGCCTGCAAGGGGTTGCAGCCGGTCTGGATTCAGGTAGTTACGTAGTAAGTCTAACCCCTCCTCCCTCCCGGTAACGTTACCGACCTGGCCCTGGGTTCCCCGGGGATCACATGCAACCAGACAACAACGGCCTTCCCCACTGCTGTTGCTTTTGCATGCTGTATAGTGACATCGACGCCTCGATCGAGATTCTCCAGTTCGCAACCTTCACGATCCCGCAGAGCCCCATCGCACCTTTTGTCTGCCCAATCGATATCATTCATGTGTTTAATCATCCCACGCACAACGCAACCGCCTCGCCCCTAGAGAGCCAGCCAAACAGGATCCAAACGGCTCACCTCGCTGGCGTCTGATACCCTAATTCTCCAGAATCATCTATGCTGCTCCGACCGAAGATGAATGCGCACCAGCACCGGGCAGGAACGCAAAGCCCGCCTCCTCCAAGGCCTGGCCCGCCGGCATCATCGGACGTCCCTGCAAGGGGAACGGCCAGAACAGCGGCGGGCTCACCGCCTCTGCCAGCCATGCCTCGGCCGTCTCCTCCTCGCTCTCCTCCCTTTCCCCCTCCGGCAAGCCGCTGCCTCGCTGCCGCCTCTTCCCACCCCTTGGGGGACGCCCACGGCCTTCCCACGGCGGCGGCGAACCGCTCCTCCAGCCGGGTTGGCCTTGGTCCGCCGCATCGATGCTGGTCGCGAAAAAGGTGCGGCTCGTCGGGGCAGGCCGCGCAGAGGAAGGGTCCGCGCCGGCAAGCACCGGGCCGGCTCCCTTGTCTTTGTCAGCGCGGGTCTTGACTTCAACGTCGATATTCCACTTTCTCGCCAGGGCCCTCAGAATATCGAGCGCCTGCTCCGCAAAAGGATGGCACGGCGCCATCTCGGTCAGATCGGCGATGCCGCGGGCGAGCACCTCGGCAGCGGCGGGGATGTCGTCGCCACCGCTCCCAGAACCATCTCTGCCCTTGCCCTCGCCCTCGCCCTCGCCCTCGCCCCGCCATGGCCGTCCCTTCTTGTCCCCGCCCTCGGTCGCGATAGCGGCGAGGTGCATAACGGCCGCGTTGAGAGCAAAGTAGGGGACGAAAGACGGCGTGCGGCGCAACGTGTAGAGCCGCGCATAGGACCGCAGCAGGCCGCTGATGGCGTTGGCGGCTTCCGAGCACACCTTGCGCGGCACGACATGCGAGTTGGGGATGCGCAGCTTGATCAAAGGCCGGAAGAGGAGAAGGATGGCAAAGTGGTAGTACATGCTGTCGGCCGGCGTCAGCCGCGTAAGTTCCCAGCCGGGCCCTCCGTCGCCCCGGGGCCGCCCGCTTCCGAGGGACCCACGAGGTGGCAGGCCTCTCGGGATGGAGGAGGATGCAGGGAACAAGAAGCACGACTCACTGGGAAAACAGGACGGCGGGCGTGAAATTGTGCCCCAGCCTCAGCACGTCCGGCACCCCGTCGTACCAGTTCACAAACTGCGTGTAGATATCCAGCAGGCGGCGGCTCGTCAGCAGCCGGCCGGGCGAGTACAGCAGGTACAGCGACTGGTGGACAAGCTCGCTCAGCTCGCAGAAGCACCTGAAGACGGAGCGGGAGTTGGACGGCTGCGCGAAGGAGTGCTGCAGCGGCCCGCCTAGGTCCTCTTTAGCATTTGCGCGCATACGACCCATCCATGAGCGAATGGACATGCGGATCGGCGGGGAAAGGGGGCGCCTCACCGTCGTCTGTGTAAGGAACCCACGGCGATGCCTCGAGGTTGTCGAACACGGCGGGCTTGCGTGGCAGGTGAGGAAGCCAGGAGCATCGCGGGAGCGACCCCGTGGCCAGGGACCACGCGCTGCACGCATGCATGCTTGTCAGCCTCCAAGCCGCCGGCACCGCAGAGCGCCAGACAGGCCCGTCCACGGGCAGGGCGGACTTACTGATCCAACGTAAACGCCCCCCAAAACGTCGCCTCCATGACCTCCCTGTCCTCGCCCTGCCCCTCGGCCCCCTCGGGCAGGCGGTGCAATCCCGTCTCCACCGCCAACGAGACGCTCTGCCCCGCGTAGAACGAGCTCTCCGAGTCCCTCCCGCAGCTCGCCTCCCGGATCGACATGATGCCGAGCGCCTGGATGGTGGCCAGGCTGCGATGGTCCCGCTCGGCGCGGTACAGACGCAGGCACTCGGCAAAGAAATGGTCGCCCGACGTGCGCGGGTCGCGCGGGTTGGCCCGCGTCGCGGGCCGGCTGGAGAAGCGGCAGCCCAGGGCGAGGAGCGCGTTGGCCAGCATCGGGGAGCACCACCGCGGGCGCCCGGCGTGGAAGTCGGCGAGGAAGTGCTCCTTGCTGAGGGAGGCAAAGGTTGGGTATTCCCAGCAGAAGTAGAGAGAGAGGAGGTGGCGGACCAGCTCCATGTCGTCGGTGACCGTTGTCCATGTCTGCTGTATCGGCAGGGAGCTGGGAATTACACGATGCTCTGTCCAAGATTCAGCAGGAGCGGCAGCCTGTGGGCTCCAGGCCGGCGGTCCTCCCGCATCAGCGACGCGCGACGCTTGGGCCAGAGGAGGCGCTCGAGAAGCAGCGGCAGCGAACCGGGTGGAATCTGCTCCCCAGGGATATGTCCAGTGCACCGGCCGGTCATGCTGCTGGACCGGACTACCAAACCCTGGAGCGCCAGGCTCGGATACCATGCCGTAGCCCGACGACGCAGGCGGCAAGCTGTAATGCCCGACACCAACACCAGCAGCAGTAGCAGTAGCAGCAGCAGCGGTAGCAGGCTGACCACCGCTACACGGCTGCAGATCCCCAGGCGAGGAGGCCCTCTCATCGCCAAGCCACGCGGCAACCTGTTCCACGCTCTGCCCCGCGCGTAGCCTGTCCAGGACAGCCTCGCCCAGCCGGTCCGCTCGAACTATCATGGCAAGGACCGCGTCGGCATCACGCTGCCGGCGGCGCAGCTGATCGATCTCGCGGCGCAGCTGGTCTTTTGACTGGCGCTCCGGCAGTCGATACTCGCATGCGCCGGGGCGGAGGTCTGCCAAGCAGCGGCTGCAGGGGCGCTGGCCATCGCACTAGCGTCGGGAACCATTGTAAGCTTTTCAGCGAGGGTCATGATCACGGGGCGTTTCGGGATGGAAGGTAACAAGAGCGGCGCGGGATCAGGGAGACGGGGGGTGGGGGCGGACGATCGTCAGGCGCGCATGGGACGAACCTTGGAACGTCTCCTCTGGCACTGGGTACAGGCGTTGGATGTTAGAGGTCCCGAGATGATCCTCCGTTTCCTCGGGGGGCCTCCTGTGGGCGAGGTATTCGAGGGCACCGGTGGCTTGTTGTCACACGGGACGGCAGAAGAGGGCGGGGGCTGCCCTGCGTGTGTGCGTCCCATCACCGGAACCTGTTCTTTCATATTGGAGGTTGGACTACCGGTTCCTATCTGGCCGTTCTCTTGGTACATGATTCTAACCGAATGCTGGGGGAGAGGGTACGCCGATGGCCGCGGCCATGATGGTCCGACGATGGAGGGCAGACGGGGGAGATATCAGGTCCCATATCATAAGTTGACGGCATGGTCTGGAGACCCCAAACAGGGCCATGCGGCATCACCACCACAAGGAAGGGAGAAGAAGGAAGAAACGGCCGCAAAGGGATGTGGCAAGCTTGGATGTCGTGGTGGTGACGTCCGTCTCCTGTACCTATGATGCAGCAGTTGCAGAGAGGAGAACATCCCACCATGGCTGGGTGCAAGGGGTGAAACTGATGGAGCGTCGCGTCGCCATCAGGACTTTCACGTGGGCGACAAGGGCATGGATGAGATGGTGTTGTCAAGGAGGAACACACAAGCGCGAGTCAGAAGGTGGGCGGAATGACGTTGGATGTCTCTTTTTGCCAAGCATTCCAAGCTGCGGGTGCAGCGGTGGGCTGGACGGCTTCCGGTTTGATGTCATCATTCAGCTCTCCCACCAGAACTTCGGCGTCCCTAGTGTTACGTAGATGCCACCTCAGCCACCTTTCCCACACGCCTGGGGTACCCTCAGCGTTGTCGTGGTTGCGTTAGCGCAAGTTACGGCACCGAGAACTGGAGGACAAGGTCAGGCTGTGAAATTGTGAACATGGCCGCATTGTCAACCAATTTTTTTTGAGATGCTATTCCATCTAACCACAACGCCAGAGAACAGCCGCCTGTCCTGTGTGTCTCTCCAAGACACAGGCAGTCGGATGTTTTCATCCCCGAATAGGCCAAACAAAAACAAAGGACTCCAGCATATCACAAAGGAAAGCAACTGTAATTGTACAAGGCTGGGCTGCCACGCAAGTGACACGCAGTAGGGAAGGAAAAAAAAGAGTGTTATCCGCGACCTCGAGGTCCCTCAATACCCCTTACTCGGACTCCTTGCCCTGGACCCCTTCGAGGGACTCCTACCCCGATCTCCCTTGCTCGGGCTCCTACGCCCAGAAGGCGTCTGCGGCGGCAAGATCATCTTCATGTCCGGCGAAGCCTCCGAGTCCGTAACGTCGTTGGGAAAGTACGCCTTGCGAACATGTCGAGGGGTTTGGCTCAGCGGAGCCCAAATGTAGGCCTGGTTGGGATTGTGCGCAGCGGCCGAGCCCAGCATCGGGGCCATGGGCATGACAGGGGGCGAATGCAGAGGGGCCGCTGGCTTTTCTGGTGGCGGGACGGCGCTGTTGCGGAGGGAGTTGAAGCCGACGTTGCTGGCAATGACGGCGCCCAGGAAGATGGAGAGGATGAAGCCCTGAGCCATTGTTAGACGAGGCATGTTTTTTTTTTTTTTTTTTTTTTTTTTTTTTTTTTTTTTTCGAATTGAGGGGAAGGGGGGGGGGGGGGGCTGAGGTTGCTTACCCAAGTCTTGAACGACAAGACGCCGACAAACTCGTTCAGGATGTTGGCCAGGCTCCGCGCCGAAAGCTGGGCCTGCATGACGGCCGAGGCATCCTGGTTCATGCAGGCTTCCCACTCGTTGCACGGGCCGTCGAGCGCCGGCGGCCGGCTGGACCGCGGAGAGCAACCGTTCTTGCGGAAGTTTTCTGCGCAGATGGACATCTTGTTGATGATTTCGGCCTTGGCCCTCTCGCTCTCGTTGAACATGTCCGCCCGGACCTGCTGGAGCACGGAAATGATGCCGAAGAGCGCGATGCCCAGGAGGACCATGTTGACGACGAGCTGCAGCCACTTGGACAGGATGACCGGGGCGTTGGGGTGGTCGCTGACCGCCGCCAGGAAGCTGCCGAACCAACCCTGAGCCTTCTTCTTGCTCTTCTTTTTGGTCTTGCTCGACCCGTCTTCCTCCTCCCCCTCCCAGTCGCTGTCCGACTCGTCCGAGCCGTGCTGCAGCCGTGACCGAGCGCTGCCGACGTCTTTGTCGCTGGTCAACCTCTTCCGTTTCCTCACCTTGTCCCGGTTCGCGCGGAAGATTTCGCCCCGTCCGGCCGCGTGGCTGCGGAGCAAGGTTTTGCCGAGCAGCGTCGACTTGCCGGGCGACGGCGTCATGGTGAGCCTGCTGACGTCGGCATCGTCGCGCTCGGGGTCGGGAGTCTCGGGCGGCATCGGTGAGTTGTCCGTCATGGCAGGGCTTGATTCGTATTCGGAGAAAGGATCATCCACGCGTCGCTGAGGAGTCGTGAAAGCGGGGTTCCGGAAGGCGACGCCCGTCGGCTTGTTGCGCAGCTCCGGGTTGAACGACGATGTGAACGGCGGACGCGGTTGGTCTTGGGGCTTGGCCGGCGACAGCTTGGGGGTGTTCTCGAGGGCGAACGGGTTGGGGTTGGTCGAGCGAGGCTTGAGGGGCGAGCTGAACATGGCTGCGCAGAGGAGAGAGGCGCCGTCAGCCGACTCCGGTATGGCAAGGCCGGGCCGGGCCGGTGGGGGACGCGGCGCATGCGCATCGAAGACTTACATGGCTTCTGGGAGAATTTCACGAAGGGACTGGACTGATCCACGGGAGGTTGAGACTGGTACTCCCAATCCATGGGGCCTTCACAGGTTCGGCGCTCCATGATGACCGAGGGGATACGGCGAGTGCGGTGGCGGCGGCGATGCTGGGGAAAACAAGCAAACACAGACGATCATGCTCGGGCGGGCGCGGGGTTGGGGGCCGGGTTTTGTCCTGGTTGAAGAAAGAGGGTTGCGAAACAAGGGACAATGCAAAGCTGCCCGGAGTCTCCAGCTTTGCTTGTCGTGGCAACCACTTTTGTCAACCCAAAAGTAAACAATTGGCCAGAGCGCCCGACCCCTGGCACGCAGACACAGACGCAGACACAGACGCAGACACGCAAAGGCTCCACTTTTCTTTTTCCAGAAGCGGGTCCGCCGGGCGCCGGGGCGCTGGGCGCCGAGAAGGCTGATTCGGCAGATTCCGCTCTGCGCGGCCGAGCACTGACGCGCTTCCCAGGCCGTCGGCAGAGCTCCAGGCAAAGTTCAAGCATCGACCATCCACCGCAACCTAACCTCGCAACGCCACCGACATCCATCACCCAACCCCCGAGAACCAAAGCGTCCAGCATCGCCTCGTCCTCGGCGACATCATCGATCCATCCAACGCTCGACGACCGCAACGCCATTCCGTTTGTGATTTGATCGGCTTGATCATCGAGCCTCGGACCCCGTCCGCGCCCCCAGCCGGCCATCATGTCGGACGCAAACTCCCCGAGAGCCGGCTCGAGGGCCGGCTCCGTTGAGCACGACAAGGACCGCCATGAGTCTCCCGAGGATGCTCACGACGCCGATGCCGGCAACGCGTCGGACCAGGACCAGGACCGGGACAGGGACAATGACAAGGACTCGGATCTCCTCTCGGAAATCGACGAGGATCAGTTCGAGGACTACGACCCCACGCGCGAAGAGCGCCCCGTCGAGATCGATGAGAGCGTGGCCATGAACCTGAAAGCCGCGAGGCGCAAGCGGAGCGAAGGGGAAACCGTCAAGAAGCCCAAGGAGGGCCGCAGGCCCAAGAAGCGGTCGCGCCAGGCGGACGAGGAGGGCGCCGACACGGCCGAGGACGAGCGCCGGCCGCGCAAGGCTCGCTCCAGCGGCGGCGAGCGTCGGAGCGCAAAGAAGGATACCCAAGAAGAGGAGGAGCAGGTCAACGAGGAGAACCTGACCCCGGAGGAGCGGCGGCGGAGAGCCATCCAGCGGGCCATGGATGACGCTCTCAAGAACCCAACCAAGCGCAGGCGCAGGAAGGACGAGATTGTCGGTGCCCTTGGCCGCAGCTCCGGCAGACGCATCTCCGCTAACCCCTCTTGCAGGACCTCGAAGACGAAATCGACGAGCAGATTGCGAATCTCAAGCTCGCCATGGAGAACGCGTGCCGCGCGGACAACGAGGCCCGCCAGGCTGGCCAACCCGCCACCCACAAGCTGAAGCTTCTCCCTCAGGTCACGGCCATGCTCACGCGGACCGCCGTCCAAGAGGCCGTTCTCGACCCCGACACCAACTTTATCCAGTCGGTCAAGTTCTTCCTCGAGCCCCTCAACGACGGCAGCCTGCCCGCGTACAGCATCCAGCGCGACCTCTTCAACGCCCTCACCAAGCTGCCCATCAACAAGGACGTTCTCCTGAGCAGCGGCATCGGCAAGCTGGTGTACTTTTACACCCTCAGCAAGCAGCCCGAGCCGAGCATCAAGCGCTTGGCAGAGCGCCTCATCGGCGAATGGAGCCGTCCGATTCTGAAGCGCACCGACGACTACCGGAAGCGCCAGATCGAAACGCGCGAGATTGACATCATGTACGCCACCGGCCTCTTCCCGCATGCTGCACTCCTTCCCCTCCCCCTCTTTCAACCCATCGGCTAACCAATCTCCACCCACAGCGCCGCGAAGATGGCCCAACGCCAAGAAGCCGCCGCCATCGCCGAGAGCTCGTCCCAGACCATGACGCTCACACAGCGGCCCGCCAGCGGCAAGACCCGCTTCGAGCTGGAGCGCGAGCGCGCCCTGGCCCCCGAGATCAGGAAGAACAACCGCGCCTTGCCCGCCGGCCTGCCCGCCACCTATACCATTGCGCCCCGCAGCACGTTTGACCCGTCCCGCGCCGCCTCGGAGTTCCGCCCCGTTGGCTCTGCGGGGCTGGAAGCGTTCAGGAAGATGACATCCAAGGGCAAGGGAGGCGGAAAGCGCTCCTAAGACCCAGGCCCCGGGGGGGCGTCGCGGACCGGCGGGGGGATGGGCGTTTGGGTGGCCGGGTGGGTGCGGAGCTGCCGGCAGGGCGGGTGGTGTGGGTGGGTGGGACAGCAGGGAGCAAGGGGCATGTTCTCTCGCTTGGAGCGCATCGCGAGGCCATCCGATGCAGGAAGCAGTTGAGAAGAAGAAAACATGGAGCCAGCAACGGGAGAACGGGTTGTTGGTCGGTTGCTTGATGGGTTGGTTGGTTGGCTGGTTGGGTTTGACAGGAGTTTCCGAATTGCGAGTACCTACCTACCTTTTAGACCTCCTAGGGAGATTGTGCTATAATTCGCATCATGACCCAACAACGGACGGGTGGGAGATGATATGATGTCGTTGGGCATCCTCTGGATCTTTCTGCTTGGCACCTCAGCATCGGTGCCTTACCACAACAACGTCCAGGAGGGATCTTTTCCCAGGGACAGGCCCGGCCGATGGGGTTCGACATCGCCCTCTCTGATGAGCCGCTCCCGGCATCGAAGTGAGAAGACCCGTCCCAGCCATCAACAAGCCCCTGATGCCGCACGATCCATTTCTCCAGCGTTTTTGCGGTTGGTTTCGGGGGCTTGGTACAGCCGTGGGTAGGTAGACGATTGCGAAGGCTCGGAAATCCTCTTGGGCGAGCGCAGGGTACAGCATTTCCGGAGCGTCCGGTCCTAGATCGGCTTGCTTCATGAACCGATCAACGATCAAGCACTGCAAGGTTTCCTGGCGATGTTGGAGACAACGAGGTGCTCGGCGGGCTGGCGGTTCGTGTGGTAAGTACGGCCGCCCCTCTGGAACGCAACTGGGGGCGAGCTGGCATGTTGGGCATGGCGTTGGCAAGGCCTTTTGTCCGAGGATCCAGAAGGCCCGTGGTCTGGGTATACATGCTGAAAAGACAGAAATAGCAGGCATGCATTTGCAGTCAAGGATTTGTTGCGATCAGAGTGTCTCAAGACCGGCTTCATGGCCATTCGATTCTTTGTGTCTCTGTGTCAAAGGGAAATTTCAGTAGAAAGCTTCTTTCCCCCATACGTCCTCCTGGTCCCCGAGCCTCCGAGTCCAAGGGTCAAGGGACTTAAGCCCCTAGGTGATGGGCGGCGACGACTTCTCTGCTTAGCACGGTAGACGAGGATCGGAGGCCTGGCAGCGTTGGCCCGAAAACAAGAACCACCAGACGGTGACGAAACAGCTGAAGAGCGCGCTGGAGTTGGTCCAGCGGATGGCTGAAGAACCGACGGAAACGGGCCATGACGCCAACGACACCGAAAAGCTGGCCCTGGAGAGGTTGGCCCAAGGGATGCGGTCCCGTACGGAGACCCTGGAGCGGAGCGTGACATTTGGTCTCTACGGACGCCATCGGACCCGATGGACCAGGTGAGCGCCGCCTACTCATCCCATCCTTCCCATCCCCGGAATATCAAGGCTCGGACCCGCTTCAGGGCGGATCGTCCATTTCTTTTTGGTGGTGGGCAACAAGCCGCCGTTACAACGGGCGAGGAAGACAACCGGAAGCAGAAAACAGATGCAGAAACGCGAGGAACAATAATATGACTCTGACAACTACGTGTATTATAGACCGAGCTCTGGTTCGAAAGGGGAACCCCCGACGCCGGCGAGGATTGGGTAGAGGTTGGAAGGGGTAGTGTGGTGGGACGGGGGGGAGAGTGAGGGAGTGTGGGAGTACCTGGGTGAGTGATTGGGGTCTTAAACGGCAGTCATCATGTAAGGTACCTTGAACAACCTAAGCTACCTTCTTCTCCTAACGAGCCTTTGTGAAACTGTTGGATGCGTCAGCGATGTACAGGTGAGGATTGGGACTGGCCGCAGAATGGCCCTGCTGCTGTGTATATTATATTATGCGGATGCAGAGAGCAGTTCTGGGCTGGAGCACACGCCAACCTGGTAACTATTTCATGCGCTCGTTCCGTCGGCCACGCGTCAGTAGGCCGCCTGACCTTTTTTTTTTGTTGTTGCGTTGTGCATGGAAGCCTACCGGTGTTCTGACCTGACCTTGGTCTTGGCTGGCGTCGTCGACCTGAACCTCCTCCAGGCTGTGCAGGGCGGTGCCCCGCGGCGGGTGGATGGAACTGCCCTTCCCTACCCTGCCCTGCCCTGCCCTGCCCGGTGGATGCCTTTGCGCCGGGGACCGACCCGATGATATGGATTCGGTCCTTTGGAAGAAGAAGAAACAAGACTTGGAGGCAATACGTACCGACCCGAAGCTGCCCGTTTTGAAGGCGGCACCAGAGAGAAGGGGAGCGTGCTTTGGTACCTTACACAGTAGGTCACGTTGCGGCACCAAGGTTGGATTCTAAAGTCCCCGAGACTCCCAAGATGGTGTCGAAGAAAAGAAAGGCGGGTTGCGACAAAACGGCCACCAATGGCGGCTCGCAGGGCCCACTGGAGCCATCCCCGCCGCTCCCGCACAACGTGGGAGTCCCGCCCTGCCTTGTCTCTTCTCAGGCTCCCACGTTGTTGTTTGTTGTTGTTGTTGTGTTTGTTGTTGTTGTTGGCCGACTCTTGCGATCCTACCTAGGTACCTACCCGGTCTGCACTCTGCACATCACCACTTCAACACGCCCCGGGTACCTCAGATACCTCCGCTTCGGTACCTTGGGTCTGCCGCCGTGTCTTCCAGCCAAGTCGTGCTGTTTCGCAGCTGTCTCTGGACCTGTCGGGTACGTGGGGCGTACCCGACCTTGGAGGAGGATGAGAGCAAGGCGTCGGTTGTCTTGACGATCCCCCTGCCCTTGGCCCTGCAGCTCCACTCATCGCGCCACCCAAGGAACCCCGCCAAACCCTTCGAGACTCGTCGAATCGACTTTCTCACGGGCGCAACGGGCTTTGCCCATGACGGTCCCTATCGTGAATTCTTCAGCGTGAAAGCGGCAATTTTCTACCCGGCCAAGCAGGGCCTTGTGACTTTTCCACCGTAGGTACGGAATAACTTCCCCGCCGACCCTTGAGCTATATTTGTATTTGCCACACCACCCGGCGTCCTTGTGGCCGGACAACCACCTGGCCCGGAACTGCCCCCCTCTGGGTCGCGGCAATCCAGGTTTCCCGTCGGCCCCAGCCCAGTTGTTGTCGTCGGCCTCAGCCCGGCCCGCTTCCCTCAAACACTTCTCCCACGCGCTTCTGGAGGTTTGGCCGATCATCACGCCTTTCAAACCTAGCTTGCAACTCCTCTCCCCGTCCGTCCCCGTGCGTCGTTTGCCCGTCCTGCCCGGTGTACAAGTAGCCCAGCCACTTTTCATTCGTCCAAGGCCCGACGTCTTGGTACGTGGATGCGCCAAAGGGCTCGCGAGAGCCACACAGCCCCCCTCCCCCCCCCCCCCCCCCCCTCCCCCGGATCCTGAGGAGATTGGCAGACAAGTGTCCTGCGCTTGCATGGCCGCGCCCCGTCCGTAGGCCACTCGCATGGGGAGGATCGCGAGCATTTCACGCCGCAACCTAGCCACCTGGAGGCTGCCCTTGCCGACGACCCGCTGCACGGCGTTCGAATCAACTCGTCGTGCATACTCTTAAAACGCTACCAACAACGACCCGGGGCCCTGGGCGCCGAAAAAGCTAACTTTGCGCCCGTCGAAACAGACCTCCAAACCATTTCTTCGTCGACGTCTTCTTGCCCCTCCGCCAACGAAACCCAAACCTGGTTCTGCCCTCCCCACATCGAGCCCCATCGCAATCGCTATCAACCACTTGTTTCTGTCGCGCGCGCGCAGCGACCTCATCCAACCGACCCCGCCACCGCAACAAGACCCAACGACTCGCTTTGCCCGGACGAGCGCCATGAACGGATCGCAAAATACCAAGGAATCGCCCGCCCTGGGCGCGACGTCGCCCTCGGCCAACGGCAGCTCCGCGGCGGCCAAGAAGAGGAAGAAGGAGGGCCTGAAGCCCATCATCACCACAGAGGGCCCTGGGTACGTGCATGACGCTCTGCATCTCGTCGAGAGAGATCGCGATCGCCATTCCTTCCCCCTTTCTGTTCTCCTCCCCCGAGTTCGCTTCACCACCGCCGGTTGCCGGTTGCCGGGTGCCGGTTGCGCGACGGGTTCCCGGCCAGGTTTTCCCCTCGCCCTCGCCCTTGCTCTCGCCCTCCAACATCTGCCTAGGCGCAGCTGTGTGCCTCGAATGAGGTGGCGGGGTGCAGTCTGCCATGGGTTCCATGGATCTGTGGAGGGGAAGACCAGTCCACCGTTGCGCAGCCCATGCGCCGATGGTCCGTCCGCTGTGTCAGATTCCAGGACGCCCAACCTTGAAGAAGCCAAGGGGACGGAGCATGTGCATCGTACTTGGTATATGATTTGGTACCGCCCGGCATCTGGCTCAAGTGAGCTGGCGGACCTTTTGGCCGTTGCTTGTCGGCTCATATCTCTCTCTGCGTCACCCCCCACCCTCTCTTCCCCCCCCCCCCCCCTTCCCTTTACCGCTTCCCGATGCCCGCCGAGCCTTTGTCTCGGACGGCGTGACACTTAGCAATCCAAACCATCTCACTTGCCTTTCCTTCCTTGCCTGTTTTTTTCGTCTTCTCCCCCCGTTCCTTTGTTTGCTCTTCTCTTCCCTTTGCTTTGCTTCTTCTCTCTTCTTTTGATCAAGAAAAGGTTCAAAAAAGAGAAAAGAGAAAAAAAAAGGGGGGGAAAGAAGCAGCGTGGTCCGTCGCCAGAAGCTCGCGCCCAACCGCACACACCTAATTGTCGCATCCTTTGCCATCTTGCATGGCTTTCATCCCAAGATGAAGACCGTGTTGAAAACCAGGTCTGCTTCCGCCCCGCCTTGAACCCGAGCCGCACAGGCGCTGGGCACGGCCTCCGCAAGCCCGCCGTTGCCGTCACAAGGTTGCCGAAAGTTCGGCCCACTGTGCACGGGAACGGAGCTGGAGCCTGACCGAAACCCCGCCACCTCCAAGCATCTTGGCCCCCCAAGCAAGTCCGGGGAAAACGGCCACATTTTCCACACTGCACACACCGTCCAGGCCTTGCTTTGCACCGCCCATACCGCACAAGCTCTAGACGATTTGCTTACTCGCTTGTCTTGCACAGAGCCTCGCACATCGCCTCCGCCATGACACATTCGCCGACATCGCTGTCCTCGGCCGACGACCCCACCGAGAACACGGCCGACGAGGAGGATTCGGAGGATTACTGCAAGGGCGGCTACCACCCCGTCACCATCGGCGAGAAGTTCAAGGATGGGAGGTATACCGTCGTGCGGAAGCTAGGCTGGGGTCACTTTTCGACGGTCTGGCTTTCAAGAGACAACCAAACCGGGAAACACGTCGCGCTCAAAGTCGTCCGCTCCGCCGCGCACTATACCGAGACCGCCATCGACGAGATCAAGCTCCTGAACCGCATCGTTCAAGCCAACCCCAACCACCCCGGCCGCAAGCACGTCGTCAGCCTGCTCGACTCGTTCGAACACAAGGGCCCCAACGGAACGCACGTGTGCATGGTGTTTGAGGTGCTGGGAGAGAACCTGCTCGGCCTGATCAAGAAGTGGAACCACCGGGGCATCCCCATGGCCCTCGTCAAGCAAATCACCAAGCAGGTTCTCCTGGGGCTCGACTATCTGCACCGCGAATGCGGCATCATCCACACCGACCTCAAGCCCGAAAACGTGCTGATCGAGATCGGCGATGTCGAGCAGATCGTCAAGCGCGTCGTCAAGACGGACGCCAACGGCGAGGTCAAGGACGGGAACCGGAACGGGCGACGCAGGCGCAGGACTCTGATAACGGGCAGCCAGCCGCTCCCGTCGCCCCTCCACGCCAGCTTCGGCAACACCCCCGTGTTCCCGTCACCCGGCGCCCCGAGCCTCGGCCAGGTGTTGCAAGAAGGTAAGCCGCACCGGCGGGCCTCGTCATGCCACGGGATCTCGCGCCTGCGTTGCTAACCGCCTGGGATGTCCGGCAGGGGTCACCAAGTCGCCGTCGCCCAAGGGAGACAAGAGCGTCGAGGAGCACCAAAAACAGCGCGAAAAGACGGCGGATCTCCTGACGAGGGAAGTGTCGGGCATCTCGCTGGAGAAGAGCCCAAGCCCGCAGTCAACGGGCGGCGAGAAGCGCAAGGTGGACGAGATGCAGGCGTGCGACATCATCAGCGTCAAGATTGCCGACCTCGGCAACGCTTGCTGGGTCAACCACCACTTCACCAACGACATTCAAACGCGGCAATACCGCTCGCCCGAGGTCATTCTCGGCGCCAAGTGGGGTGCGAGCACGGATGTTTGGAGCATGGCGGCAATGGTGCGTTCCCCCCTCCTCTCCCGTTTTGCTTTTCCACCCCCCTCAAAAACTGACGCCGTCCTTCTTGCTGTACGGACAGGTCTTTGAGCTCATCACAGGCGATTACCTCTTCGACCCGCAGTCCGGCACCAAGTACGGCAAAGACGACGACCACATCGCGCAGATCATTGAGCTCCTCGGCCCGTTCCCCAAGTCCTTGTGCCTGTCGGGCAAGTGGTCCCAGGAGATCTTCAACCGCAAGGGCGAGCTGCGCAACATCCACCGCCTGCGCCACTGGGCGCTGCCGGACGTGCTGCGCGAAAAGTACCACTTCACCGCCGAGGAGGCGAAGCGCATCTCGGATTTCTTGCACCCGATGCTCGAGCTGGTGCCGGAGCGGCGCGCCAACGCGGGAGGCATGGCGAGCCATCCCTGGCTGGATGACACGCCGGGGATGAAGGGCATCAAGATCGACAAGGTGGAGGTGGGGAGCAGGGGAGAGGGGATCGAAGGGTGGGCTTGCGAGTCGAGAAAGCGGTAAACGGGGTGAGGTGCCCGGTGGTGTCGAGGAGACGGCGGCGGCGTCGGCGGCGGCGGCAAAGCTTGCCTTGTCTGTTCTTTTTTTTTTTTTCCTTTTGGCCAGCCGTGCCGTGCCGTGCCGACCCTCCTTTCATGAAATACGTGCGCACGCATGTGTCCTTTTTTCTTTTGGTTGCGAGCGTCTGGGTCGTGTCAAGCGCGTGTTGGTGCAGGAGTCTCGGTCCGTCAGTGGTCATGACCGCCTGGGCCCGGTCGACGCCGGACAGGCTACCTGATGGAGGATGCTGGCTTGTCGGACAAGGCCGGGCCAGCCGGGGAGGGGAGCTTGTCGCTGTCGAGAGTCTACATGCATGTCGTGTTGGGCTGTTGAGGGCTGTTGGGTTTGTTGGGTTTGTTAGGTTACAACCAACCACCTTTGCATCGTGCGTTCCCTTCCTTCTTCCTTTTTACCTCCTATTCCTCTTCCTTCTTTCTTGGCCGAGCAACGCAGACAGAAAGCGTTTTGGGTTTCTTGCGTGTTTCTTGTTCTTGCATTGGGCCGGTGCAGTGCGTGCTGGGGGGATATCACTATGGTTTTGGACGGTGTGGTGTTGCTTGTTCCCGCGGGAGGCTGACGAGGAGGAGGGGGGAGGAGGGAGGGAGAGGGAAGGAGGGAAGGAGGGAGGGATCGAACGAGGTGAGGCAGAAGTCCGCCTTCATGAAACGTCATGGTCGTCGTCGTCGTCGTCGTTGGTTGTCCATGATGGGCTGTCGTTGGTCATCCCGTGGTTGGTCTCTGGAGCGAGGGCGAGAGCGTGAGTGAGGGGTAAGGGCGGTGGTGGGTGATGGAGAGATTCAGCAAGCGAACATTTTGATGATGGTTTGGATCTCTTTGTTCTTTTTTTTTCTTGAACGTTATAGTGATACAGGCTTTTATAGTATACAATAACACCGTCGTCGGTCGTTGGCTTGCTTACAACGTTCCCATTCGGCCGAGGCATCAGGTATGCCCGGCTGCGGTCCGAGGCTGGGGGTGTTGGGGTATTATTGTCAGTGTCCGTCCGTCCATCCGTCCGTCCGTCCAGGTAACTTGTCGTTCGTTTCGTTTGGCTTCGCTTGCTTTTGGTTGTGGTTGAGAGCCTTGTTTGCAACCTCGAGATGCCTACCCCTGTCCCCTTGCTGGAGCAAACTACTGATTCTGCGCCCCACCGGAGAGCTGAATATTGACTTGTGGTTATGTCTATAAATAGTTAGATGTCAACTTGAAGCGACTCTCTCGGTCGAAGTACGTACTGCGTACTTATGTGACTGCTTGGTAGACAGCTGGACGTCCCTATCCGTCAGGGTTTCTTCTCTGGAAGGCTGCCGGACAAGACATGAATCCAATCCTATTTGTGTCACGGACCGACCACAGGTCCTGGGGCCGACCTTGACGGATCTCCATCTCCCAATGCCGTTCCCAGTAAAAAAAAGTAAGGCCGAGTTCAACGTTACAAATTCTTGTTGACAGATGGACAGAGCACGATTTGTGAGTCTCTGAGGGGGCTTTCTTGTGTTGGCAGGCGATGGTCAGATACGTATAAGTAAGGTACATCTTGTGCAGCGCTTCTTGATCGTCATGTTCCACCCTGCTCCACACCAAAGAGCCGATCCCATGATACGTAGTTTATCGCCCACCCTTACCCCCCATGGTTTCGAAAAGTCTTGGAAACCAGCTTTGGTTGCTGTTTCACCTTGCCCAACGGCCCGGCCGGACCCTGCGTGGTGTGGGTTTGTAGTGCCAACGCCAACCCAAGCTAATCTGTCAAGCCTCTGCGTGAATCGGCGCTGGCTACTATCGGCGGGCGATCGCACCGGCAATCTCGTCGGAGAGGATCCCGGTGCAGCGGTGGATGCGACGGCGCTGTTTTTTTTTTTTTTCGTGGGTTTGAACCCGGCTTGTTGGCCCAACGATGCCAACAATGGCACCCTACAGTAAACTACACGGTAATACTGTGTACCCAGTACATACACCCGACCCCAGAAGGGTACCCCTCCCCCCTGCCCCTGCGGTTTGCCGTCAACGCAGGCGCCCCAGGCCTCAAAACCAGGGAGGAGCCCAGGCAGCGGGTGGCAGACCACCAATGAGACGGGCCCTGGCTGACAAGGCGTCCGCTCGGACCCTCCACGAACCAGACTTTTTGGCTCTGGCGCCGACGCCATCAACAATGCCCGTGACATCCGAAATTGTTTCGCTTCGCATACACTAACGTTGGTTAGTGGTAACTACTACTACATACTGCGTACGCAGTACATCCATACCCGGACATTCTTTTTTTTGGAGCGCCCTTTTTTTTGGTGTTTGTTTTTGCTTGAATTTGCTCCAGAATGAAGCGTGCTGGCGGCCTCGTCGTCTGTGAACCAACCACCACCACCACCTCACCGTTTGAGGAGCCATGCCGGTCATCGCCACGGCTTGGGAGCCTGCCCTGGGGTGGCGGACCGCATGAGATGAACGCAACCGGCAAACCGGCAGCGGTCAGCAGCCAGCGGCCAGCGGCCAGCGGCCCGCGGACATGCTTGGATCGAGGAGATCAAGGAGATGGGGGTCAGCCGCGCCCGCAGATATGCGGCCGGATCACTAGCTATCTCCGTCCGTCCGTAGACTAGTATGTACCTACATACTGTATGTATGTATGTCGTATGTGATGTACGCTCAAACGTTTGAGCGGCCTGGCGTTCCAATCGGCTGGGCCATGCTTTGCGCAAGGTCGACATGGCATCCCGATTTGGACCTCCAATGCTGCGCTTTCAACCCTCGTCATGACCCGCCAAGCCATGCCCGCAGCATGACGAGCGCGGAAGCTCCCGATTTGGCACGGCTCGACCATGTTGCGCGGGAGCCACATGCATGACGGTGCGCCATGATCCAATTCTCTCACCGTTTGGGAATGTCGTGTCGCCCAAACCCTCCCAAAACAGCTCTCGCTCCCTAGCGAGCGAGGTTGCTGGGCTGTTGGCGGGCGCCTCTGTTCAAGTGAGCGTCGGTGCTGGCTTATTAGTGTATGGATGTAATATGTACTGTAGATAGATAGTGCAGCGCATGCAGTTACACTAACGAACCCCCCCGGCTCCCTCCATGCACGGCACCTCCGCCCACCGGCCAGGTCCTCCTTCGTTCACTTTGCATCCCGCCCGCGGTGGACCCCAAAGCGATCGGCCGAGATTCGCCAATTGCCCTCGTCGCCAATGTCAAAGGGGGAGGAGGGCGGACCCCCTTCTTCAACACGTGAAGATCGCAGACGTGCCCTGCTGGGTAGATCCTGGTGTCGGATCCTCGACTGCGCCAATGCCCCTGTCCCCTTCCAACAAAAACGTCGTCGACACCCTTGGCTCCAGCCCTGCCCCGGATTCTTGCTCTTCTGTCTGCGGACACCCCCCCCCCCTCCCCCAGCGCGTGATACTTTTGTTGTGGAGGAGGAGGACGACGAGGACGACGACGAGGAGGAGAGACACCATCACCATCATCATCGTCATCATCACCACCACCACCCGTTGGCCATGAACCGGGCGGTGCTCTCCTGAACCTATTCCATCCCACCCACCCTCTGCCGCGCTCCAGGCCCGCTCGCGAGCTCGTGGCAATGGTCGTCTACGTCCCCCTCGCGGACAATCCGCGAGGCGTCACCATCATCGCTGTCCTCTGGGTCATGACCGTCTTGTCCACCATCTTCGTGGCGCTCCGGCTCTACAGCAAGATCACGCGAACCCGCCATCTCTGGTGGGATGACTACTTCATTTTTGCCGCATGGGTAAGCCGTTCTTCTTCTCCGTGTCACGCAAAGCCTGCTGGCCTCGCAAGCCATCGAAAACCCGCCGCCTCTCTGACGTTCACCTCCAAGGTCCTCCTCGTCGTCAGCTGCTCAACCACCACCGCCAACGCCCGCCTCGGCTTCGGGCTACACACCTATGAGGTGCCCTTTGAGAACCTTGTGCCCTTCGGCATCCAGAGCAACATCTCGGGCTTCACGTCCATCCTCGCCGTCGCCTGTAGCAAGACGTCCTTCGGCATCACCCTGCTCCGGCTGTCCGACGGCTGGATGAAGTGGTTCATCATCGTCCTGCTGGTCCTGCTCAACCTCACCCACTACACGAGCAGCGTCTTTTTCTGGGTCTCGTGCAACCCCCCCGCCAAGACGTGGAACCCGCTGCTGGAGGGCGAATGTTGGCCCACCTCGGTCACGGTCAACTACAGCTTGTTTGTAGGAGGTAAAGATACCCGAACCCTTGTTTCTTTAGGCGGAGCGATGTCGTTCCGCTAACAAGCCCCTCCAGCGTGCTCCGCCTTTTGCGACTTTGCCCTCGCCCTGCTGCCATGGCGCCTGCTGCTTCGCTTCAACATGTACAACCGCGAAAAGATCGGCGTTGCCATTTGCATGAGCATGGGTATCTTGTACGTGCCGCGCACCTCCTCAACTCCCCGCCCCGCGACAGCCCGCGACGGCGAGAAGCTGACTCATCACCGCAGCGCCGGCATCACCTGCATCATCAAGATGACCACCATCCCGTTGCTCTACGACGGCGACTTCAGCTGTAGGCTCCCTACCCTCCTCCCCCTTTCCCCCGCCCTGCCATCTAACCTGCCGCAGACAACTCCCTCCCTCTCGTCCTCTGGGGCTTTACCGAACCCTCGCTCACCATCATCGCCGCGTCCATCCCCGTCTTGCGTCACCTCTTCCGTTCCTTCCGCCGCAACGACGACAGCACCCTCCACCCGACGCTCCACCACAACGACCCGACGAGCACCCACGCCAGCGCTCGCGCACGTGCACGCACACGCGGCGCTGCCGCCGGAGAGGCGGCCGATGCCGGCAAGATCTCGGCCAGCGACGAGCCCCAGCACGGGGAAAAGGGGGTTGAGAAGTCCGCCCGGGGGAACTACCAGCTGCAGAGAGAGCGTTTAGCCGCCGCGGTCGCGGCCGAAAAGGGGATCGCTGTGGGTGGTACGGAAACGTCCGGAACAAGGACGACGTCCACGGCGGCGTCGTCGCCATAGGGGAACCACCATGCTCGCTAACGACGCGGCACCCCGGCGGATCATGAGGGCCGGGGCGACAATCATCCATTAGCCCACAAGATTGGTGGGAGGAACTACGCGCGGTGAGCGAAAGATGATGGATGAGGGTGCGGCTGGCTGGCTAGCTGGTTGGGGGGGGGTGTACGATGGTTGGGTAACGAACGGCCTTCTTCATGTGTGATTATGCGTTGATGCATATGGGATGTGTCTGCTCCGGAAAGGGTTATGTACAGCTGGTTTGTTGGTTGGGCTTTGGGAATGACGGCGGCTTCATGGGACTGTTGGCCATAATTACTGGTTGTTATATATAGGGATGGGCAAACAAATAATGGTAATTCTTTTCCAGGTTGTCGGTCGGCAAAACGTTCAAGTGGATATACTTTACATAGGAATAGAATAGGACATGCCTTTTTCAGTTCTCTTGCAGGACCGTTATCATCACCAACACGTTCGTATGTATGCATGTTTGGAGTGCGGCGCACAGATGGCTACTCCGTTGGCACCTTGGCAGACCGGCTCTCCTCCAGGGATGTGTTGAAGGGAAAGGAGGAAAGAAGGAAAGAAACGAAGAAAGAAAAAGAGGAAAAAGAGAAAGAAAAAAAGAAAAAAAGAAGAAAAGAAAAAACACTCTCCTCACTCCTCGTTTATTTTCATGTGCATCACCATCAACGTTCGATGTGGCTGCCGCCATCATGGCTCACGGAAAGCGTCTAGAGGGCACATGGTTTGGTTACACACCCACCCCCACGTGACCAAGCGTCTCGATGAGCGCGTCCATTCTTCACTTAATACTTCGTATGGCGTTGAATCCCTCTGTCGTGTAGCTAGGCATCAGGCCCTTGACATCTCTAGGTCTACCACATGCCAAGAACGCACGCCATGCCCAGCCGCGTCACATACCACACAAGAGGTCGCTTTTGAAGAGTAACAACATCCAAAGAATACGATGTTTGGTTTCGGGGTTTTCCTACGTCCCAAGGGGAAAACAAAGACCCTAAGGCCATTTCCACAGAGCAGAGCCAACGGAGGGGGGGGGAGGGGGAGAGTTTGTACATTGCTTGTGCTTTCTGAGCCGAGCTGGAGACGACTCGAACCTCCCAACCCTTCCCGGGCCGAGACACACGCATAGACATCAGCTTGAAGACGAAACAAACCAAGCCATTTCTCTCACACAAACACCCTATTTCATGCCCCCCGCCTTCCTCTCCTCTCCTCCCCCCGCCTAGGCCCCCGTCATCGCCGTTTTTTCTGTGTTCTTTTTCTACTCATAGATGTAGCAGAACGGGCCCTCGACGGTGCTGACCAGCTGGCTGATGGTGTAGGTGTGGTCGGCCGCGATGCCCGGCGGGCCGAGGTCGACAACGTCGGTGAGCTTGGCGGGCGGGCTGTTCCAGCCCATCATGCTGGTGCCGCCGGCGATGACCTGCTGCCGGGACGGGAAGTTGAGGCTCTGCCAGATGTACCAGACGCGGTCGATCATGGCGTGGTGGACGTAGAAGGCCGGGTCGTTGGGGGAGGTGTAGAAGTCGCCGCCGGGGTCGCCGCTGATGGTGAAGTGGCCGGCTGGAGAAGAAGAAAAAAAGGATTCATGTTAGCGCAAGTCCCTTGCCGCCGAGCCTTTTTTTTTAAGGCAAAAAAGGGTTAGGGAGGACGGAGGGGGAACGTACCGCCGTGGACGCCCATCGAACCGCCAAAGCCGGTGCCCTGCATGACGTCCTGGAAGGTGCCAATGTTGTTGCTGCTCACGATGAGGTTGACCACGTCTTGCGGACGCAGGCTGGTGGTGGAGAGCTTGTTGGACATGTCGCGGCGCAGGCAGCGCGGGTTGTCGCCGTAGCCGTCGGCGCGCGGGTTGCGCGGGATGGGCGGGTTGACGTGGAGCACATTCGCCATCGGGCCGAGGCGGATGACCATGCTGGGGAGGGGGTCAGTTCTCCTTGTTCTTGGGTGAGGTGTTCCGTCCGGATCGACAGGACTACGTACTCCTTGAAAGGACCCGTCTTGACGCAGCCGCCGCCGTTGCCAGCAGGGATGCCCATCTGCGTCGTATGCTGGACGTACTCGCCGTTGCCGCTCAGCGAGGTGTCGCTGCCGTCGAAGATGGGCGAGCGCTCGGGGTCCTGGTACCAGCGGGACCAGTCCCAGTACTGTTCCGGGGTGGGCGGTCAGCAAGATGAAAAGTTTGCTGTGGAGAGGCGGCGGATGGAGGTCTTCCTTACCGGCTGGGTGCCGTTGTAGCCGCACTCGTTCCGGAGAGCCTGCTCGAACGCCCATGTGTAATACCGGTGCCACGAGAGGAAGTTACCCTGCAAGAGACGGTCAGCGTTGGTGGTCCTTGGTTCCTTGGGCCCTTTTTTTTCTTCCTTGATTACGATCGGTCTGTACTTACCGTCCCGTGGATGGTCATGGTCTGGTTCATGTGGACGACGACAAAGTCATCGTACCGCGTCTTGGAGCCGGGGTACCTCGTCTGGTCGAGCTTGGACGGCTTGCTCATCATGCAGAGCATGGCGTTGATGTAAGCCTTCCTCTCACCGGCCGAGAGGTCGCCCCTATGGAGGTGAAGATCGTTGTCAGCCATCATCTCCCGGCGGCCGTCTCCACGTCCGAGGCCACATACCATTCGCGGCGAACCTGGAGCTTCTCCTTGGTGCATGTTGACGACCTGGCGAGGGCCGCGTCGATCTGAGGCCTGCCCTGGTTCTGGAGGTCCAGCACCGGGTCTGCCGACGCGACGCCGGCGAGCAGGGCCGTGACCAGTCCGGCAAGAGAGAAGCGAGTCATGGTGATGGTGTCGGTCCTTTGGGGGCTCCCACAGCAGCAGCAGCAGTTAGGACTGGAGACTCGGGCTTGATGGACCAAGAGAGTGAAGCACCCCAAGCACGGTGCTGGAGGGCCGAGAGGTAGATGGCGTCGTTATAAGCTTTTTGGGTCTCTTCCGGATCTCACACCCCCCTTGCCAGCCCGGGGCCATGTAGCCCTGCGACTCCGCATCTCCGGTGGCGATCACTCTTGTTTTTGCGACTTCCTAACGGCCCTACGGTCGACCAGCGTACATACTATACACAGTAAGACACGCAGCACCTTGCCAACACCCCCCCCCCCCCTCCCCCTCCCCTCTGTCCCGCCGCGTCCCGCCGCCTCTCGGAAGTGCCGTCGGCAAATTACCCAGCACGCATGGGGCGCTCTGGAGTCAAGCCTATCGCGTTGTAGGCATGACGCAGCAACGGAATCAACAGCAACGCGGAGGATGTACGTATACGCGAGAGTGCTTGTGCAGGCTTCGTTTCCCAGCCGCCCCCGGCTTCGGTGTAACCCTCGAGGCGACCGTTGCCGGATCCCGGCAGATGAACCAAGCCAAGGAGCGCCCCTCCGTGCGGGTTCGCCGCTGGAAGCGCGGCCAAACAGGAAGTAATTAGTGATTAGGTTGGGGCGGCCGAAGAATGGGTGAAACGCAACGGTTTGCGGAGGCCGGGGCCGGACCCAGGGGGGGGGGGGGTGCAGGGCAGCGTTTTTTCACAGGTGAGGTGGGAGCGAAACCGCGCGGCGACTCGGAAAACACGGCCATGGGCACCCAGTTCGCCGGGAGACGGAGGGTGCGCGACGCTGCCGACTGGTCCGGAAGAATAGGAGGCCAATTTATTCGTCAGCGGGCAAATCTGGGGTAAAATAGCCAGGCTCCGCGAGAAGATAGGAAGTCACCTTCCCACTCCTCTAGGGTCGCCTCCAATCTCTTGGCTCAATATGGATTCGGCGCCATTTGGCTTGTTTCAACTCGTAGCCCTGCCCCGTGGGAGCGTCCATACGCAGCACCACCGGCGGACGCCGTGGTGGCTTGGGGTGCTGTCAAAGTCTTGAGTTGGGCATGCAATAGCTTTAATATGCGACTCGTGTCTATACCTTCCATGGAGCCCCAGATGCTGACGTATCTTGGATCCCACGAAATAGGCGGGCATGCATCAAGATGCAGCGCAATGGCTGCCGCGTGCATCATGGCGTAGCTGTTTCGGTTCCCTCCCGCCGACCCGCGGCATGCTCGCTTGGCAGGAGGCGTCTCGAATACAGTAGTATGTAGTATGGTTCACAGTACAGGAGCATGCTGAGGGGCCATGGTCTCCTTCGCACCCGTGACCGTGCATATCAGCAGACGTTTGTCACTCGTTCATCTATGCGGGATTCTAGGGATGGCCCAGGATGTCCAGATCATTCTGTTGGGCAGCCGGCTATAGTGCACGATTACGCGTCTTTTTTTCTTGGTGTCCAGGCACAAGAAACGAAATACAACACCATCTCTGATCAAGACGGGCCTGCTTGATAATAGGCGTGGTTTTGTAAGGGAGTCTTGCCAGCGTGTGGACATTGTAAGTAGGTGCTATATCTCGAGCCTTGTTAACAAGACACGCCAGGGCAGGCAACATCTCGACAGCCACCACAACTCCTTAGTGACGACAGCGAGCGAGGAAACACGAGAAACGCACAAAGGAAAATAAGTGCAGAAAAAAAGAAAGAAAGAAACAGGATATTATGAAAAAGAAAGAGGTGAAAACGGATCAAAATAACGATTCAGTACCTACTTACTATCCATGTGAGGAGGATGGCCCTAGGATGATGGCGACCTCTTGTCAACGGAGCGGTCACTTAATCAAAACGGCAAGACAATCCAAGACACCCGGTTCCAAACATTACGTGGCCGTCGCATACACCGCAACGTTAATATACAGCATGCGACCTGAGCGGCAGCGAAACGTGGGCACGGAGTTGCCATCCTCGCCAACAAACTGGCGGCCATGTCCCGGTACGCGCCAGCGTGGTGGTGGTGGTGGTGGTGGCGGTGGTAGTGGTGGTGGCGGTGGAGGGTGGAGTGTGCGTAAAGTACACTAGCCGGGCTGGACAGCCGGAACAGATCCGTTCGGAATATCTGCCGAACCAGGTTCAAAAATCAGGCGCCTCATGAACCCGATGTTACGTGACCTCCCGGCTTGGGCACCGGTTCTCGGTCATGTTGACGCAACCCATCGTTTGCCGTGATCCGTGGCAGGGCTCGACCAAACTGTGTTAGATTGGTCAAGGCCTGGTGGAGGGGTTGGGGGAGAGGGCTTGGAAGAACCTTGATGCTGTCAAAGATGCGGATAGTGCACCAGGCGACTTCAGGAGAATACCTGAATCGCATCCGTGCCAGCTTTGCGAGACGGATCGTCGGGTAATACTGCGCAGGTTGAATTCAAGCTCCGGTTGGTGGATGGGGAGGGAGCTTCGGGGTTGGAAAAAACACGAATCCTGAGGTAGAGGTAGATACCAGGACTCTCTCACTGTAAATACCTATATTACCTGCCTAATCTAGGTAGGCAGTCATGTTTTCATGTCTTGCCTGACAAAGTTGATGGAGGGTTCTCGAATGGCTTGTGAGGAAGAATGGAAGAAAGAGAGAGAGAGAGGAGAAACCGGAGAAAATACAACCGGAACAAGGGGAAAAGAAAAAAGAGCACTAGAACTACGCACCGTCCTGCACAGGGAAGATAGTAGAAGATTATCAAGGTGACACAAGACCCTGACTCGCCATACCAAGTCCACGGTAGTTACTTCGTGCTCAGGCATGTATTGAACACGGCGGACACCGCCCCGCAGTCCCGGGATGGTGGGGCAGATGGGAGCTCAAGTGACACAAGACCTGACTAATCTCAACTACTACACGGGCATCGATCGCCCTTTGAGTCCCGAGATATAGTAGAAAGGATGGGGGTTTTCTCCACTTTCAAGACATTGCTGGGTACCTACGCAGTGGTGATATTACTACTAGTAGACTACTATACCACTCGGTGGTGACAGGGAACAAGCCGTCCTTGTCCAGGCTCTATCATCCTGCTGATGACCCACGCAGCCTTCCCTTTCCCAGCCCCCTACAGCATGGTGGCCCGAAATCAAACCCAAGATCATCGCTGCGTCTTGTTTGATAAACACAAGGTCGACCAAGCTGGTGGCCCATCGAGGCCGAGAAACAGTCTGGTCTCGGGGCCGGAGATTGACCGGGGATAGACATGACAATGCACAAGGGAATCACATGAGCATACACAGTATGGCACGGCCGGGGAGGGGGAGGAGGGCTTGAAACACATGGAACAACAGGCTCGCGCCGTCCATGAGACTTTTTATTAAGCTGCCTGCCGAGATGCTCCCCTTGGCTATCCACCTCAAGAAGACAGCGCCTTGATCTCGCCGTCCTGGAGCTTGCCGGCGGCAAGCAGCCGCTCGACCTCGCCCTTCCAGACATCCTTGATCTCATCGGCCACCTTGAGGCCGCTCAGCTTGGTAGCCAGGGCGGCGATCTCATCCGCATCGATGCGGCCCTGGATCAGCTCGACGTCGCCCAGGACGGCGTCGATGGTGGCCGGCGACGCGTCGCCCTCGACAAAGTAGTTGGCGTCCTTGACGGACCCGCGCAGGACGCGCTTGTTCTTCTTGACGGCGTTCTTGGCCGCCTCCTTGGCCTTCTTGGCCGCCTCGCGCTCCGCCTTGGCCTTCTCCTCGGCCTCCTTGGCGAGGCGCTCCTCCTCCTCCTTCTTGCGGCGAGCCTCCTCGGCGGCGGCGCGCTCGGCGGCCTCGCGCTCGAGGCGCTTCTTGTGCTTGGCGGCGTTGGCCTCCTGGCGGAAGCGCTTGATGCGCTCGTCGCCGGCGGCGGCGTCGTCGAGCAGCTTGCGCAGGCGGGCGTTGTCCTCGGCCTTCTTCTTCTTGCGGGCGTTGGCGTTCTTGCGCTCCATGTGCCGCTTCTGGTCGCGGTTCTCGTTGTCGTCGGGCACCTCCTCGTCGAGGTACTCGAAGGAGCGCCAGCTGTCAAAGTTGTACCAAAAGTTGTAAAAGTTCTCAACCTCCTCCTTGGTGGAGTTCTCGTCGCCGAAGGAGGGGACGGGGTGGATTTTGCTGAAGCGGGCCTCGGACTTGAAGACGTTGCCCCACAGCTTGTAGTAGTTGCCCTTGGCCAGCTGCTTCTTGGTGGGCGGCTCGACGTCGGCCTCCTCGTCGACCGAGTCGAACTGGCGGCGCTTGACGGGGTCGAGCAGGATCTCGGTGGCCTTTTGGATGCACTTGAAAAAGTTGTCATCGTCGGCGCGGCCGGCGGCGGCCTTCTTGTCCGGGTGGTGCTTCAGGACCTTCTTGCGGTGGGCGCGCTTGATCTGCTCCTCGGTGGCCCGCCAGCGGTACTTGGAAAGGCCGAGAACCTTGTAGTGATCCTGCGTCTTCCAGTCCTTGGCGTCGCGCTGGAGAAGGATGGGGTCCTCGGGCTCGCTGATGTCGCTGTCCTCGTTCTCCTCGATCTTCTTGGCCCGCTCCTGGGCCTGGATCCGGTCGTCCTCGGAAAAGGTGCGCTTATGGCGGGCACGGCGGGCGTGGGCGAGGAAGTGAGGGCCGACGGGCTCGAGCGTGCGGGCCGTGGCGCTGCTCTTGGCGACGCCGCCGATGATCCGGAAGTCCTTCTCGGCCTCCCAGCCCTCGGGCAGGGCGGGGAGGGGAAGGGAGATGACGGTAGCGTCCATGGTGCGTTTGGCGAGCGGTGGCAGGCGATACGACAGTGAGAAATCGGGTCGAGCGTCCGCAAACGTCCTGGTCACCTGCGCCGTCGTCGTCCGAAGTGAAGGTGGGCGAAACTGGACTTGGTTGTAGTCTTTGGTTGTGGAGGGGCACCGTCTTTTTTTGGTTCCCAGAGGTTTTGGTTTCGGCCTTGCCAAGAAGGGATTTTTTTCTTTGGCTCGGCCCCGCTACGGCCCGGGACCCACCGGAGGCTCCGGCCAATCGCCGTCGGCAAACGTCAACTTGGAGGCCGGCTCCATCAGCAAGAGCCTCCAGCGCAAGCAGCAACCGGGCCCGAAAACAACCGTCTTGAGATACAAAAAACGTCACAGAGTCAAGCACTTTTCTCTCTCGATTCCTCCACCCACACAGCTTCGCGACGCTTCCCGACCCAAGTTACGCATCGGAAAAACTCATACACCATGGCGGCCCGGCCAGTCCAAACCTACCGCAACCTCCTGCGCGCGGCGAGGATAGCCTTCCAAGGTACGCTCTCGTGATGCGCTGTATCGGGCCCGCCATTGGCACAGTTCGCGGCTAACACATCGTTTGCTCAGGGGACGAACCCGTCCTCGCCGCCGCGAAGCAGACGATCCGCCAGGGCTTCCGCGACAAGGCCTCGCTGCCGCCGACCGATCCCTCCATCGCGCCCGCCCTTCAGCACGCCGAGGAGGTGGCGAGCTTCCTCAAGGCCAACGTCGTTCAGGGGAAGCGGGAGGGGGAAGTGTACAGTACGTCTCGGCCATTGCAAGGCAGAATTGCAAGCGCAACATTTTTTTTTCTTGGGAACGTGTAGCGCTGACGCGGCCAGAACTCCGCATCCACGAACACACCGAGAGGGGTGACAACGACAGCATCAAGCAAGCCGGTAAGAAGACGGACCTTTCGGGGGTCAAGTGCTGCTCGGCGAGGTAGCGCTGGAGCAGAGAGGGAACCGCCTACGCAGAACCATCTCGAGGGGATGCCGAGGGCGTGATGCGACCGGATCTGGCAGAAAACAAGCTGCCGTGTAAATTGTACGAGTTCTGTACGAAGCCGTCTATGATAGATACCCCCTTCAGTGTACCAACATCAAGAGCCGAATGCCCCTAGCAAACAAAAACCGCCTGCGCAACGGAAACATCAATTTTTGGTGCTTTCCCGCAACCCAATCAACCCAGAACCCGTGAGCTCCGTAAACCGAACGCCAAAATGCACCGCCAATCCGTAAACAAACAAGTCGAGACCGCATAGATGCTCTAGTTGCCAGACAAGCTGGCGTATTGTACATCCGCGGCCCCGGGCGGGGCAGCCACAGGCACGGCCGCAAGGTCATCGGCTGGCTGTTGCTGCTGCTGCTGCTGCTGCTGCTGGCCACCCCCCTGCGCGCCCGCCCTGCCGCCCGGGCCCGCCTTCTGGCTGCCACCACCCCTGCGATTCGCCTCGGGAAACGCAGACCTCCCGTCTATCAGCATCTCTCTCCGCTGCTCCTTGTTCATCGTCCCGATGGCCTTGGGAACGCTCCAGCGGATGCGCAGCGGGCACCCGGCGATCACGGCGCGGCCCTTGCACTCGGCGGCCGCCTTCTCGGCGCCCTCGCGCGTCTCGTAGTTGACAAACGCGCAGTGCGTCATGTGGGAAACGACGAGCGACTTGATCTTGCCAAAGGCCTTGAAAAAGTCGCGGATCTTGTGCTCGGGCAGATCGTCCTCGATGCCGGTGACGAAGAGGGACATGATGTTGGGGTCGCTCGGGGGGAGCCAGTCCTTCGGGGTGGGAGGGCCGGACGGCGCGGCGAGGGGGCCGCGTCGCCCGCCGACCTTGGCGCCGGCCGCGGCCGCGGCGCGCGTGTCGCGGGTTCGTATCGGGCCCGGCCCGCCGACCCCGGCGCCGACGGCGGGGTTCCCGCCTGTTGAGCTTCCTGCCGCGCTGCCGCTGCCGCTGCCGCTTCCGCTGCCCTTCTCGACCCGGTTTCCGTGCTCGTCCAGCTCCCACCCTTTCCGGAAGTACGGCTTGCTCGTCGCCAGCCGGCGCAGCAGCTCGCGGGCCTTCTCGTCCGCCTTCTCGTACTGCTCGACGCCGGCGCGGCCCTCTTCGATGGCCTTCTCGTTGTTTTGCGCAAAGTACTCGCGGTTGATCTCGCTCTGGGGTCCCGGCGCGATGAGCTCGAGCGCCTTGTCGCGGATGACGATGGGCAGGCCAAACTGCAGGTCCATGATGCAGCACTGGCAGGCGTTCTTGAGGCGGGCGCAGGTCAGGCAGATGTTGGTGCGGCGCTTGCGGCCGTGGGCGCGCCCGTCGCCGGCCCAGCTAAACACGGTAAATGGACGCGTGCACAGCTTGCATTCCTCGCCGTAGTCCTCCTTGAGCATGCGCACGTAGGGGTTTTCCGGCAGGCAGTTTTCGCAGACGGAGGGAAAGTCGGTCGACTCCCAACCGGAGCGGTTGAGGTCTTGCTTGATCTGGGGCGGCATCTCGTCGCTGGTGGGGTTCGGGTTTGGAATCGACGGATGGATGAGCTGATGATGGTGGGGAACAAAGACGCGCCCGTCGCGAAGAGGTGAGGCGATGGAGTTGATGTGGTTTTGTCGCGGGTGGTGTGATGGCGTTGCAGTTTGGATCGTCTTGCCGACCCGAGCAGAGATGATGGCAGAAGGTGTGGCTGGTGACTTGATAAGGCGTTATCGCTCGCCACCGCCACGCCACCCGGAAGGCGGGGGGGATGACCAGGAGCCAGTGGCTGGTGTGGATCCTGCCGATTCAGGGGGGCTGTTATCTTATCTCTTATTCGTATTCGCATTTCGCATTTCGCATTCTTGTGCGTTCCGTCTTGCCGTCCGAGCTGAACATTGGTCTCGCAGACCGCGCAGACTGTGGAGATCTCAAAATCATTCACTACCGTCCACGCGAACAGAGCCTCGGCTGGTACTCTTGGATCTCTTCATGTGTACTGCGTACAAAGCGCCTAGGAAGGAGACCTCGTGCGTTGGAGTCGTTCAGTCCCGCCCTGGGCAGCCTATTTCCGAGTACGAGTTCGAGTTCTTTTTCGCAAAGCTCCTGCGGGCTGTGTCAAGACAGGAGGAGGAGCTTGTGGATTTGGTGGATGTCAAGCAAGCTGCTAGCTTCGGATTTCACATGCAGGAATGGCTGCCACGTCCAGGAGACTGTACATACTGTGTACTGTGTATGCGTTGCTATTCCTACACAGCTGCCATGGTGGCCAGCGCCACAGTCCAAGCATCGTAGCTAGAGCCATCCGGTTGAACACCCGCCTTTGATCCTATGCTCAGTCGTCGTCAGAACCATCACCCAACCGCGCAATTCTCATGGATTTTTGAGTTTTTTTTTTTTTTTTTTTTTTTCTTTTTTCAGCACGCAGTGTTCCAATGAAGCATTGCCAACATGGCAGTGCTTTTCCTCCCGCTGCTTCACCCCAACACCGCCTAGAACGCAGCTTGACGACAACAATCGCGGTGTGCAACATAGTCCAATTAGATTGCAGATGGGACCCCTGACTTCCGCCGATTCCCAAGTCTGGGGACATTGGATTTGCTGGCCAGCATCGATCCCTGCCCCTTTCCGAGAAAGTCGAATCTCGCCTTTAATAGGGGTCCGTGGAAACTTTTTCCTCTGTCCATCGCCATCTTGACGCCTTCGTGACATTGACGACTCGACTTCTCTTTGTTCGCATTCTCTTCTTCACCTTGCCATTTTCTACCTTTGCTTCGCCCTTGATCACAACATGGCGCCCTCCAAGCCCTACGTTCCCCTCGAGAAGGAGGACCACAAGCGCGATGCCGAGTTCATGAAGGCGCTCCACGGCAAGTCCACCGAGGCCAAGGGCGGCTTCTCGGCCATCATTGGCAAGGACAAGGAGGCCCAAAAGGTCGCCGTGAACGAGTACTTCAAGCACTTCGACAACAAGCGCGCCGAGGAGGAGACCGATGCCGACCGCGAGGTGGGTTGACCGCCACATTGGGCTTGGCCCCCTGCGGCCCCGCGAAACAGCGACTGACAATCCGGTGTGAAGGCGCGGACCAAGGAGTATGCTACTCTGACGAGGCAGTACGTTGAATCACACCCCCCTCCCTCTTTCTCTCTCGGTTGTTGCCACGGGTCCTGACGTGTTCTGTTTCCAGCTACTACAACCTGGCGACCGATCTGTACGAGTACGGCTGGGGCCAGAGCTTCCACTTCTGCCGGTATGCCGTCGGCGAGCCCTTCTACCAGGCCATTGCGCGCCATGAGCACTACCTTGCCATGAAGATCGGCATCCAGCCCGGCATGAAGGTTCTCGACGTCGGCTGCGGCATCGGCGGCCCCGCCCGCGAGATTGCCAAGTTCACCGATGCCCACATCACCGGCCTCAACAACAACGACTACCAGATCGAGCGTGCCACCCGGTACGCCGTCAAGGAGGGCCTCTCCGGTCAGCTCAAGTTCGTCAAGGGTGATTTCATGGTAAGCCACGAGCGGCTCCCCATCGCTGTCTCTCGCAGTACGCTGACTGGGGTGTTTTGTAGCAAATGTCGTTCCCTGACAACTCGTTCGACGCCGTCTACGCCATCGAGGCCACCGTCCACGCGCCCAAGCTCGAGGGCGTCTACGGCGAGATCTACCGCGTGCTCAAGCCCGGCGGTGTGTTTGGCGTCTATGAGTGGCTCATGACGGACAACTACGACAAGGACAACGTGGAGCACCGTGCCATCCGGCTCGCCATCGAGGAGGGCAACGGCATCTCCAACATGGTGACCATCTCGGAGGGTCTCTCCGCCATGAAGAACGTCGGCTTCGAGCTGCTGCACCACGAGGATCTCTCCAAGAAGGGCGATGCCATCCCCTGGTACTGGGGCATCGCCGGCGAGATGAAGTACATGCAGTCGTACTGGGACCTGTTCACGGCGCTCCGCATGACCCACGCGGGCCGTCGGATCGTGCACGTCTTCACGGGCTTCATGGAGCTCGTCGGCCTGGCGCCCCCCGGCACCAAGAAGACGGCCGATGCGCTCGCCAAGGGCGCCGACGGCCTGGTCGCCGGCGCCAAGCAGGATCTCTTCACCCCCATGTACCTCATGGTTGGCCGCAAGCCGGCGAACTAAACGGGCGGACCGGGTCCGAGGGGATGGGTGGAGGAGGGGTGTTGTGTGTTGGTTGCGTGTCGCATGTGCTATGACGAGATGATGAAAGGGCGGTCATCTAATGCGGCTGGGTAGATGGAACGGCATGGGTTTTGGGGCCCCCTATACGCATACTAATGTTGGGCTGTGTCGACGACCTTCGAACTACCGTCGGACAGTTTTCGTGTAGTTTCTCGTACATATACCGTTAATAGAGTTGTGTAGTTCGTGCAGGTTTGCGAGCCTGAGTCAGCGACATGGCTGTGCTCCGGTGCTCTTGTGTGACGCAAAACATGGGGCCTGGGCGAAGAATGGTCCATGAAGAATCGGATCGGCTCCAGACCATCTATGTACTAGTGAGTACCTAGGTCCATAGGCTTTGCAGGCCGATTCCAGGGCCTCCTACTGCGTACATAGGGCAAGACACCTCCCTCCATCCCTCCATCCCTCCATCCAGGCCTCGCCACAGCATCCCGCGCCTTCATCCCATCTCGGCCCCATTTCGGCAGCAGAGGCGGTGGGGTCTTTAACGATACGTCAACGTTGGCTTACCTTATCTAAACTCGCTCAGCGGGGCCAGCAGCAGCAGCAGAGGGCAGCTTCCCGCAGCTTCAAAAGCCAAGCTCCAGGGGATCGGATATCGCAGGGATCCAGCTCGCTAATCCAATCTCGCCTTAGTGCATTTCGATTCGTTGGGGTTCAACGTCAAAAAGTCCATGGCTTGGTTCGTCCAAGCATTCCCGTCGCTGGCAACGCAAGGAAAAATTCCCGCCTGCGCCATAATCATTCCTCGAGCTTTGGGGCACTACGGCTTCGCCTTTTTGTTGTGCGTTTGCCTTCGTCGGCCGTGTTGTTGATTGTTCTTCCTTCTGCCGTCTCGCATAGCAGGCATTTCCCTTGATTGATCGGATTCCATCCCCCTTCCTCTTGGGCAGCTTTTCCCCACTCCATCGACTCCAGAACAGCCCGCCCTTGTTCGCAGTCTGTTCCATCAACCACCTCCAGCTCCTGGGTGCACCCTCTCTTCCTACATCCCCAACCACCATGTCTCGCTTCCTCCGACCGGCGGCCCGGTTTGCTGCCACGGCGCGCGCTGCCGCCGCCGTCCGCCCTGCCGCTTCGTCTCCCTTCATCGCCAGAGCCGCCGCCGTGCCCAGGGTACAACAACGCCGCACATATGCCGAGTCGTCGGGCGTCAAGGAGTACACGGTCCGCGAGGCCCTCAACGAGGCCCTCGCCGAGGAGCTCGAGCTCAACCCCAAGGTGTTCATCATGGGCGAGGAGGTGGCGCAGTACAACGGCGCGTACAAGGTCACCAAGGGCCTGCTAGACCGCTTCGGCGATAAGCGTGTTATCGACACACCCATCACCGAGATGGGTTTCGCCGGTCTGGCCGTTGGCGCTGCGCTGAGCGGCCTGCACCCTGTGGTACGTGACCTCCGGAGGGAGGGGGTGGGTTGGGTTGGGAAGGCGATGCACGGGAAATGCTGACGTCAACCACGCCGCAGTGCGAGTTCATGACCTTCAACTTCGCCATGCAGGCCATCGACCACATCGTCAACTCGGCCGCCAAGACGCTCTACATGTCGGGCGGCATCCAGCCCTGCAACATCACCTTCCGCGGCCCCAACGGCTTCGCCGCCGGCGTCGCCGCCCAGCACTCGCAAGACTACAGCGCCTGGTACGGCAGCATCCCCGGCCTGAAGGTCGTCTCGCCCTGGTCGGCCGAGGACGCCAAGGGCCTGCTCAAGGCGGCCATCCGCGACCCCAACCCCGTGGTCGTCCTCGAGAACGAGCTGCTCTACGGCCAGGCCTTCCCCATGTCGGAGGCCGCGCAGAAGGACGACTTTGTCCTCCCCTTCGGCAAGGCCAAGATCGAGCGCCCCGGCAAGGACCTGACCATCGTGTCGCTGTCCCGCTGCGTCGGCCAGTCGCTGGTCGCCGCCGAGAACCTCAAGAAGAAGTACGGCGTCGAGGCCGAGGTTATCAACCTCCGCAGCATCAAGCCGCTCGACGTCGACGCCATCGTCAAGTCGGTCAAGAAGACGCACCGTCTGCTGGCGGTCGAGTCCGGCTTCCCCGCCTTTGGCGTCGGCGCCGAGATCCTGGCCCTCACCATGGAGTATGCCTTTGACTACCTCGACACCCCGGCCCAGCGCATCACGGGCGCCGACGTGCCGACCCCGTACGCCCAGAAGCTCGAGGAGATGAGCTTCCCGACGGAGCCGCTGATTGAGGACTTTGCTGCCAAGATGCTCCGCGTTTAAGCCATAGGAGCGGCACGGATTCTCGGTGAAAGAGAGAGAGAAAAAGAGAGAGAGAGAGAGAGAGAGAGAGAGATACGGAGAGGACAGAGGGCGGGAATGAGAAATCATCGCCTGGCCACCCAGTCGTGTATCCATTTATTTTACGAAGCGCTTCTTCTCCTTTGTTGCCTGTCACAAAACATTGGCATGCTGGGCCGGACGAAAGGTGATGTAGGTCGGTAATGGGTGCTAAGAAATAGACAGGTTGTTCGGTTACCCATGGTTTTCTTCTCTCTCGGTCCTCGTTTTCTTTTTCATCGGGCATTGATTGCGATGAGCATTTGGCGGCGACTGGTCTAAGGTAGGACGGGTTTCGGGGAATGACATGCGGGCTATACAATCGAAGTCGATTCCTTGGCGACCGCAACCGCGTCCATTCTCCCTTCCTTGGTGTCCGGTCGACCGTCTATCTATTCGTGACGCTGTCCCCCATCCCAGGACATCGGCGGGAAAGCCATGGGTCGTTCGAGATTCCCATCCTCGATTACCCTTCCTCCGCTTGCACTTCTGGCAGATAGACACCTTCAACCATGCCATATTACCTAGATACCCATCGATGATCAAGACAGCCAGCACCCGTGATGTTATTATAGACCCTTTTCTTTTCCCCTCCCAGCTCGGTTCACCGGTAGGAGGCTGCCGGCCCCGCTCCGGGGAACGGAAGGAATCGCCAACGCAAGGCCAGAGCAGAAGCCTCGTTGAGGGAAAGAGATGTAACCACCAAGAAGGACGCTCACCGGATCTGCTTCTCCAAAGCGCACGGCCCCATCCCGCCCACGCCGGCATGCCGCTTGGCATCCTTCGGCGCGTCGTCGTCCAGCACGGCGAAATACGTCACGTCCGCATACCCCCGAGGACATATCTCATCCTCCCCCCCCTTGTTGCCTCGCGCGCGGCTGCCGGGCGAGAGCACGACGATCTTGGTGCAGGGCGTGAAGGCGGACGTGGCGTTGTAGAGCCAGCCGGCGCAGCCCGACGCGGCGGCCTCCCGGGCCTCCTCTCCCTCGCCCTCGTCCCCGCCCTCGCGGGCGCTGTCGCCGCGGGGGTCCCGCCGGCTGCCCGATGGCTCCTGGGCGTGGCCCAGGCAGGACCGGCAGCAGGCCTCCGGGGACGCGGCCTGGGCGAACTCGCCTTTGTACTTGCCCACGTCGGTGCCGACCCAGGTGACGGAGGTGAGGAAGGTTTCGGGGGAGGAGCAGTCGATGAGAGGGGCGGCGGAGGGGGTGGACTGAGGAGAGAGTTAGGTTGGCTTGCGGACCGGACGGCAGGGGAAGGGAAAGAGGGACGGGGGAACGTTACAGAAGAGGTCTGGCGGGTTGAAGAGGAGATTGTGGAAGAGGTGGTCGTGGCGGTGCTGGTTCTGGCGGAGGAAGATGTTTCGTTGCTGGCGGGGATGGCCGGGACGTCGGTGGTGCTGAACGAGGCAAAGCGAAGAAGAGAGAGAGGGGGTTTGGTCAGCAAATGTCTTTTTTTTTTTCGTTCGTTGCTCCGAGGAGAAACCACCGGTTCTCGTACCCTTCACCAGAGAGCTTGTTCATGGCCCCCAAGATCGCCAAGACGACACCCGTGATGCCAACGGTGCAAACAAGAATAGCCAACCAGCGTCGCTTCGAAATCGTCTTGTACCATGGCGTCTCGGGAGGCTCGGCCCAGAGAGCCGCCTCGGGCACGGTCCCCGACCCTTCCTTGCTGGCGCCCGAGGTATCGTTCTGGAAAAAGGAAGATTGCGCGTCATGCTCTGCGGCGGCAGGCGTGTTGGCGGCGGCAGAAGCACCAGAGATGCCCTCGTCCGCCGTAGCACCAACGCCGACCGCCGCTGGCGCCGGCGTCGACGCGGGGCCGACGCAGACCACCTCGGGGAACGGGTTGTGGAAGGTCTCTGCGTATCGATAGTTCTGACCGTACGTCTTGAACGGCTGTCGAGAGGGAGGAGGAGCAGAGATGTGCGACGCGGGCTGCTTCTCCGGGTCGTAGTGGGTGGGGGACTCCATGGCAGGCGGCGGGTGATGGAGGCGTCTTGAGCCGTAGGAGTGGGTGTTGGCACCTTTGTTGTTGGGTGATGTCAAGGGCAAGGCGAGAAAATGCTGTCGGTTGGAATGGAAGCCCAACACAAAGAAAAGGACTGGAAAACGGCACGGAAGCTGGGTTGGCCATAAGCCCCCGAAAACGTTGTTGGGAGGGAATTCAATAGTCCCAATGGTCCGAGGAGAGATGAAAGCTCCAGGGGAACACGTCCAAAACAAACATACACGGGCCATCCGTCTGCGACTCGCAGCAATGCCATGCGAGCACCGACCAGAAGAGTCGCGACAGGTGAAAGGTGCATCTTGGACACCTTTCCTACCCGAACATAAGGTTCCTCCACCACCTAGCAGATCCCAGGTTGGCACAGAGGCTGTCTTTTTCAAGCAACGCGGCTCACAAGAGACGAGATCGGACAGCTGCAGAATCCGGCCACAGAACCGCCGGTCTGGCAGAGCACAAGATACACAAACAACGCAGGGGTCTCGCTGTTTTGTTTGGCGAGAGGAACGACGTCCGTCTTGACGAACGGGGGTTCCTCATTTCCGAGGCCTTTGCCGGCTCGGGCTCGCGTCCTACCTGTGGCACATGGAGAGAGGAGGTTTGGGGCCGAGTGACAAGCAGAGGCCACATCGCGGAACACCACATGACGCTGGGGAATGGGAAAGCATCGCTGCCTTTTTGTCGCCAATCCAGCAAAAAAGGTTCGTCGGCCCTGGCGCCGTAGCCTTGTACACCCAGAGACGGCTGTCGTGGAGCTCCATCCCTCCCGAAGGGGTGTTGGGGGGGATGTGTGGAACATGGGGTGAATAATACCCCGTGGACAACAAACAGCCCGATGGCTCGCTCGATGACAGCCTCCTTGTCACGGATCTGGCAGCCGAGCCCAGAAATGCGGGCATGCCGGACGAGTCACCGGCGGCGGCGGCGCATCCCCCGAGACGCATTCCGGACGGTAGTTCTCTGGCACGGAGGAAGAGGAGGGGGCCTTTACGGCGCTGGGTGGGTTGAGCCCTGGAAGCACAGAACATTTGTTAGATTCCAAACCATGATGCTGGTGGTTGGCATGTCACACCAACGAAATGAAGGCCCGCAAAACCATCAACATCCGCATCCCAAAACCCTCCGTCTGAAGCACGGTGGAATCAAGGGCTCCTCGGCCCCCCCCCCCCCCCCCCCCTTTTAAGAAAAACAAACACAAACATCACCAGCTCGCTCCATCAGAAAGTCACCGACGGCGATTACGTAGTGGATAACCATACCAAGGCTGGTTCGCTACTCTTGGTTTGTTCGTTAGGGTTACGCGAAGCAGAGATAATACAGCAATCCAAAACCCCAGGTAGCAGCAACCCACAACCAACGACAACCCAGAGCCCATCCCGCACCTCGCCGATGGGAGCTGGTGTCGACATCCGGCAGCCACCTGGCTCCGGGCATAACTGATTGGCCATGAGCCCGGAGCCGTGCGGCGCCAACACCTCACCGCATCCCTCTCCTTCCTCTCCTCAAGAGCACCCTCCGGCAGTCAGCCGCTTCCCCCTCCCTCCACCCTACCCTACCCTAAACCCCCTCTCTCTACGCCTCGCCCGAAGCCGCCGGCACCAGACCCTTCTTCTTGGCCTCGGCCAGCGCCTTTCGCTTGGCCGTACCGATGCCCGCGACGCCGTCCCTCTGGTCCTCGCCGAGCCAGGGCTTCTTGGAGTCGCCGAGGACGCTGCCCGTGACGAAGTAGACGACCTGGCCGCAGAGGATGAGGACGAAGGCGATGGGGTACATCCAGTGCACCGACAGGCCGAAGACGCGGGTGCCGATGATGACGCCCCAAAAGTTGCCCGTCAGCAGGTTGACGCCGAACACGGCGGCGCTGCCCATGCGCAGCACGAGCGGCGCGAGCGAGTAGAAGAGGCACAGGCACGCCATGTAGCCGACCAGCCACCCGGCGACCTGGCCGTTCCACGTGGCGCCCTCGAAGGAGCGCCGGTCAAAGATGGCCCACTGCACGCCGTTGATGCACACGCCGAACACGCCGAGGAAGGACAGCACCTCGTACACGGGCCGCTTGCTGACGAACCACTCCTCGTAGACGTTGGCGAAGCCGTAAAAGGTGGCGCCCGCGAGGGCGAACAGGTCGCCCTTGAGCATGTCGCGGCCCTGCCCGCCGTTGGCGCCCGTCAGGTGGTCGCTCGCCAGCAGCACGCCCATGCCGCCGCAGCAGAGCAGGATGCCGCCGAGCTGGAGCAGGCGGTAGCGCACGCCGAGGAGCAGGAAGGAGAGCACCACGACGCAGACGATGGCCCAAAAGTTGATGAGCTGCGCCGAGAGGATGTTGGTGTAGTTGTAGGCCAGCACGGTGAAGTAGTTGCCCTCGACGTCGAAGAAGGACAGGATCAGGTACCGCCAGCCGTCCTTCCAGACGACGCGCGCCCACCGGCGCGGGCCGTGGCGGTACAGCGTGACGGGCAGCCAGATGAGCGTCATCAGGGCGTAGTTGAGCAGCGTCTGGAAGGCGGGGATGTTGGTGTTGACGCTGACGAGGAAGCTGGTGAAGGTGTTGGTCGCCGTGATGCAGAGGGCCAGCGTCTGGCCGATGGCGATGATGATCCAAAAGTCCCAGGTCAAGAGGTACGAGTACCAGTGCTTGCCGCGCGACTCGAGATGCGAGAGGCCCGCGGCCACGGCGGCCGCCTCGGCCTCGGCGGACGACAGGGAGCCGCGCGGCGCGTTCTCGCCGTCCCCTTCCGGCAGGATCGGATCGCCGGGGAGGGCCGTGATGGTGGTGCCGCCGTAGCTGGGCTTGACGTCGGCGGCCGAGCTGGAAACCGCCGTCTCCTCGGCCGGCGCGACAGCGGGAGGGGCCATCTTGTTCCGGTCAGGCCGCTCGGGGGTTCGCTAACCGCCGTCGGGGGCTGCTGCGGGATGCAAAGGGCGGAGGAGGAGGAGGAGGATTCTGGCCACGGAGCCTCGCGTTGCTCGTTGGTTTCGCAGGCTCCCTTCCAAAGGAGCCAGAATCCGAGTTGGAGAGCGCGGTGGATGGATAGTTCTTCAACGAAGTACCTCGTCTAAGTCTTTCTTACGTCCCCTCAGGCAAGCGCAAAGACTTCAAGTCGCTTGCCGTCCAGTTACTGACGTTGGGCTCGGCACATGTAATCGTGCGCCGAGGAAGCAAGAAGGTAGATGCTGCTCGACGGCTGGCAGGACATGAGCTAAGGAGGAACAACCGTGGGGGCTGTGCAGTTGTCGTGGATCGAGCGTCCCCGGCGGAGGTGACTCGAGCACGGCAGCGGACGAGAGCGTTCGACCTCGGACGGGTGAGAGCGGCGGCCGAAAGGCAGGATGGGTTCGAAGAGGGAGACCGCTGGTTCAGCGATGCAGCGCGGAGCGTCTTTACAGATCCGACTTGGGATATGCCTGAAGGAGACCCAGAGGGCGAGACCACCAAGGCAGAAAGAAGTACATGTACTTCAAGGAAATGCTTCCTTATCGTGCGCAAAGTCTTTCTTCAGCTCTGCCAGGGTGATGCGGGGCGCATCCCAGGCCATCCCAGGTCCGGAGTTTTGGCTCGGGTGGGAACGCGCTTGGCGTCGGCGCGCGCGCGCGGGGGTTCCACGAGACATCCGCGGAGCCGGGATGCCTGTGGGGGCGGCCCGCCGCCCGGGACTGGTGTCTCCCGCCCGCGGGCTGTCGAACGCGGGTCCCGTGAGGCGGTCCTAGCCCCTATGTAGGCCTCGGGCTTTTCCTTTTTTTTTTTTGTCTTCTCTTGGAAAGGTTCCTGATATGCAACGCCGCTTCGGCCGTGTTGGGTTGCTATTTTTCTAATACAACCTGAAGGTTGGGCATCTTCACGTTGAGCATATCCACGCCTTTCCAGGTTGGTTGGGGGTTGGGGGGGGGGCGGGCACACGAGCCCCCCTCACCTGAACACCGGCACGCTCTTCCTACTGCGTACATATGCATGTATGGCATGTCTCACCTGGGTTTCCCAACCCGATGCCTCTCGGCACCTCCATCGTCCAACCCCGCCTGGATCAGGAGGGTGGTCCCCCAAGCCCCCCGAACGCCTCTTCAACAAAAGTGATGGATGAGTACTGCCTTCCAGGACCCCCGCGCTCCGCCTAGGTCATTACGAAAGCGCAACACTTGTCCCTTGGCCTTACAAACGCCCATCTGATATGCTTGTTACGTTTCACAGGACGCCACAGATCGGAAGAGGTCAAGTTTCTTGGCTTGTATGCATAGTACCCCCGGGCGATATGCCCGAGCTTGTGATCATCAGATCACCGGCTGGTTCGTCAAGCTTGTGCGATGCCAACGGGAGAAGGGGGGGGGGGGGGGGGGGGAGGTCGCTCAGCGTCGCCCCGACCAAGGAAGAGGGCGATGGTGATAGGTCCGGTTTTTGTCTCGTGTATACTATACACAGTAGGTGAGGTGGTCTGTCTCTTGGCTTTTTGCTTCCTTCCCCCCCCCCCCCCCTCTTTCGTCTCTTGGTCTCCAGGCCTTCCTCTAGGAGAGGCATTGGATCTGAATGCTTTGCGGCCTCGCAGGCCACACAACACAACGATGGAGACAGAACTTCCCCTACCCAGGACAGTTGTTGCGCAGCTACCGAGCCTCGAGGTAGTGAGCCAGGCGCGTACATGCTGGTAAAAGAGTGTTAGGACATGAGAGGCCGGGTCCTATGACGTCGTGACGATACGAGCGTAGTTGCAATGAGGCGCAGTGCACATGGACACTGGACAGCAGACATAAGGCATTTGTGGGCGACATCCTTACCTAGGCTTTTGACATGGCCGAGCCAGAGCGATGGGCCCATGAACCATGGAGGAGGCTGCAAGAACGAGGCGTTTGATATCCGCAGACAGCTCTTCACATGCACGAGTTCAAGGGTCCTCCTGCGGAGTCCTGGTCCTCCCGACAGATCATGAGCTCAGCGAAGCCCGGCGTGGAGCCGATCTCGACCAGGTGGCTCTAATTAACCTGCCCTGGCATTTTCAGGTCGAGACGTCGTCGACGAGGATTCGCTCGTCTAGCGTTGGCGCGACGGAACAGGGGCAGAGCCGTTCCCTCCATGGCCTCGAGAAAGTCCTTCAAAGTCCCGACGTTGAGCCGTCGAGGTACAGTCAGCACACCATGTCGGCACATTCCTGACCTCCAACCAGCAAAACCCCTATTCTGTAGCAGAATGTTGCAACGTCGCACGGGGCGATTCGGCGAAAAGGACGTTCGGATGTCGGGCCGGTCAGAGGTGACACAAGGGTCTTGGTGATGTCGCGTTTTACCCGGGGCGAGGCTATCCGCATACCCACTAGTTCCAAAGAAACGCTCCCACATCGACGGGACGGCCATCCCATCGGGTGCTTCTCGAAACACACAACACAGAGGCAGGGAGGGGATCATCCGGAAGCGCAGCCAAAAGCGCACCGATTATCCAGCCGGCTGGACGGCAGGGAGAGCACAAGCTCCACCTCCACCTTCCGACGAAACCCACGCATCAGAACCACGCGAGATGGACGGCACAGCAGCATCGCCACCAAAGAGCGTTTTTCTACGTCGAGGCTCGGCCTAACCTTGGAGGGCAGTCTGCCGCAATCCGGTTTCGAGTCTTGCCCGCTGTGCAGGCTGCGTGCCAGAGAGAACCCCTCTCCTCCAACCAGCAGCGGCCAGGGAGCCATGGAAGGTGGCATGAGACATGGCCGGTTGCGCGGGAGCGGCCTGCGGGATCTTGCTCGGCTTGCTGCAGAATGACCGCAACGATGAACTACCGCGCAAGAGAAAGCCCCACACAACCCGATGGCGGCGCGAACGCCGCTTCTCACGTGCTGTGGGCTCCATCATTGGGCGTCCGGGGGGGGGGGGGGGGCTTGGGTGGAACGGGTGGAAACCCTGCTTGAGAGCTCTGGTGATCGAGGAGTTTGTGTCTGAGAGCATAACAGGCGAACGAAACAGGAGGCATCTATCATACTTTGTAGGTGACGTTGGGCTGACGCCGCGTCGGGAACATGCACGGTAACTAGCGGCACCGGAGGCAGCTCGAGATTCCCCGGATGAGCGCTTGTGATGGCGCGAGCTGCCCCTCCCTCCCCCCAACCCCGCGCTTCTGCGCCAAACGGGACAGCCATGGCGGGTTGGGAACCTGAGCGACGGCCCATTCTCGAGTCGGCGAGCTCGTTCCCTCACTTTGGTGCAGAGCGGATCAGCACTGCAATGTCGTCTGGGTTGGGACTGTGACCTTAGCAATGCCAGATGGGGAAGTTCCCTAAGCGAACGAGAAAACCCCGTGACCTCCTTCGACTTTGCACCTGGTTCATCCGAAAGTCGCCGTTGTTGGGGTTTTGTGGGGTTCTCGGGGCCATCCGGTCCCTGCCAGGCATGTCCTACATACACAGTAGGTCTGATGCCGCCTTGACACTTGACACACAGCCCGCGCAGCTTTCGTTTTAATTCGGGCTTGCTTGCAAAAAAGAGTGGTGGGTTCACCGGCAACGTTGACTTGGCGGGATTTGCTCGTTGAGCAGATGATCGGGCGGGCGGTTGTTTCCAAGCGGGATTCCATTACCGTCAACAAACCGACCTGATCCACCTTGTGCCGATGGCATCCTGCAGCCCAGCTTTGGGCATCCCCGCCAGGACCTCCGCGTCGGCGGCTGCAAGGCCAGCTTGACGAGCAAAGACAGGTCGAGGCTGAGCCAGCCGGTCGGCGGCGCGTTGTCGCGTTTGGACTTGGCGCTAACCATCGGGTTGACGCTCTGTACTGTGAACTATACTATACACCCGCGGGAAACGCTCTCCCCACAGTCTTGGTGGACCAACTACGTAGTTCGTAGGACCGAGGCCATGGGTCCATCTCGAGCCCTTTCGAGAATGAAGTGAAATGAAGCCAATGCAAGACGCGTCAGGTTGCAGAGGGAGTGCACAATGCATCCCACATGTCACAACAAGAGAGAGAGAGGGACAGAGAGAAAGAGCAGAAACGAAACACGTTCCAGGGTTTCCATTCTTTTTGTGTTTGGACGTTGCGGAATGGGATGGAATGCAGCTTGTCAGGGCTCGGTCCCTCTGGAGCGGCTCAAGGTTCGAGGATGGAAGCAGCAGAAGAAACAAACATTCATCAACCAACCTGCTTCACTTCCCCCTGTTCTCCGGGCCTCTGCGGCCCATGCTTTCGCGAATCAGAAAAGGGGATTGCACCCTTCACTTTTGGCGAGAGCGGGCACCACGTCAGGCGGATCGACCCACGCCTTCTTCTTCTTCGCCGAAGCCAAGAAGATCCATCCACCCATTTGCCCCGGTCATTTCCTTTCTTGGAGCGCCCGAACCCTCCACTTCTCTCCCCTCCGCCCCCCCCCCCCCCCAAAAACCCGCGACTGGGGGACCAAAGTAAAAAAAAAAAAACCAACCATCCACCCATGCCTTGAACGTTCTGCCCAAAACCTCTTCTCTTCCTCCCCTTTTCGTCCTCCTCCTCTCGTCGGGGCCCTCCAAGGTTATCCAATCGGCTTTGGATCAGACCAGGTGAACAGGTCACGCTCCGAGTCGTCTTGTAGGTGAGTTGGTGGCTTCTTGTCTACAAGATGCGCGCCTTTTTTTTTTGTCATGGAGTCGAAGAAGAACCCCCCAAGGAAATAATTTTTCCCCTCCTCCCTCCTGGCCTTCTCTTTGGCTCGGGGACCGGACGTGCGCCACTCGCAGCCGACAGCCCAGCCAAGATCCCGTCTTTTTTCGCGCCTTCGGGCCAACTCCCTTGCCCCCCCTTTCTCCCCAAAAAAGGCTCCCGACACAAACCAAGCCCCCCGACCATCTGCGCCGGATACATGTCGTTGTCGCGTCATCCCAGCGCAACGCCTGCCGCGTGCATTGCATTCTCTGCATGCTAACCTGAATCAGCTGCACATTGCCCAGCTCTCCCAAGACGCTCATCGTTGCCATCAGCACCGCGCTTCGGCTTTTGTAGCGCCGCTGCTGCCAAGCATACCTCGACGCTTCGACGACTCGACGGCTCGACGGCTCGACGACTCGTTGCGCCTTTCCCGGTCTGCACACGCCAATCCGCCCAAGCCGATCCATCCTTCTTTCTCTCTCGCCGGCTTCATCATGGCAAATTACTACGACTCGTCGTCGTCGTCGCCATGGCCTGCTTCGGGCCAGCAAGGCTGGGACCACCAGACCCCGCCGCCCGCCCGCTCCGGTTCGTCCATCACCACCCTCTGGCGCATGCCATCGGCTTTTGGGGATCCCGGCTAACCTTTCTGTTCGCGTGTCAAGCAGGCGCCAGCTCGGCCATTCCTCGTGAAGAGCCCGCTGCCTTCCTCCAGCAGTTCGAGGGTACGTCATCTCCTGCCCGACGTCCCGTCGATGCCGGTCCTCGGTGCCCTGTCGCTTTGGGATGCCTTGGGCTCCGCGGCAGCATCGTGGCTTCCATCCTACGCACACCTACCGAGTATCTGGTGCTGCTGGTGGTGGTGTGACGCATGCAGATGCTAACAGCTGGCTCGCAGAGGTCGACCGCGCCATCGATAACCTCGTCAAAAGCGGAAAGATGTTTGGAGGTCTCGGGCCCCGTCGTGAGTCCATGCCCTATCCTCCCGGTCCCGCGAGAATGTACCCCGTTTTCCCAGTCGGTAAGTATACCGGAAACTGGCCGGGCCGCCGTCGACCAGCCCGACCCAACTGACCTCGGACGCTGCTCCCTTCAGACGGACGCCCGCCGCTCGGCCCAGGCCCCCGTCCCCACCCCGTCGCGCCTGACTTTGGCGACGCCCGCGGCCCCCATCCCGGCACCAACCTGCAGAGCTTCTACGCCTCCCAGCGGCACCAGCCCTCCCGCGGCTCCAACGAGGCGGAACAGATGATGCAGGCCAAGAGGAGAATGGCCGCTCAGCGGGAGCGAGACCTGCGGAACTATCATCAAGAGCAGCAATACAACCGAAGTAGGCCGCCCTCTTCTGTATAGCATCATGATGTCTTGCTACCAGAGCGAGAGACAAAATCATAGAAAGCCTTCCCAGGATTCCCGCAAGGGCTTCTTGTTCCCCCTCTGTCATGGTTGCACCACAAGTGCGGTCCGACGTCGTCTGGTCCTGTGCTCTCTGAAACTGTGTGAAGACGACGGGAGGCGGTGGTTGAGAGAGGGGGGAGGAGGAGGGGGGGAGGGGGAACCTCTCTCCTCTGGTGGCTGGGCTCTCTCTCTCTCTCTCCCGACAAAGGAGGACGATGAACGTCTGAGCTAACATGGCTGTTTCTAGCTGTTCTCGCCGACATGACCTACGGCGGGCCCAAGCCGGACCGCACCATGAGCCCTGGCAGCCTGCCCGACGAGGACCGCCGCAAGCTCCTTGCCCAACAGCGTAGCGCCCTCTACGGCGAGGGTTCGTTCGGCGATGACGCCGGCCCCGCTTCCCTCCGCGGCCACTCGCCCCTGGCCTACGAATACGGCCGCGCGCCTCCCGTTCACCCGGATGCCGGTTCCCAGGCCGAAGGCGCCCCGGTCGCCCCGTCGGCCGGCTCCCAGGAGCAAGCTCGGGTCAACAACTCGAGCCCGCAGTCCAACCCCGGCAGCAAAGGCGTGTACGACGCTCCGGCGGCCCAGCCGGCGAGCCGCACGAGCGCCTCGTCCCCTGGCGGCTCGCCCCCGCGCCAGGGTGGGGCCCCCGGCAGCAAGCCTGCGCAGTCGTCGGTCGCCCCCATCGGCACTCGCCCTTCGGTCTCGGGCCCGTCGTCGAACTCGGCCCTGAACAAGCGGTCGACGACGCCCAGCCTGTCGTCGCCGCTGAGCCAGGGTTACACGGCGCCAAAGAGCGACGAGAGCTCCACGCCGACCTCCACCGCCGCCTCGAACCCGCCCTCGGCGAGCGTGGAGGGCGGCGCCAGCGTCGGCCTCGCCGGCTGGGGCGCCCGCCCGAACGGCTGGGGCGGCAAGTCGGGTCTTGGCCAGGCTAGCGTCTGGGGTTAAGGAACGATGGCGTTTTGTTTTGGGTTCGCCTTCGTCGCCGTCAACCCTCGTCGGACAAGAATCAGCAGATGGGTCAGCGTTTCGGATACTGGAGTCCTGGAGTTACAACATTCATCAGGATGGGGGAAAGGGGGTCTCGGGGAAGCCTGGCTGGCTGGCGCACTACAACGGGACATCGGTGCAGAGTTGGCGCGGGAATAAAATCTGTTGCGGAAACAACATTTGGTGTTGGTTGGTGCTGCTTTACGGGTTCGGGAAAGGGGTTGGTTGGCTGGCTGGCTGGCATATATGGGATGGGAACTCTATGGGACACAGGGCAGGAGTGCGGGGCGCGCGTCGAGTCGTCTTGGGTCGTTGGTCTTTTGCAAAGAGATGGGTTACTTGCTACGTACACGGGGCGACGGAAAGACGGATGACTGGATGGGCGAAATTGTCATGGCTTTGTCGGTGTTGTTGTCTTGGGGTCTTGTTCTCACTCTTCCATCATTTAATGCACCGGGATCACTGAGCTCTTGGGCGTCTGGTCTTTGGTTTCTCCCTGGTCTGGGTTGGTGTTGGCGGTTTCCTTTCTTGTCCATGCAAAACAAAAAGCAAAAGACGCGGCACTCGGGTGGTAGACGAGCGCATATCGTTGCTTGGGATCCCCTATGCTCAGGGATCGTCGGTCGGTGGTTTGGGGGGGTGGCCGCTTTCCGTTCCTTACAGTTCACTATCTGGGTACCTACCTGGATGGGTTCACTGGGGCTCGAGCTCGAGCCAATCCAACAACGCGTGGAGGAGGACACAAGTGAACAGTGGGGGAGAAGAACCGCTGTCTAGTCATACGTTGGTAGCATCCAGATCTCTCTCTACCTGGCAACAGCCCTACTCGTCGAAGGGGATCTGGAAGGAAAGGGAAGTTGGGCTTTTCCTTGGGCGCTCGTCAGCGTGGGCAACAGAGGGTAGGTTGACAACCAAGCTCCTTCGGCACGGGCCTGGTTGTCGTGGTGGCGCATACAAAAGAGGGCTCCTGCTCAGCGTGCCTCGAGGGATAGGGAATGCTCGTTCTAGGTCGTTTGTTGACTTCGCGTCTTTGGGTCTCAGCCCTCCTCTCGTTTCCCCTTCCACCTCTTCTACCTAGCTCGAGTTTCCGCGTCCAGTCTGTCTGCGTTACGCATCAATTCGCAAGGTGTGGCGTGCTGAGTGAGGCAAACCCGCTTTGTAGGTCTGGTGAGAAGGATGGGGGAGGTGGTGTTGAAGGTTCCCTGGGTTGAAGGTTCCCTGGGTTGTCAGGGTTGAACTTGGGAGAGAATGGCAAGAGGTACACGTAGTTTCAAGAAGGGTACCTAGGCATGGCACGTTCGTCACATGATTGGAAAAGGTAGTTGGTTGAAGCCACGCAACCCATGTCTTCTTTGTAGGCGCAGCGTGATACTGCAGGACCACGAGCCCTTGACTGGCAGGTGCTCCGTACAACTACGCTTGTTGTCGTTCGATATACGTGCTAGAAAGCGGTTACCCGACACAAAGGCCAGGCGCTGGCGATCTCGATCAGACAGCAGCGCCGTGCGGGAAGACACGCAGGCCACAAAGCATCACCCCGGGCTGATCCGCAAGGCGATGGCCTCAGTGATAAGCTTAAGCGGTCGGGTACCCTCTCCCTCTCCTCGGGCCCTGATGTCCTCTCTGCACCGTCGCGTTCTGCGCCCTCCTCGGCTTCCAGAGACAGTTACTTAGTTGTGACAATCACCGCTGCTGTAGCCATCACCCTCTCTGCCCACCTTCCATCATGCTCTTCGGCGACCGCGACCTTTTCAGCCTCGACAGCGCCGAGTGGCTCGCCCGCATCCCTGGCCGTCGTCGGCGGCCCAGCCGCGTCGACGACCTCGGCACCCTGAGCGATGCGGACCTGCTGGGCCGCATCGATCGCTTCGAGCGCCGTCGGCGCAGGGGGCCCGAGCTGGAGGAGTTGGACTTGGACCTACGCCTGGATCCAGACCTGGGTCGAGGCGGCAGCACCGCCGGGCTGGGCACGTCGACGCCGTTTCTCTTTGGCTCGACGGCGAGACGCAGGAGGAGGAACGGCGACTTCCTGGGCCGCGGCCGCGCGTTGGATGATGACGAGCACGACGGCATCGACCTGGGGGTGTGCGGATCCGGACGGAGCACAGAGCTTGGCGATCCTGGAGATTCCTGGCGGGGGGGCCATGCTGACAGACATTTGGGAGGCGCCAGACGGGGTTGGGAGCCTAGAGATCACGACGACACGGGGCCCGGCCGCAGTTATGGAGGTTCCTGGCGCAGTGGCGATCCTCGCGGCTCTTATCTCGGCGACGGCAGCGGGCTAGGGGGCTCCTCGACGCTCCGCCATCGCCGAGACGTCGACGACAGGCCCCTTGGTCGCCTGTCGAGCGAAGAGCGTACCGCGACGAGATCGGTACGCGGCGGGGATGGCGACGGCGGCGTTGGCGGTGGGGGTGCTTCCGGGCACAGAAGCCACCGCCCTCCTAGGCGGGAGAGTCTGAACCGTGGCAACGGCGGAGCCATGGAGGGCACGGTTTGGGTGTTCCCCGAGGGCGACGTTAGGGTGGATTGGGATCGGACCGGAGATCGCACGCTGGACTGGGTGCTGAGAGCCAGCCCGGAGCCGCAGGCCTCGGATCGCACGCGCGAGTGGGTGATGAACACGGGCACCTCGTGGCGCGTGGATGAGGAGATGGCGCGGGGGAGGCCGTGGGATCGGTGCTGGTGATGGTTGTCTGTTTCACGTTCTGTTGATGCGCTTGAGGACCCTCGGTGGTTTGACTGACAGCGGTCTGTTGATTGGTAACGTTGGGGCTGGCAAGAGAAATCAGGGGCAGCACGGAGCTAGCCGAGCTGTTCTGCGGTGCGTTTTTTGTTGTCACAATCTAGTTCAGGCACTACTGACAGTGGGACATCTGGCAAGTTGGCTGGAGGTTTCAGCTCCGTAGAAGAGGATTTCAAGAGAATCCTGGTTCTTATAAACAATAGAAACGATGCATTTCAACTCTCTCGAACTGAAGCCTTTGCCTAGTCTCCCCACCATAGACACGATAGATGTTTGGTTTTATACTACTAAGTTGCAGAACACAAACGGAAGCAAACCAGCCCGAACGGTAGCCACGAAAGCTGAGTCCGCAGGTACCGTGGTGGTGGTGAATCTATCAGCGCAGACACCGGAGCAGAGACCGCGGTGAGAGACTTGAAACTTTATGGTTTCCTGGGCTCTGGTACGTACATTTTCATACCTACCGCCCCGGCGTTACAACCACGAGCAGAAGCCTCGGGATCGTACACTCTCGTCGGCAGTGGCACACGTCCCGAAGCTCGGCCCCACTTTTCTCCGTGCAGACTTCGGCCGAGGTCGGGAAATTGTGGGGCCACCCGGCCCAACACCTCTCTCTGACTCCCGACTTCCGAACGGTGGCCCAACGCCGGGGGGTTGGGTACCTAGGTACTGCAATTAGAACTTTTCTCCCGGCGTGTCGGTGCGAGTGCATGGGTATCGCCACTGTCGTCGACAGGGCTGACCCAGCAGGCTCTTCACGCCGGCGCTTAGGTGCTCGCTTCGCACCCAAGCCAACGATTCGCTTCGCCCATGCATATCATGTTTCAAACTGTCGTTCGTGGAACAGAGGGTAATGCTTCATTAGCTCAAGCCAGCACCCAGTCGGTGTGCTGTTCGACGATAGACTCGGACAGGCTCAAAGTCTCGCACCGGAAACAACGGGGCTTTCTTGTCTCCATGGGTGTACCAACCCTGGGCAGTCATTGTATGTAGTACCCAAAATAACAATCCATGTTGGGCCACGCGCTGTCGTTGAACCCAACCCCCGTTCCCGCAGGCGGTCTTTCTGCTGCGGCCCTGCCCGCGCCGCAGTGCGACCAACCAACCCGGCCGCAGGACCCCATCTGTGACCTGCTGCGGCGCTGCATGCGCCGCGGGTAGGGGAAGGGGCCTGCCGATGCCGACATGGGATTCAACATGGAACACGAGGAGGCCAGGACGCGACGCTATCTCTATACGAATGGGCGATGCCAGGAAAAGAAGCAAACCGCTTCAATGGGGCTGCTCCAGGCCGGAGGTGGGGAAGTTGGTGCGAGATGCGCCTATTGTGGCCGGCCGAGGGCGTGATGACCTGCATGGACAGTCTGTAACGGCGTGGCCGACATCAATCACCAGACACGACTTTGCTCAACACGATCCGGCCAGCACCTTCGTCGGGGCCTGCCCGGAGTGTGTATTCCACCAGCTGGGGAAGAAGCCTGATCAGAAAATTAATGAGACATTTAGGTGTTGGAGAGCACACTAGGTCGTTGGGTTGATGAATATCCCCAACGCTCAGGTCGGCCTCCGCCGAGACGGCTAGGATAAAAGTTGGTGAGGCCGCCCCCCGTCTTAGTCCTCTCTTTGGTGCATAATGTTTGATTTTCAGAGCATCCGCGAGGCAAGCAGGTCGCGGCAGGAAACAAGAGGAGGGCGAGGAGCAAGAAACAAGGCCTGTCGTTCATCGATCATCGTGGACATGCCGGCAAAAGCTCACCGGCTAGCCACCTCTCCCGGCGAGAGGCAGGTAGCCGGCTACGAAACCCCCGGATGGGGGGTTTACTTCGGTTCGCGGATGGTTGGGGGCTGACGGGAGGGCTTGCGCAGAGCTCCTACTGTCGTGTGGACAGTACGGTTACCGCGTGTTCCCCCAAAATTCCCAACTGGGCGCCCCAACTGCGAGTCGAACAGAGGGCTCGACCTCGCAGAGAGGCGGTACCAGATGGGCACACCCGAACGAGGGCCGCCACCGGTGACCGCTGGGCCACTTGGTCCGCGGCCCTCGTTGAAAACAGAATCAACGAGGCCAGCTTATCTACTGCTGCCGTTGAGGATGCCCGTCTTCCTGGCTGGGCCAACAGCCCACGGACGAGAACAACAAACAGCCAGCACAATCGTTGCTGTAACGACAGCCAATTCAGGTTAAGTTCAATAGGCATCTTGAAGTTCCCTTCCTCCTACCGACAAGCCAAACCAAGTCGAGCTGTTTTCTTTTGTGTCACATGGTGACTATTGCTGGAAATGTTTTGAAAGTGACTCAGCAAGTAGCATGGCATCTCGTCATTGCGCCGGTGGCCTTGTTCGCTGACGGCTGTCCGGAGTGGCCGTGGTAAGTCCTCCATCCGTAAGCAAGCACACCCTCTCACCAAGCAATAAAACAAGCGCATGCCCTCAGCAAGGACAAATTCTACCAACAAACCCCCAACTCACAATCCTGCCACCAGCGCTTGTGTGACAAGGCTCTTACTTCGCAGCCGCCCCCCACCCCCCCCCCCCCCCCCGGGCTCTGCTCAGCGAACCTGGACGATTTCTGTTCAGTCTTCAAATCCTTGCGGTGACGCCATTCCGAGTTGTTTGGCGGGACACGGGAGGACATGGTGATCGTTTACAAGGCGACCACGAGCCGCTGGACCCTCCAAGGAACGGCCTCGCTTTCTAGGCGCGTCGCCGTCGTAATATCACCGACCTGCCACCAACGCCGGAACATGTCTTACCATGCTTCGCCTTGACTTTCAGCCTTGCCTACCTGTCCAACGCAGCAACGCCGCAACCCAGCGGCCATCCACCCCAGACCACCCCACCCCACCACGTGGGCGAAAACGGCTCCCGACCAGCGACCGCAAAGGCCTCCCCCCCACCCGATTGGACAGCCCAAAGGCTTCTTTGGCTTGGAGAAGGGTGCCTGGCCGCCGGCGGGGAGCGGGCCAGCCGAGAGGAGGAGCTCGCTCGGCCTCGTTGGTTGGTGCGGTCCCGGGGGGATGAAGCGGCATGCAGCCTGATTACTCCGCACATCGCACCCTGTCGAGCACAAAGCCTGGGGAGGGGAGAGGAAAGGAGGGGAGGAGAGGCGAGGCGAGGGGACGGGAACGCGGGGCGTTCATTGGCACTTGAAACGGGCTTTGTTCAGGCTGTGCTGAACGAGGATGCAAAGCCAACGTGACTTTTTTTATTTTCTTCTTTCCTCTCGGGGGTCCTTTGTGCCCGCTCCCAGGGACGGGAAGGCCCCGAGAAGCAAGTGGTTTCTCTTGGCATGCTTGCAGACCGAGAGGACATCGGGGGCCCCGGAGCGGGACCGATCGGATCCGGCGGCTCGGATGACGTCCTCCGCGGGAACGGAGCTTGCCCGGTGAGCGTGCCAGAGCCGCCATGTAATACGGAGGGCTTCTAGAAGGAGCGGCCACTCCCGAGAAGCCCCGGTCGCAAGCATCGCGCGGGTGCGATCTCAAATGTCATTTTTCCCAGATACGTATGGCATCGGCGTGGCGGTAGACATAAATAGACGTGGGTTACGTCGAGCCGCTCCGGGATAAATGGATAGCGACGGGACCCCCGCCCCCAGGGGAGCGCCGTCCAACCGGGTTCCCTTTTGGCTGACACTTTTCTGCTTGGGAGGGGGGTCACCTGCATCTCGGTTGACATAGAGTAGATTTTTTTGGGGGGAAGGGGGTAGGGGGGTACTACGTAGTGTGTCAGGCAGCGAACACGAACAGCAGAGCTAGCTTTGCGCGGTCCCAGGAACACAGGCAGGGTTTGGGGAGAGAGAGAGAGGGGGGGGGGGTGTTAATTGAGCGGGAGCAATAAATGGGTGGATGGGTGAGACCCTGGGGGGGGGGGGGGGGGGGGGGAAACAGCCTTAAAATGGCCGGCCATGCCGATCCGAACGGCTGTCGTAGTTGATGATTCGTGCGGGGCATGTGGGGAGATGCTTCGTACAAGTCCCTCAAGCACAGAGTAACTACCAGCCAACGTTAGTTGCATGCCCACTTCGATGCAGCTTGGGCCGACGAACGGCATGGCGCGCCGGGCTGGGCGGGAAGGATTCCCAAGGCAGATCCGGGGCTGTTGGGTGGCTGCGCTCAGGGCTGGGCTGACGAACCGCGATGACGGTTTGGTTGCAACGAAGCCATGGTCCATTGGGATCTCTCGGCGCCATGTTTCCATGGCTTGACAGTAGCCCAAGGCACCGTGCTGTGTAGCGAAGCTGGCCGGCCTGACCTCAGAAAGGGACTCGAAGCACAACCACAGGCAAACTACCTAACTCTCTGGGTTTCCTGCAAGGCAACGGATCGACCGGGATCTGCCGAGGTACTATGCATAGACCCAAACCACCACCAGCCCGTCCAGCTCGGAATGGATACGAGGGAATCCGCAGCCGTCAACGGCCAAGACGCTCTTGGTGTTTTCGTCGGCTCTTCGTCTGCTCGATTGGCCACCACCTGCATCGATGATTCAAACGTGGTGCGGAGTGGCGTGCCAATCCTGCGCTTCTCGGTGTTTCTGCGGCTGGCTTTTTCGCCGTGTGACTGAATAGGTGAATGGAATGAGAAAGGGAGGTCTGGGCGTCTGGGACGCTTTTGCTGCTCGAGCTGTGGCTAACTATGGCCAAGGCTGCAACAGGGAATCAGAGCCAGCTATGGCTGCAGAGATACAGGGCTCACAGAGCTGAAGGTTGTTGACTCCGGAACCTCGTCACCCAAATTATAATCAACGCGAGATCTCTCGGGCCACTCAGACGCGGGAAGACCAAGCTGAATTCCGAGGTTGCCTTCTGCTCCCGCCAGTCATGTCTCAGTTTGCAGCTCAAGTCCACAATTTCAGGGCCCAATGTTTCGACGTTAGTTGCTGCTTCGAGAAACCTGAGCCCCCCGTGGCCTCGGAGACGGATACTTGCATTTCATCAGGGCATGGATTCAAGACACGCAGCTAAGACACCGCAAGGAACACTCACACATGCTATACTGTGTACATACACAAAAGCAAAAAAAAAAAAAAAAAAAAAAAAAAAAAAAAAAAAAAAAAGGCGAGCTGGCCATCGGGGAGGGAGGGAGGGGCTACAAGGAAGAGGACAAAGGCCGACCAAGCGAACAGCCAGGAAATGCCATGCCCCCCAAAGAAAGAGGGCCACCCAAACAACCACACAACCTACTCCGAGACTTGACGGACAGACACCCTGGAGATTTCCCGTCCGTTTGTTGGCAAAGAGACAACCAACCGCCAAGAGGGTTTGTTGCTGGCAAGCCGGGGTTCCATCTGGTGAGCTAGTAGTATAAGGCGCGACCAAGACGACGGCGATCTGAGGTTGTTCCGTGCGCCATCTCGGTGGTGTTGGACTCTCTCCCTCTTCCAACCCCCCCTTTGACCCTCTTTTTCCTCCCCCCTGGAAAGCATCGCCGAGGCCTGGCACCATTGGTGTTCCCTCTGGGGGGGGTTCCTTTTAGGCGGGGCTGTCCTTTGGGGCGAATCTCGCCGCATGACTGGTTGGCTGCAGGTGTTTTGTGGGGTCGACTTGGCACCTCCCCCGTCCAATCTTGGATAGCCGGGACCTGCTTGCTCTGTCTCCTTTTTTTTCTGGTCGGCCATTCAATTGGCCTGCGTTTCCGTTGTTAGTGATGGCAAAGCCTTGCAGAGAGTGCATGTGTGTGCATTTGAGTGCATGTGTGTTTGTGTGTGCGTGTGCGTGTGTCTAGGTGTGTGTGGGTGGGTGGGTGTGTGTGCATGTGGTAAGACAGAGAAACAGCGCGAGAGGAAGAGAGGGAGAGAAAAGGAAGAGAGAGGGAGAGTGGGAGGGCGAGAGAAAAGAGTCCGTGTGTGGCGCCTGCTAGGTCGGTGCCAACGCCATCCAAGCGTGGCAGGGCTCTGCAACGTTTAACGTTAAACCGAAGTCTGGCAGGAGACCCGGCAGCCCAGCAGCGACCCTGAGTTCCAAGCAGGGGAGGTCCCGCTTTGAAGTGGAAGGGGGCAGCAACCCGTGCGTCCATCCAACCTGACCCATCCATTCCACCCCTTCCTTCTGATTAGGGCCGCATTGTTCAATGGAAACGGTCAACCGCCAGCTCAAGTGACGTCTAGCCCTCTCCGCCTGCACCCCGAGCACTTCAAGGTTCCTAGAGGTCCCGTCATACGAACCGCCCTCCTCGGACCTTCAGCCTTTGGTTCTTGTTTCTTGATCCCTCTCCTTTCCCACCAACTACTCCCCGGTCTGCGGCCACTTTTGTCCTTGTTGCTGCACCACCAACCCCGTTCCGGCTCGACGCTGGCCAGCATCAATTTCCCGTTTCTTGGGGATCTCTCTCTCTCCCTCTCTCCCTCTCTCTCTCTGTCGCTCCCAAACGCACACACACACTTCTACACTCTCACACTCCCACTCCCACACCAACACCCACACCCACACCCACACCCATACCTCGTTGCAGGTTGACCTTCTTCTCCTCGCCGTCGCCCTCTCTCCGCGCACTCCAACCTTCGACCTCCGGCAAACGACACGAGCCACACCCGGCGCCTCGGTAGACACGGCCACCGCTTTCCCGAATACTCTGCACGCGCTCACATCAGCTCGCTCCGGTCTTGTCACGTCTTGAGCCCATCCCGCGAGCCCCCCGCCGTTCCCGCCGATCCTCCTCTCCCCGGAATCTGCTGCGCGTTGAGTGCACCATCACCACCGCGCGTCTTTGATCTTCCCATGTCAACACTGGCTTGGATCTGCCGGGCTTGATCATACGCACTCCCCAATTCCGCCCGCAATAACGCCCCTCGACCGAGTCATTGTTCGGACCGACCTCGAAACCATCGAGAAACCCGGTGCTCCTTGGAGGGTCGAGTTTCGCTGAACCACGCCCGCTGCTCGCCGTCCCGGACCTTTTCCCAGCGCCGGGCTCTTCGGCGAGAGCCACATTTTCCGAGCGGACTGCGGGTTCCACGTTGGATCCGGGTGGCTGTCGGGACCGTTGACTTCCTGCCTTGGGACATCGCCACGTGAGTTCCACCACCGTCTGCCCATCGAAACCCTCCGACCCGGATGGTTGAATCCGACCGGCTTTTCTTTGACGTCGAATCGGCCGTGCAAAAAAACGGGATCCTTCCTCGGCGCTGGGAACTTTGTTTTTCTTTTTTAATTATCCATCTTGGGTGCCCCGTTTGACCGCCGGATTTTACAGACGACGATTACGGACTGCCGGTGCCGTGAGAATCCGTCTCACATCCTGCAGCATCCACCCGCAGGGTTCATCCTGTCTGTCCGCGACGCATCCCCTGCGCTGCACGACGCCACCTACCGAGCCAAACTTCGCAGGCTCCCCACCCAGAAGCTGCGTGCCGCCCTCAGATTCATGGACGGCCAGCCCATCACGGCTGAATCCCAGCATCGTTACCCATCCCACGTTTGGCCAGGCTCTCCCGTGGTGTCGACGGCCACCACTCCAAGAGTCAATCCGGCGTCTCCATCCGACTCGGGCTCGCCCAGCCTCTTCGGGCCCCAGCTCGACATCCTTCCCATCCTCTTCCCCCAGCAGATCTACCACGACAAGCTCCTCCAGTACAACAAGCTTCTCTCGACAGGCCGGGGCGGCGGAGGTGGCCTCCATAACACGCCGCCTGCTGCGCTCTCCTCGCCCCAGTCCAAGACCACCAACACGCGGTCAAGATCCTCGTCCAAAGTGTCAAGCAAGGACAGCAACAACAACAATAACAGCAGCAGCAGCAGCAGCAGCAACAGCAACAACGCCAAGCAGGCCGCTCAGAGCTGTCATGGGAATAGGGCACACAAGTCATCCGACATCGCCGAACGTGCGCCTATGAAACCGGCGAAGGAAGTCTCGTCCAAGATGTCGGCCAAAAAGAATCAGGAACAATCCGCCCCCAGCCACAACGCGTCGGCCAGGTTACCGCCGTCCTCGAACCAGAACCCGGCTTCCTTCCCCACGTCCCAATCGAGCTCGGTGCCATCAACACCGCACCAGCACCCGCGGAAATTCTCGTTCGAGTCTCGCGAGCACTCGCCCGGCGCCCCCCAGAACCACTCCCCGCGCTCCGCCTACTCCGAAACCAACGGCAATGTGCCCTCCCTCCGCCCGCTCCCACCCCGCCTCGGGGGGTGTCGCTTCGAAACCGCCATACCGCATTCTCGTCGCCGGATGCCCTACAGCCTTGGGACCGACAAGCTTGAAAGGGTGGACCCAGGGAAGCTCAAGAGCAAGCTGTCAGAAGAGGAGGAGAAGAAGCTAGAAGCCGACATGCGCGAGCTGTACAAAAGGTTAGAGCCGACCCCAAAGATCGAGCAGAACCGCAAGAAGCTCGTCGAGAAGCTCGAAAAGCTGCTCAACGACGAGTGGCCGGGACACGACATCAAGGTGCACTTGTTCGGATCGTCGGGGAACTTGTTATGCTCGGACGATTCTGATGGTAAGCACAATCACCCCCTCCTCCCCCCCGCAAGGGCGTCTTGTCTGGATTGACCGAGGCTGACCGACGGGCTGTAGTGGACATATGCATCACCACCCCCTGGAAAGAGCTTGAGAGCGTTTGCTTGATAGCAGATCTCCTTCACCGACGTGAGGCGCCTCATACCTCCCCTCGCTAGAGCAAAAGAAGAGAGAGAAACATGGTAGCTAACACGGCGGCAGATGGCATGGAGAAGGTGGTTTGCGTTTCCTCGGCCAAGGTGCCAATCGTCAAGATCTGGGATCCAGAGCTGAAGCTGGCGTGCGACATGAACGTGAATAACACGCTGGCCCTGGAGAACACGCGCATGGTGCGGACGTACGTTAGCATCGACGATCGCGTGCGCCCTCTGGCCATGATCATCAAGTACTGGACGCGGATGAGGATCATCAACGATGCCGGTTGGTCAAGCCCGCCGTTTTGTTTTGCCGTGACCGCGCTGTCTAACACTCTTCTCTCTTTCGCAGCATTTGGCGGGACGTTGAGCTCGTACACGTGGATCTGCCTGGTCATCGCGTTTCTGCAGCTCCGCAAGCCCCCGGTGCTCCCGGCCCTCCATCAGACGCACCACCTGAAGCTTACGAAGCCCGACGGCACCCGCAGCGAGTTCGCCGACGATCTGTCGAAGCTACGCGGGTTCGGCGACAAGAACAAGGAGAGCTTGGCGACGCTCCTGTTCGAGTTCTTCCGCTTCTACGCCCACGAGTTTGACTACGATAAATACGCCTTGTCGATACGGATGGGGAAGCTCCTGACCAAGACGGAGAAGAAGTGGCACATCGGGTCCAACAATGCCCTTTGCGTCGAGGAGCCGTTCAACACAATACGGAACCTGGGGAACACGGCCGACGACACGTCGTTCCGCGGGCTTCACATGGAGCTGCGGCGCGCGTTCGATCTGGTTGCCGAGGCAAAGCTGGACGCGTGCTGCGAGGAGTATGTGTTCCCCAAGGAGGAAGAGAGGATATGGCAGAAGCCCAGCACGGCGCCGAGGCCCATCCTCGTGAGGAGCGCGTCGCAACAGCAGCACCAACAAGGCAACCGCCTCCGCAGCGGATATCCGCGCACGCGGCAATACCACCGCAACGGCGGCAACGGAAATCGCCGGACCTCGTCGAGCGTGGGCTACGAGGCCGGCCCCGCGTTTGCGACCCCTGCCATGCCCCCGACGCTGGGACCGCACGAGCTCCTGTGGTACCAGACGCAGAACCCCCAGCTCGTACCCAACGAGATCGTGACGACGTCGATCAACGCTCTCGCGCAGGAGTCGATGCGGCTTCAGCTGCTCACCCAGTTCAGCCAGCAACAGGTCATGGCCCACGCCCAGCGGCTGCAGAACGGATCCGCGGCGGATAGGTCCCGAACCAACTCGTTCGACAGCCCCCCGCTGACCGCCCCGGTCCGCCCCGACCTGATGTACGGCTTCGGCTTTCCCATGCAGGGTGCTCAGTATTTTCAGCCGGGGTTCGCCGTGTACCCGTCGTCTCCGTCCGCGACGGTGCCGTCGGCCAACGGCCAGCCCGAGTTCCGGAGGAGCCTCCACCGCAACGCGTCGACGAGCGACTCGGGTTCGACCAGGTCCCAGTCCCAGCCGGCGTCGAGGACGCCCATGACGACGACGCCGTCCTTGGCCGTGTATTCCACATCCAGCCAATCGTACACGGGCATCCTGCCCCCGTCGCGACAGATGAACGGCGGTCACGTTCCCAATTTCGGCTCGGACGACGCGGGCGATGCCGGGTTCGACGACGGCATCCCGAGGGTCATCTCGGAGTCGCCGCCACAGGATGACGGGTCGCGTTACCTTGGCTACTACGTGAGCGACCACACCAACCTTGGCCGGTCGCCCAACGGGCTGTTGAACAACGGCGTGGCGCCTGCGGAATCCAAGCCCGTCGGCCAGGGAGGAGGGGGACGGCGTCGATTGTCGACCGACCAGCTGCCCTCGGCGATCCTCGACCGGCGGATGAAGAGGACTTCGCGTTCGCCGTCGCCCGCGGGACAGCCGGGACAGGCAGGACAGCCGGGACAGCCGGGACAGCCGGGGCACAATAGGGCCGTGTCGGTCGGCGTCAACTCAGCGCCCCTGCTCTCGGCCCCCTTCCTCCAGGCCAACGGAAACGTGCCGGCGAAGCCGCTCGTGGTAAACGGGACGGCGCCTGCCATGGTCTCGACCCCGATGTCCGGCCGCCCACCTGTCGCTCCCGAGCACACGGCGGCCGAGTTCGAGGACAACCCTCTACACATCTCCCAGGGTTTCCCTACCAATGGCAGCTGCTCGTGGCCAGAACAGCAGCAAGCCACCCCCTCGACGAGCAGCGGCGAATCCGTCGCGACGCCGGCATCCCAGCGGCCCGTGATTGTGAACGGCTCGTCTACGAACCGATCTCCGGCGGCCATGTCGAGCTTGATGATGGGTGCTGCCCTCCATCTTCCGTTTCCGGCCGTTGTGGGCGATCCCGCAGGCATGCACGGCTTCTCTCGTCTCCATCACACCCGGCAGCTGGCCCCGTTGGACCTGGCGACGAGCGACTATGTCACCCATCAAGATTTCCCGCACCTGTCCCCGGTGTACGAGAACCGTACCCCGTCTCCGACCGCCTCGAGGAAGTTCGAGCCGTCACCGATCGCGCAGTCGCCAATCGTGAGCCCTGCGAAGGAGCTGTCCAAGGCAACATCGAAGTCCGGGAGCGGCAGCAATGGTGGCAACAATAACAGCCGAACGCCGAATGGTTCGTCATTGAGGCAGCAGCAACACCAGCAGCAGCAACACCAGCAGCAGCAGCCGCAGCCGCCGCCGCCGCCGCCACAAGACAACACGACGCGGTCGCCGCCTCACGAGCAGAGGATCAACGGCCTCGCAAGGGAGAACGGGCACGTCCGTGCGGCCAAGAGCCAGACCGAAAGCTTCGGCGGCTGGCAAAAGTCCAAGTCGCGCAAGAAGGGCGCATCCGACCTCAAGCACGCCGCCAACGGGTTCCCGCAGAGCGAGGTGCCGCCCAAGAACGAGGCGGAGCGCAAGGGCGGCTGAGAAGGCTGCCCGGAGAGATGGGATGATGCTGTACGATAAATGGGTATGCTTGGTTGGGCATACCGTTCAGCATTTCCCAAAGGGTGTTGGTGTGGAGCAAGGGCGGGTTTTGCGACCTTCCAGCTTCAGCAACCATGCGGCGTGAAACAAAGGTCGAGGGAGCACAACCGGCTAGCCTGTGATGGGCTTTCTTGGATACATGGTTGTCCAATCTAGCCTCTGGGTTTCCTTCAACGCCGTCGTCACAGCAGCATCAGCAACAACGATAGCCATCACGACTGTGCGCCCTTCCCGCTATATTCTGGGGTTGTGTCTTGGACACCGCTTCAGGATGGACCTCCGACATCTAGCTGAGCAATCCTCCCGCCCCAAGGCCAGGAGTTATCTTCGCTACGTTCCGGACGCGAAACCGTCTCAGCCTCGTCACCTGCCTGCCTGGACCGAGGTTTGGGGGGGTGGCCGAGAGATGGAGAGAACGAGCATGTGTTTGAGCATTCGCCCTCTTTCTGTTCGTGGCCATTGGCGCGTCGGCCTTGGGAGGTTGCGCATTCTCGAAGGGGGAGCTGGCTGTTGGAGAAGGGGCCGACCAAGCGTTTAGGGCTTGGGGTTTTTCACAGCATTGCGACGCAGGATGACGGCCAACGGCAACGGGATTAGCGACGGCGTGACGACATGTTGCCTCAGCCCTGTACGATATATGTATGATACCCCGCTTTCTCGCAATCTCGACCCTCCGACCCAAGCAACTCCAGTCTATCCCAACCCAGCTTAGCAGCCCGACCAAAGCTCATCCTGACCATCCGACCTGACCTGACCTGACCTGACCTGACCCGACTCGATGACGTTTGGAGCTCTCACGACGATGAGGTGACGACAAAAAAAAGATGTATGTGTGTTTTACAAAACGAAGGGAGAAGAGAAAACTTGGCCGGCAGTATCTTTGTTCCGGCACATGGAAAGCGGATTGTTCAGTTTCATCACCTATGTATCTAGGTACACGACCTGCATACCGGCATATGACAGGATCATCAGCGAGCGACTCTTCGGGGGAAGAGGCTAGTTTTGTTGGTTGGTTGGGTTTTATTTTTCCTTTTGGTTTGAGGATGACCGGGTGCGGGGGTCTATGATGAATTCATGGATGAGATGGCGTTTGTTGTTTTGTTTTTTGGACTCTGCGGGTGCTGCATCCATCCATCCAGACCGGCAGGCAGGCAGGTTGCCATGGCAGAGAAGGGAAGAGAGGGGAAGGAGGGCGGCCATGAGGGCTGGAATGGTGGCTGGAATGGTGGCTGGAATGGTAGCCGGCATGGCCGGCACGGACCGACCGACGCCGAGGAGAGCAGAGGGGGCGGAAGATTGCCCTGTCTCCTGCGCTTGGTCTGGGGGAGGCAAGCAGAGGCAAGCAGCAGCAGCACACAAATTGGTCAAATCGCGTCGGGCAAGGAGAAAAACATGGAGGAGGGCTGGCTGGCTGCTGGAGAGGGACTGGATTGTCGGTTGTGTGTGGGTGTGGATGCACGGGCTTGTCTCTCTTTGCCATGTGGCTTTTTTTAATTGTTGGTTTTCGAGCACGCATGGTCTATAGAACGGGATACCATGGTTCTTTTGTCCGGTAGTTTTTCTCCTGGGTCTCTCTTGGTTCTTCATGGGGCTGTCTCTCTCTCTGTGTGTGTATGTGTATGTGTTTTGGCTTTGTGTGTCTGTCTGTGACTGGGTGGCAGTATAAGCGTTTGGATGCCCGTCGGCCCTATCCTGGTTGTGTATATGCGAGAGTGTGTGCGTGTGGGTGTCTGTTGGTGATATGGGAGGGAGGGTTGTCAAAAAGCACCTTTTGACGAGCCTGAAAGAGTGAGGAAAGCTAGCCAAAAAAAAAAAAAAAAAAAAAAAAAAACGGCCGGGCAGGCACGAAATAGGAGGTGGGAAAAGGAATGTTGGAAAATTGAGAGACGAACACGAAGCATCCTAGGAAAGGCATATATGTATGTATACATTTCACTATTCATGTCGGCATGGTGAACATCACTATGGGGCGGGGAGGGGGGTTGAATGATCTAGGTGCATTGCTTTTATCAACTTTGTCATGTCATGTTTGTTCTACAAGCTGGAATGCTGGAATGCAGAGTTTGTTTGGGCCACAGACAACAACAGAGCGCATCTCGTCGGTCCACCAAGGTTGATGGGTGCTGGAACCCGAGCAAGATTCGGGTATGGCCGATGGAAGATGGTACAGAGCTATTATACCTACAACCAGCCTCCGAAATCTCACACATCACACAGCATTACAGGCTTGACTGCGGGAGGGAGAGGGAGAGGGGGAGGCGAGGTAAAGACACCCGAGAAAGCCCCGTCCCCTTCCCCCTCCCCCCAAACAAAAAAAAAAAAAACAAAAGAACAAAAAAGAAGACCATAAACACCTATGTATGTATGCTTGTTGCTCACTTGTACCTTGGGCTGGTAGGTACTTTTGCTGACTGTGTATTAGTGTGTAGGGGATCCAGCCTCGATGCGATGTCGTGGTGGTGGTGGACTATTGGACGACACCTTCCCGATAGAGCGGCCGTGAGCGCCCAAACGTGGGGGGGGGGGGGGTACATTCATGACACCATGGACGGCAGCGAGATGCACGGGGAGGGCGGGGGGGAGAACGTGGGATGCATGGCAAGATTCGTTTCTGGTTTTATTTTTTCTCTTTTATTTTTTCTCTTCGTCATTTCTGTCCAACCACCATACCATGGATGAGTGAAGTATCTAGGGGCGTGGCTTGGAGAAAGCACCGGGAACTGGGGGAAAAGCCCTCCTCCTGGCCCATCGGTCGATCACGCCAAGCAAGCCAAGGGTCGGGGGTTGAGTAGGAAGAGTGGAAGCTGTGCTGCGTCTCCAAGCAAGCGCTACAAACAGAGGAACGCGTACATAAGTGGTGGCGTCATGTTGCCCAGAAGTCTTCGATTCCAACGAAGGAGAGAGAGGGGAGAGGGGGGGGGGGGGGGGGTGGGAAACATGCCGCCAAGTCACCAACGTCCCACGCCAAGGCCAAGTCATGGAGCCCCTACACCGCGTAGTAGACCTCCAGCTTGACATGCTGGACATGGTTCGCCCAGCCGGGAAACCGAGCCTTGGACCAGACGGTGATGACGTCGCCGAGCTTCAGGTCACGCACGAACTTGCCGTCGCCGGTGGCCTTGCCACGGCCTTGCTCGTCGAGCGCCTCGGCGGCCTCGACGTCCCGCTCCGGATCAACCTCGTCCGTGTAGGACCACACGACGCGGTGCTCCTTTTCGTGATCCGAAGCCGTCACGTTGCACTGGATCTTGAGATGCGGGGCGGGGAGCAGAGGGTGGCCAAACCGGTAGCCGTTGCCGTTGGGGCGTGGTTGGACCTGGGGAATGACGGTGCAGAGGTCGGCCACGTTCAGGGACGGGAGCTGCTGCTGGGGGGCGCTCTCGGGGTTGGGCTTGCACCAGCGTTCCAGCCCGACCTCGAACCAGGTCCACGAGCGGCGGTACGTGCCCCGGCAGTCAGGGTCGCCGCCCCAGCCCTGGTCGTGGCTCCGGAAGGTGAAGACGAGGCGGCGGCACGGATGAGCCAGCAGGCTCGTGGGCGCGCCCATGACCTTTTGGAAGTCGTCGGCCGAGAAGTCTTGGCCGGGAGGGCGGGGGGAGGGAGGCGTTCCCTGGTGGGCCGCGCCGAACGGGGCCCGGGGGGTTGAGCTCCAGCTCGGCAGGCCGAGCGGAGGGGAGCGGAGCTGCGGCAACGGCGTCAAGTTAACCGGGCTCTCTCGATAGTGGCCAACCGCACGGGCCGTTCAACGAGCGCTGCTTGCTTACAACAAAGACGTTTTCATCTGTCCCGCCGCTGCCTATCGCGCTGCCCGCGCCGGCCACGACGGTGGTGGTGCGAGGCCAATACTCGGCCAGGTCGATGATGATGTCGACGATTTCGCGGGGCAGGGCCTTGGACAGCATGGCTTTGGTGACGAGAACATCGGCGACGGTGGGCTCATGGAGAGACGCGGCCGTCGAGGGAGCGGGAGCGGCGGGGGCCTCATCAGGGTGGTCACGGGGGCGGTCAATGTGGCCCTTGGAGTCGGAACTCGAAGCCATGATGATGTTGGCAACGCAGGCAGCGTATGAGTAGCAGGTGAGAAGTGCAGAGGCGGCGCTGGTCAAGGCCGTGTTGAATGCCATCTTGGGCGAAGGCGGAACCGAATGGTTAGCACCGAGGCACCTAACCAACTACGTAGGTGCCTTGGCTTAGCGAAGCACCGAGGTACGTTGGGTTCTAGTGCGCTGGCGTAAGGATGGTAGACGAACGTGGGGGAGTGGAGACGCAATCAAGGATGGGGAGAGCATGAGCCACCTCACAGGTCTGTCAGGTCAGGTCTGCCACTGGATGACGGGTGATGGGGTGACGAAAGCAAAACACAGCACTTGGAGAAACCCTTCCGTGCACCCGACTGCCCGGCCCAAGCTGGGATGGCCGCACAGCACTTGTACAGAGTTCTAGGGTGCATAGGTAACCTGGTAACCAAAGGACCTAGCCAGGACCCGGACGGGATCGAGTTCCTGTTCCAAGTTTCTGTTCCAGGCTCCCTTCCGGTTCTATGACTTCCCACTTTGCAGTTCCCACCTAGGTACCTACGTAATCCCACCGAACTCGCCAAGGTACCCCAAGGATGCTGCTCTCCGGTTTTTGTGCTACTGTGTAGTGAGTAGGTACATATCAAGGAATAGTATGTAGATTAGTAACTACTGCGTAGATGGAGGAGGCCCCCGACCGACGCCAGCGGCCCGCGGGGGGGGGGGGGGGGGTGACATCCCATGGCTCCGCAGCTGCCAAGACCGGGCCTCGGGGAGCGGGAATTCTAAACCCACCCCCCTGCCGTGTTATCGGAGCCTTATCGGAGCGCCAAGCAAGCACGTGAAATGACGGAATACACCCAAAGCGGCACATCCCTCACTTTTTGTTGATGGAACAGAAGGGCAAGTCGACCCCCCCGGGTCGCCGTGACCGGCGGCCCGGACCCCCATTTCTCGATTTTCCCTTCTGCAAGACCCGAACAAGAAGCTTCAGCTCCGCTGGCTGCTGGGATCCCCGAGGGTTTCGCCGGACATTGGGCAATCTTCCGGCCTTTCGCTCCGACCACCTTGGAAGAGCAACACAACAACAACAAAAAAAAAAAAAGAGCTACAAGGGCCACAACCGCCGCATACTGCTCCGACAGCCAAGCTGCCCCGGGGAACCGCTCGACTCGACAACCCACCATGAGGTCCCAGCGACTCGTCTCCCGCCTGAGGCTGCGCCGTGCCGGGATAACCCTCCCCGGCGCCTGCAACCATGCGCCGTCCCGGCCCTCCCGCCGCTTGAATACCGCGACGGCCACTCCCGCGACCTCCCATGCCATGGTGCCCCCCCTCGGGCTCGGCCGCCAGCAGCAGCAGCAGCAGCCTCCCGTCCCTCTCCCTCCCCGTCTCGTCCCGGCCCGCCCGGCCACCCCGGCCACCCCGGCCAGCCTTCCCGCCGGAACGGCGCCCCCTCGAACCCCGCCATCCAGTTCCCCTGCCTCGACGCCCTCGACAACCGCTCGGCCACCCTCCAGAGGCAAGCCGCCGCCGCGACCCGCTCCGACAAGTCGGGCCCGGAGCCGTCGTACACGGTGGGCGCCACCCAGGTGTTCCGCTGCCAGGAGCCGCTGCTGCTGGACCACGGCGGCCGCCTCCACGAGTTCGACATCGCCTACGAGACGTGGGGCGCCATGAACGCCGACCGCTCCAACGTGATCCTGCTGCACACGGGCCTGTCGGCGTCGTCCCACGCCCACTCGACCCCCGAGAACCCGCAGCCCGGGTGGTGGGAACGGTTCATCGGCCCGGGCCTCGCCCTCGACACCGACAAGTACTTTGTCATCTGCACCAACGTCATCGGCGGGTGCTACGGCTCGACGGGCCCCTCGAGCATCGACCCGTCCGACGGCGAGCGCTACGCCACGCGCTTCCCCATCCTCACCATCCAGGACATGGTCCGCGCCCAGTTCCGCCTGCTCGACCACCTGGGCGTCGACAAGCTCTACGCCAGCGTCGGCTCCAGCATGGGCGGCATGCAGTCCCTCGCCGCCGGCGTCGTCTTCCCCTCGCGCGTCGGCCGCATCGTCACCATCTCGGCCTGCGCCCGCAGCCACCCCTACAGCATCGCCATGCGCTACGTCCAGCGCCGCGCCATCCTCAACGACCCCAACTGGAACCGCGGCTTCTACTACGGCCGCGTGCCCCCCCACGTCGGCATGAAGCTCGCCCGCGAGATCGCCACCATCACGTACCGCTCCGGCCCGGAGTGGGAGCAGCGCTTCGGCCGCCGCCGCGCCGACGCCTCCAAGCCCCCGGCCCTCTGCCCGGACTTCCTCGTCGAGACGTACCTCGACCACGCCGGCGAAAAGTTCTGCCTGACCTACGACCCCAACTCCCTCCTCTACGTCAGCAAGGCCATGGACCTCTTCGACCTCGGCCTCGAGAACCAGCGCGCCACCGCCGCCCGCCGCCGCCACTCCGCCCCGCTCGACCCCTCCGCCCCGGAATCCTCCTCCCTCGCCTGCAACCTCACCCTCCCCGACGTCCCCTACGAGGAGCAGCCCCAAGACGACGACGCCCCGTCCGCCTACGCCTCCGCCTCCGAGTCCGCCTCCGACTCGGCCGCGCAGGCCGAGGCCCTGTTCGCCACCAGCCCCCGCGCCGCCGAGGGGTCCGAGCCAGGCCCCGCCCCGCCCGCGGACCTCGTCGCCGGCCTGGCCATCCTGCGCCACCATCCCGTGCTCGTCATGGGCGTGGCCAGCGACATCTTGTTCCCGGCCTGGCAGCAGCGCGAGGTGGCCGAGGCGCTGCGCCGCGGCGGCAACGAGCACGTCGAGCACCACGAGCTAAGCGAGGCCCATAGCCTGTTTGGCCACGACACGTTCCTGCTGGACGTGGAGGGCGTGGGGGGCGCCGTCAAGCGGTTCCTCGGGTGACATGACCGCCTTGCTTTGGGGCTTTTGTTTCCTTCTCTGCGTCTTGAATTTCTTCTTTGGGGGGGAGGCGGGGCAAGGCTTTTGGGATTGCGTGATGCGGGCATATATGGCGTGCGTGCGTGCGTGCATGGGTTTGTCTTTTTTTTTTTTTGTTTCTTGTTTCCGTTGGGCAGTTTTCTTTTTTGCTCTTGACGCAAATCGCCACGGCGTTGTCGGAAAAAAAACAAGGGAAGGGAACGGAAGGGTGCAAGGGTGTGCCGAGGGGGGATTCGGAGGGAGAATAATTGTGTTTGTGTGCATGTGTGTGTGTGTGTGTGTGTGTGTGCCATCCATAGGTTGGTTGATCAGAGACCCGGAGTGGCCTTTTGGTTGTCCTTTTTTTTTCTGAGGGAAGGAAAGAAATGGGGGGAGCAAAGCCTTTATGACGATCCATCATGATACAAGGTCCAATTGGAATTCCATCCTTGATTTGCTTTTCTTGCGAGTCTGCTTGCTGAACTGTTGCAGCGCGTTTTGGGGGAAAGGGGGGGTATTGTATAGGATCCCAACACCACACCAGTCATGATGAATCAAGCATGTATATATATGGCTCAAGTGAGCCATGGGGGTCTGTCTCGTGAAAATCAAGAAAACAACATTCGATTTCTCCAAGAAAAGCAACGAAACCAAGAGCAAAAGAAGGGGCTGCTCCTGTAAGGTTGGGTATATGGACAAGGAAAAAAGTACACAACCAAAAAAAAGACAAAAAAAAAAAAAGAAATTTCCACATGAAAGCCAAGCAATGACGTGTGGCACAGCCAACGGAACCAACCACCCCAAACAAGAAGAAGAGCGTCAAATGAAGGTGGTGCCAAAGGAATCCACCATGGCCGGCCCCGGGCCGGGCCTCCGGGGCCCGGAGCCGCCCGACGTCTTGGGCCGGCGCAGCTCCCGGATGCTTGGCCCGCGCGCCATGCCGATCCCCATAAACGACCCGTCCTGATCGGCCGCCGCCGCGGCCTCCGACTCGGGGAACTTGGACACGAGCCTGGGCGACGCGGCCAGCTTCCCGCCGGCGCCGCCCTTCTTGTCGCCGTGGCCGCCGAGGCCGAAGCTGCCCGGCCCGGGAGCGCCGGACGAGGTGGACGGCCGGCCCTCGTCGGTCGCGCTCGCCGCCCAGGGCACGGAGCGGATTTGCGGCGTCCACAGCCCCCCGTGGGCCGGGTCCCGCGACGGAGCATCGGGGTCAAAGTTGAACTTTGTGAGGTCGATGTTGAGCGGCGGCGGGACGTTGGCACGGGTGAACCGCGCCGGCTCGTCGGCCGGCTTGGGCGACGGGTCCGACGTGGGAGGGGCGGCGGCCGAGGCGGCATCGCCGCCCCCGGCCACCGGCGAGGCCAGCGACCACGTGGTCGAGTCCGGGGTGGGCGGCGCCATGGAAAGGTTCGGGCCCGGGCCAAAGTCAAAGTTGAAGCCCAACCCCCCCGTGTCGAGGGCAGGCTTGGACCGGCCCTGCTCCGAGGCGTGGTCAAGCGTGGGCGCGGGGCTCGGCTGGCTCAGGTCGCGCCGCCAGCTGGCCTGCTGGCGGATCTGGGGCGACGCGGTGCGGGACGGGGGCGAGCTGTGAACGCTGTAGTTGTCGGTGCTGCCGCTCCTCGACCCCGAGGTTGGCGTGCCGCGGCCGCGAGCCACCTGGATGGCCGATACGCCGTACTCGTCGAGCCCGGGGCGGCGCGGCATCGGACCGCGCCGAGGGGGCCCCCGCATGGGGCTCTGCGGCCTGCTCGGCGGCCTGCTCGGCGGGCTCGAGACGGCAGGAGGCGCCGGCGGCATCGGGGGATGATGCGGGACGCGAAGGGGAGCCGGCGCCGGCGCCGGCGCCGGCGGGATCGAGAGGATGGGGCCGTCATCATCGTCCTCCTCGTCCAGCGGGATCTTTGGTCCCGCGCTGCAGACGCTGCCGTCCGTGCTCGACCTGTCGGCGTCACGGTCGCCGCCTCGGGTCGCTTCTTGGGTCGGCCCCGACGAGGAGTCGGCCGGGTCCGAGGTGATCTGCGCCCTGAGCAGCGTCTTTTCGAGCTCCTCGATCCTCATGGAGAGGCTGCGCGTTCGCATCGCGTTGAGCGCCAGCGTGTCCCGCTTGGCCCGCACGTTTTGGATGATGGGCCGTGCCGACGCCGGCTCGTCATCAAAAGACAGGCGCCGGATCGATCCGCTGGGAGAGGTCAGGGTGGACGGCGAGGTCAGGCTCGCCAGGAGCGGGGCCGGCTCCTGCTTCTCCGGGGCCGGGGTTCCCGGGCCGCGGGACCTGGGGGTTTCCGGCTCCGGGCTGACCACGACGGGGCGGTGGTGCTCCATCAACGGCGGGCTGTGAAGGGTGGGGCTCTGGGGAAGCGCGGGGCTCTGCGCCATGACGGCCAAGCCGGGGCCCTTGAGGGTGGGGCTCGGGGAGCGGAGGCCGTCCGGGAGGGGCCCGAGGGGACCGCAGCCTTGGAGAGGCGGCGGCCGGTAAGGCCTGAAGACCTTCTGGGACGCTCCCTTGGGGGAGGAGGAGGCCTCCGGGCGGTTGGCGCCGTGGTAGGAAGCGTACGGGCGAGCCGGGCCAAGAGGACCCTGGCGAGGAGGGTTCTGTCCCGGGGGCTGCGGCAGGCTCTGCGTCGGCGGCCCCGTGGGCGGAGGCCCCTGGTGAAGGGCATGCGGCGGGGGAGGGCCGCCGCGGCTCCCCGAGCCTGGCTCGGGAGGGCTGCTGCGGTTCGCCGCGTTGGATTCCACGGCGGCCTTGAGCAGCGCCGGAGGGATGTCGAAGCTGGGCTCCGGTTCCGGTTCCGGTTCCGGCAGCAGCGTCGGGGCCGAGGGTCGCCTCGCCGAGAGGGAGCTCTCGGTCGACTTTTGCCTCTCCAACCGTTCCATCTCCAAGCGCGCCGTCTCCCTCTGCTTTTCGAGCTCGGCTTCCCTCTCTTCCTCCTCCTCCTCCTTCTTCTTGACCGAGGCCATGACGGCCGTCACCATATCGTCTGCCTCCTCGCCAAACACGGAACGAGCCTCTGCGTTCTCCGTGCCGGGCGTCGGCGGGAGGCGCGGCGAGTCCGTGGGGGGCGACTTGGGAGTGGCGGGGCCCGCCGGGACGGCGGCAGCCCCGGCGGGAGCCCCGGTGGGGACGGGCCTCGCGAAGTGAACGTCCAGTGGGTTGACCCAGGGCTTCGTCCGGCTGGGGGTTCCCGGACGCGATCCGAAGCCGGGTGTCGGAAAGGCGAGGCTCGTCACCGAGCCGTTCCGGGCGGCGAGGCGGGCGCCGAAACCAGGCGCTGGCAAGGCCAGGCTTGCCGAAGAGCCGTTGTTGGCGCCGAAGCGGGCGCGCATGTTGGCCTCGGAGGCGTGCGGCCGGAGGGTGATGCTGCCCGACGTCCCCGGGCGTCCGGGAGCCGTCGCCGAGGTGGAAAGATCAATCATGCTCACGGCGCCGAGGTTGTGCGTATCCTGGTGGACGTACGGCCTACCGCCCTGCGCGGCGGCGGCGGCTCGCGACACGGAGCGGATGCTGCCCGTCTCGGGGTCGGGTTGCCTGTGGATGTTTTTGCCAAAGAACTGACCCTCCCCGAGGGCGTTTTGGTCGATTCTCTTCCATTGTTGTTGTTGTTGTTGCTGCTGCTGCTGCTGCTTCCCTGGGGGGGCCGCCTTGTCGTCGGGCTTCCTGTACCATCATCAACGGTTCGTCGAGGTCCTCTTTGCCGAGCGAGCCGACGCATCGGCCAAAGCCGCCACTCACTTCTTCTTGCCCCCGACGCGAAGGCCAAAAAACGACACCATGGTAACCGGGGCGACGAGAACGAAGGGGCGGGCGCAGAGGGAGGCGGGCAGAAGGCTGTGCCTTGAGCCCGACGGAACAGGAGCCAAAGAAGGAAAACGAAGATGCGGCGGGTTCAGCAGCGACGAGTCCAGGAGGCCATGCCACCTTGGTGATGTAGTAAGCGAGGGAGGAGGGGAGAAAGAGCTCAAGAGAATTGCCGAGAGAAGTACCGTAGGTAACTAGCTGAAGGAAGGGAAGGGCGGGCTTGAAAGTTGCAACCCCTGGTAGTGTAGTTATGTCCTGTAGCGAATGCTGGCTGGTCGGTCTCTGCTGGTCGGGTGCCGTCTGTGCCCCAAAAGGAGGTCGTCGGCCTGGGGTGCCTCGACTCGAGGGGGGCTTCCGGGCTTGGGCTTTGGTTGAGGGAGTGCTTTGGGAGGGGGTTCGGAAGCCAACCAGGTTCCACGATCACCAAGACGAACGAACGAAAAGCCAAGTGAAAAGAGAGAAACGAAGGTCGGGAAAGGAGGTCAGGGGATCGATCCCGGGGGAGCAAGGAGCGACGAGGAGATGGCGACGGAAGAGGACGCGACCAGGCTGGAAAAGCAGATGATGGGACTATGTACATACATAGTACGACGCGACGAGCCAAGAAAAGGAGAGGGCGGCGGCATCCTGGGCATTCTTCAACTGGGACAGAAAGCCAATGGAAGCTTGGTGAACTTGGTTAGCGGAAAGCGAGCGAGGGCGCTTTGTGGAGATGATTCGCTCCATGTCCATGTCCACGTCCACGTCCACGTCCCATGTCCCATGTCCCATGTCCTTTTTTTTTTTTTTTTTTTTTTTTTGCCAATTCATCCAAGGGCCATGGCAACAAACAGAAACGCCATGATCACAGAAGTGAAGTGAAGGAGCTGGAGCTGAAGCTGGAGGCCTACGCAGCAATACAGGGCAGGGCACCCAAAAGGGGGGGGAATGGGAGGGGGGGGTTGAGGAAAAGAAGAAGCGTGGAGAAGAAGAGGTTGCTTGCCCCTGCGCTAGTGAACTGCCCTACCTACTATACCTACTGTGTACTTACACAGTAATACATACAGGTAGGGATGTGCTGTGTGTGTATAGTATGTACTATACGCAGTAACTACGATGTATAGTACAGTGACAGGAACGACTACCTACATACAGTGATTACACAGTACATCCACCACGCACTGCGCGCTCGGGACCTGAGGGATCCTTCTGGGGCGCGCACAACCCCAGTTGCAAGTACATACTGCGTAGTTAGTTACTGTGTACATAGTTACATACGTTCCATACGAACCTTCCAAATCTTTCCTGTCCATCCCAAGGGTTTTGGACCGCCTGGGCAGGGGCAATCAGACGGCGTGGTGCCGGATTAGGAAAGCTCAAAAGACACAAATCTCCCGGCCAAGACAAGAGCTTCAGGGGTCCCGAGGGGAAGGCGACCAGGGGTCCCCGGGACCGGCGGCCATTCAGGGGGTTTCTGCATGTCTGACGACATTGGACAGACGGACAGCCATCGCAATTGCTGCGGGGCAGTTGGTCTTCTACTGTGTACTGTGTATGTACTCAGTACTGTGTATAGTACACGCTCTCTCCCTCCGCCCGTGCGCCACTTCACTTCCCACTTCACTTCCCACAACCCATCATGCGCGCGTCAACCAACGCGTCACTACGGACGAGTGGCTTCGGCTCGTTGTGTTTCCTAGTGCAAACGCCAACGGGCCGGAAAGCGAAGACTGGAATGCATCCATGGACCGTACACCCGGGAAGTGTACACAGTACTATCCACGATGAGCTCCTCGCAGGGCACCCAAACCAAAGAATCCACCCTGGGCCAGCTCCATCGGCGCAGCTCCGCTGAGGGGTTTTGTTGTCGTCGGCAGCACGCGCGCGCGGGGGGGGGGGGACGTTTCAGCCGTCGCGGCTCCTGGCCCTGGGTGATGACGATCAACAGGCCGCACAGCGCGGCAGCCGCTGCACGACGGGCCACGAGCCACGAGCCACGAGCCACGGCCGCAGCCGCGGGTGCCTTGCAGGACGGCGGGAGCCAAGACATGACACGCAGCAGGCAATTTTACTTTTGTGATTTCACCGGTATCAGCCAGCCCATCCGGCCAAGACACACACGCATGGCCCCGAGCTGGACCTGCGCTGCCTTGATGAAGCGTCGATAGCGCGTGGAGGCTGCAAGCCCGAAATGCATCCAGCTAGTTACTGTGTACTATACTGTGCACAGCATGTACGTACTGAGTACGGCTGCGTGGTAGGTTCTCCTCCCGGTCCCACGGGCTTGGATCGCCTCGTTGGGGGTTGGGTTGGGGGTTGAGTTGGGGGCTGGGTTTCGAATGAGGCAAATTTCGCGCATCCCGCAAGCTCTCCAGGGTCGTCTTGCCGAGACCTTTTTCTTCTTCATTCTTCTTCTTCTTCTTCTTCTTCTTCTGGCACCATTCTCGACGGTGCCAGGATGACAGGGGACAGGGGGGATGCAAGCTGTGGTTCCCTTGCCTTGCTGCTGGGAGAGACAAGTGAAACCAGGCCCCTCGAGGAATCCTTGACGCTGGACAACCCCAGAAGCACGTGGCCGGACGAATTGGATCAACAAAAAAGGCCAAAAGATGTGGGTATCATTAACAATACACTCTATAGTAGTACCATATGTACTATACTGTAGTACGCAGTAGTTCGTTGCTTGGGTGGAGGCTAGAGCAGCTCGGACAGCACAGCAAGGCGAACATGTATCGTTGGTTGTGGCTCTGAGACGAGAGATGCATGCTCCGAGTCTGCTTGGACCATAACCGCTCCAGAAACCTGAGCGGGAAGGATGAAAGGATACAATGACACTCCTAGCTACCGAGTACATGCATTGTAACGAGTTGCTGTTCATCTTGGAACGACGATCGTTCCTCGGGGCGACGCCTCCAGCGTCGGGCCCAACAAAACACAGCATGGCGCGCACACGACCAGCATCACTGGGCCCATGACGACCGCCGCCGCCGCCGCCGCCGCCGCCGCTGCTGCTGCTTCTGTTGCTGCTGCTGCTGCTGCTGCTGCTCCTCCGGCAGCCGGAACGTAAACAGGATGACCGTGGGCACGACAAACAACAAGGCCGCCGTCAAGAACGGCAGGCCAACCCAGGCGCCGCCCAGCTCCAGCCCCACGCTGAGGCACTTGGCCAGCAGCGGGCCGGCCCCCATCATCCCCACCATCTCGGCGAAGCCGACGAGCGAGTTGACGGTGCCGACGTGATGCTCCTCGACCAGCGTGTTGAGCAGCGACCTCACGAGCGCCGACAGGCCGGACCCGAGCGCGAAGCCCGCCAGCCCGACAACAAACACGGCGCCCGCCCCGGCCGCCCCGATGGTCAGGCTGCCGAGGATAAGCACCAGGCCCGACGCCCGCCCGAGCCACAGGTCCTTGGCCGCGGCCGTCACCCCGAACCGGGCCACGAGCCACCGGCCCCCGAGGGGCAGCACGGCCAGCAGCGTCACCAGGCTCCCCGCGTTGCGCACCGTCAGCACCGCCGCCGCCCGGCTCCAGCTCCACCCGTACCGCGCCGTCGCGTACTGGAGCATCAGCTCGCCGACGAACCGGCCCAGGATGGCAAACGTCAGGGCCAGCACCAGCGCCGCCAGGCCCCGGTGGCGGCCGGCGAAGCGCCAGAGGTCGGCGGCCCCGAGCGGGCCCGGCCGCACCACCACCCCCGACGGCGCCGGGCCGTCGCCGCGCCCGAGGGGAGCCTGAGCCTCCCTCCTCGGCCGAGGCGACGTCCCGCCGCTCCTCCTGCGAGCGACGCCGCTTGCGGTCGCGGGCGTGGACGTGGACCGTCTCGGGAAAGACGAGGGCGAGGAGGTTGGCCACGCCGACGAGGGCCAGGGCGGCGAGGAGGGGGAACCAGGGGCTGACGATGAGCATGGCGCCGCCGAGGGGGCCGGCGACCATCTCGGTGGCGAGGAAGACGGCGGTGAGGCGGAAGAAGACGGTGGCGCGCTCGGCCGCGGGGACGACGTCGGCGATGGAGGTGAAGATCATGGAGACGAACACGATGCCGCCGCCGCCGATGCTGGCGTTGGATGAGAACGGCATGTCAGCAGCGTTTTTTTTTGTTCCTCGCCGCAGGTGGAATGGCGGGGGAAGGATAGACACGATAGACACGAGAGGGAAAAAAAAAAAAAAAAAAAAAAAAAAAAAAGAAGCTGTACAAGAAGCCAAGGGTACTCACAACTGGAACACCGAGGAACCCAGCGACAACCACAGAGGCACCACATCGGAAAAGTAATCTGCATCCCGTCCCCCTCGCCGTCAGCACAGATGATACATCCCTCCACGGCGATCGCCTTGGGCTTTCCAGCCGAAGGATTGATAAGAAGACGATGAAAAGGGAGGAAGGGAGGAAGGGGGGGGGGGGGGGGGGGAGCTCTCCAACTCACAAATGAGATACGACCACACGACCGACATGGCGATCCCCGCCACGCTCAGCGCAATCACGGGCCTCCGGCCCTTCCGATCCGACATGACGCCGTACGGCAGCGCGCCCACCATCCCCGGCACGCAATCCAGCATCGCCGCCAGCCCGCGCAGCATCGCCAGGTACCCCTGAACGTCGGGCCTCTTGCACGCCGGGTCGTCCGAGAGGACGACGCCGCCCGCGAAGCGCCGGAGGGATCCCGTCCGACCGCCCCCCGCGCCGACCTCGGGCCCGACACCCGTGCCCGACATCACCAACCAAGGCTCCTCCTCCTCCTCCCCCTCCCCAAGCCCTCGCCCTGGTCCAGGCCCTGGGCCTGACCCTGGAGCCAAGGGCGGCAGAAACACCTCCGGGTGCAGCTGCCGGCAGATGATGCTCTCCATGATGGCGTTGACCGGCGCCACCGACATGCCGATGGACATCTCGAGGAGGACGGTGAGCGCGAAGGCGAGGAGGAAGACGCGCGGCCGGAGGAGGGCGCGGAGCTTGCCGCCGGCCCCCTCCTCCTCCTCGTCCTCCTCGTCATCGTCGTCCGAGGGGTCGGCCCTGTCGGCCTCGATAAGCGGCGTCGTGTCCGAGGCGCAGGTGGTGTTGTCGTCGTTGTCGTCGTCGTCGTGGTCGTTGCCGTCGTGGCCACGGTCGTGGTCGTGGTCGTGGTTGTCCCGGGGGGCAACGGACCGCGCCCGGACCCCGGAGGAAGGGGTCGGGACCGTTGGCGTCGGCGTCGGCGTCGGCGTCGGCGTCGGCATCGCGGCTAGCAAAGGGGTGCGGTCTGAGACGTGGTCGGCGTCGTCTTCCTCCGCGTCTTCTTCCTCTCTGACGTGGAGGGACGAGATGGGAAGAAAGCGCTTGGGTTTGGCCATGTTGCTGTGGGTGCGGGGGGGGGGGGGGGGGAGGGGGTTGTTGGAGCGGGATTAGGGGGGGGTGACCGGCGGTTGGATGGTCAGCGTGGCATTGCTGTCGTGCACAGTAATCTCTCTCTCGCAGGCCACGCAGGCCACGGGTCAAGGGGTTGCTGGTATTGTGACGATCTTCTTTGGTATTGTTCTCTCCAAGACAAACGTTTGGACGCTTGTTTGCATCCCCGGTCGCAGCGCTGGAGTCCAAAGAACAATCACCACCGGAACACATCAAACACACACAAACATACAAAAAAAAGGAGCCGACAGAAAGGGAACCCGTTGACGGTGCAATCAAGCTTCGCGCGCCCTGCCAACAACAACAACAAAGAGAAACTTCTCTCAATCAGGTATCGCCCAAGTGGATTCCCATCGGGCGATGCACCAATGCTGACGGCGGATTCCTCGATTCCGTATCGTTGCGTTTCAGGGAATCCGCCGAAGCGGGTGTGGACGGGCCATCAAGACGTCGTCGTCTCCAGGCGGTTTCGGGACGGCGATGTAACCCAGGGGCCGCGGGCTTGGGTGCAGCATAGTAAGCTGCTTTGTCCAGCGCCGTCCATCCAAATCAAGCAAAGCGGCTGCCAAGTGCTGACGGTTCCATCCCTGTGTTTGTATATGTACACATAGTAGGTAAATACTAGGAGTGAATACATCTTGTCCAGGTCGGTATGTATGTACATAGTTGGTGGTTGTCTGTCTCGTGTCTCATGGCGTTGTCCGGCCGTGGTGTTGATGGCTACTACACCACCGAACCAAACCCACCTCGGGTTCGTCGTAGCTGGTTATCGTGAGGCACACTAGGATCGGCTTTCTTGGCCCCGTCGCCCCGGGGCTGCAATTGGTCTCGTGATTCCCTGACCCGCCCCTAAAATGGCCCGGGTCTTCCCGTGGACAGCAAGGCACCGAAGAACATGCATGGTCAACGGCGCAGGGTCCACCCGTTTCCCCGGCCATCGACGTTGAAGAAAAAGAAAGAAAAGATGCCGGTCTGGGTGGATGCCGGTCTGGAGAGGGGGGGGGAGGGGATTCTGGAAGGGAGAGCCTGCAAAGGCGGGAGCGCAGCAGCCAACTCATCATACATGACGTCCTCCAGGGTGAGCTGGCGTCGGGGAAGCGAGCTTCGGAGTGGACGCAGGTCTCAGACCCACATCGGACCCGGCCAGGCGGTGTCGCCGGACGGCGGTCATTGCCGATGCTATGTCCAAGGCCTAGGTGGACTTGGGCTTGTTGATAAGGTTGCCGACCGGCTGGCCTGGGGCATTTCCAACAAGATCCAACCAACAAACTACACCTCCAAAATAGTCCCGGGTGCCTTCGAGACCCGACCCTTTCCCGCCCCGTCCTCCTTGCCCCCGTTTCCGCTCGCTCCCCCCTTACCAACCCTCCCTATACATACACAATGACATGTGAAGGCATTTCCCAGCTCATCTCCACCGAGCCCCTCGTAAGTTGACGTCACCGCTGATCGTCAAGCTTGTACACAACATTGTTCCCCCTATCCTTGCTGACTCGCCCTCTTTGATCATGCCAGCCCGAGAAGGAGGCGGTGTGGACGAAGCTTGTCAAGTAAACAAGAACCAAGGAAACCCTCGCCGGCGAGGAGCTCTCCGCCCTGGCTGACACCTGGCCCTCTGCACAGAAAGATCTACAAAGATCCCAACGGCGTGACGCGGATATGGGAGTCCGCCGAGCGGACGACGCGGCCCACCAACTGCGACATTGACGGGGTCAGCATCGTGGCCATCGTCGAAAAGAAGACCGGTACGATAGGCCCCCTTCCCACCGCGGCCTTGAGCCGGCGGAGCCGAACCATGCCGTCCCAAAGACCTAGCGACCAACCCTGACCCGCGCATCACGCTGCAGGGCCCGAGATCGTCCTTCAGAAGCAATACCGCCCGCCCGTCGACAAGGTCGTCATCGAGCTGCCCGCCGGCCTGATCGACGAGGGCGAGACGGCCGAGGAGGCCGCCGTCCGCGAGCTCCGCGAGGAGACGGGCTACGTCGCCGAGGTTCTCGAGACCTCGCCCGTCATGTTCAACGGTCGGTGCCCTGCCCCCGTTTCCCGCTTGGCTTCCCGGGCCCCGTCGCTGATTGTCTTCAACCCCTTGCCCTCGGCGTCTAGACCCCGGCTTCTGCAACACCAACCTCCGCATGGTCCACGTCACGGTCGACATGAACCGTCCCGAGAACCAGGATCCCAGGCCCCAGCTCGAGGAGAACGAGTTCATCGAGGTGTTCCTGGTGCCGCTGGCCGACCTGTGGGAGGAATGCATCAAGTTCGAGGCCCAGGGGTACGCCATCGACGCGCGGATAGCCAACCTTGCCGAGGGCATCGAGATCGCCAAGAAGTTTCGGTTTTGAAACAAGGTGAAAGGTGGTGCTGGGGGTTGTATCTTACGCTAGAGGAAGCCTTCTCATTTCTTAGATGTTGAGGGTGTGCTGCAGAAGCACGGTCAAGATGGGAAAAGAGCAGGGGGGGGGGGGTTCATCTAGAGAAGAAAACGAGAAAAAATTGAAAAGAAGAAAAGAAAAAGAAAAGGCAGGGAAATCAGAGAACCGGCTTGCTTGGCCCTGTTCCAGACGCCGCTGCTTCTCCTTGTGCTTGTGTTTTGCTTACTCCCTGACCTACCTAGCTAGGTACCTACCTACTTACTACCTACTTACCTAGCTACCTAGATCTTGCCCTCCCGTCTCAACCCTTCCCACAGCGCCACGGCAGCGAGGCACTTCGCATCCCTCGCGCCCTCCCTCCACAGATCCCTCATCCTGACCAGCTTCAGCGTGATCCTCTCCCCGTGCTCCCTCAGCCCCGTCAGCCTGCCCTCCCACTCGGCCAGCTGCGCCCTCGGCACGCGCCGCTCGTGCAGGTAGATGGGTATGTACTCGTCGCACGCCCCCGGGGAAGGGTACACGCCCCGCGGCAGCGGCGCCGTCGCGTCCCCTTCCTTGTGGCCGGCCGTCGTTGACCTGGCCACGAGGTCGCTCAGGCAGACCAGCTCGTCCTCGGCCATCTCCACGCCGAGCTCCTCGCGCATCTCCCTCGCCGCCTGGCCCGCGAAGCAGCCCGTCTCCCCGTCCACCATGCCCGCCGGCAGCTCGGCGAACCCCAGGCTCCCCGCCGCCACGCGCGGCTGCACCGCCAGCACCGCCCGCCGCTCGTCGTCCTCGGCCCGCGCGTCGCCGGGCCGCACGTCGTCGGGCACGAGCAGCACGAGGACCGCCACCGACGGGCCGCGCAGGAACACGGCGCCCGGCAGCGCGTCGCCCTCGGCGGTGGAGACGTGCGACGCGAGCTTGACGAAGCCGAGGCGGGAGCCGCCGAAGAGGTCGTAGGACTGCACGGTGATGGAATGGAGGGTGTAAGGGGAGGCGTGGAAGGGGTGGGAGGGTTGCTGGCGTTGGAGGCCGAGGGAGGTTTGGAGGGTCGTGAGCCAGGACTGGCGGGAACATCGGGGACCGGACCGGGAGGGGTGGTTAGAAAAACGTTCCACGAGTTTACATAGAGGCGCTTAGGAGGGGGGTGGGGGGTGGGGTGGGGTATTGGCGAACAAAAAGGACGTACGGCGAACGGCTGAAAGGCGAGGAGCTGCTCTTGGGAGAGACCCGGAGGGAGGGTGATGGGAATGTGGTATTCCGGGTGTTGGAAAGTGGTGGAGGTGTTGGTGGTGGTGGTGGTGGCGGTGGCGGCGGTAGACATCTTGGGTGGTGTTGTGTTGTAAGAGGAGGAAGAGAAGCAAACGGGGTAAGAGAACGAGCGAGGGATTCCTCGCGGTGTTGTTGCCAAGGAGAGCGTAAAGCGAAAGCAGGGAGCCCAAGGCAGGCGACAAGTCTTAATGGCCGCTGGACGTATGATCACAAACATGGTAGTCCGGATCCAGGCTACACCCTCGCTGCCGCCCTCAAGGTTCGGGTTGTGGGCTGCCTTTGTTGTTTGGTGCTGGAATGCCGGCACGGGCTACGATGGTCAGGTAGGTCACGTTGGGAGGGGAGGGATTTGATTCCTGCCCGGCTTGGAGACCGGGGTAAACAGGGCATGTGGGGCCGAAACTCCGGGCCCGGGCCAGCCTCGTCGACGTCCAGGACGGCCGGTTGGACCCCACCATGACGTCCCTCCCGCTTCAGCCGTCCCTCCCCGTTGGCGAGGATCAGGAGAGAAAGGGGAGGGGGGAGGGGTGACGTCAAAGTTGATTCTGTGAAGGGAGTTCAAGAGGCTATATATCAACCATTGGGATTCTCCGGCCCAAGCCTCTTCTCGTGTCCTTTCATCTTCTCATCAAATCGCCATTGGTTCCCGTCCAAGGTCACTTTAACACACCCAAGCTCAGAAACGTACGTCTAGATACGTGCCTACTTATACGTCCTCGCAACCCACCACCATGCCTCGCCAAGGAGACGGCTCCAGCGACAATGCCATACCGGCCAGCCACAACATCATCCACGGCGCTGGCCCGGCCGAGGTACGTTGGCGGGCTTTCCCTCGCCTGGCCCGAATCACAGCTTGGGTTAACCACACGCTGGGCATGTCTACAGTCCACACGGGTCCAACGCGCCGACAAGACGGCCCCGATGCCCGAGGCCTCGAGGGGCGCCGGGCTCCAGAAGGAAGACCTCGCCAGCAGCGGCGGAGCGAGCAAGGGAAAGGACCAGGGCGGAAGGGCGAGGACAAATTGACAACCAGGAAGCTTGCGGGGTGGTGGGTGTAAGAAAGCAATGAAGAACAATACCGTACACATCCTGCGCATCCATGGAAACAAGAGGGGAAGAAAATGTGACCAAAAGTCCCGTCACAATGGCACCCGTGAAATGTCAATGAAGTAGACTCCATCACGGAACTCGGACCGTTTGCTTCCACGACCCCACCGCACCGCTTCGGCAACCCAAATTGGCTCAACTCCACCCATGCCAAACAACAACAAGAACCCCTTGTGGTGTAGTTGGCTATCACGTTCGGCTGTAATGGAAATTATTGATACCGAAAGGTCACCGGCTCGATTCCGGTCGAGGGGATCAGCTTTTTCCACTTTTTTTTCTCTGCTTCTGGCCTCGAGATGATTTCTTTTGGTTCCTGCCTTGCCATGCTTGAGCCCCTGAAGAGAAACAACAATGTTGGTTCGCTTTTTTTTTCTTGTTAAAAAAAAAAAAGGTATCATCAACCAGATGCTAACCACCTCAAGTCACATCACCAAACGATAACTTATTGCATCTCAAGCAAATGAATGAACGTCAAGTTAGGAATTGACAAAAAGAAGAAGGAAAAAAATTTGAATTGTGAAAAATGGGAGGCAGCACCGCCAACCTCCTCTTCATCTGAAGCCCCAGCGCAGCTTCAAACACCCAGCCGCTCAGCGGGCTCCGCGTGCTGAGTTGCGTGTGCGTTTCTCGCCTCTTGGTCGTCGTTTATGTACCGCGTGTTGCAAGTCCACCATCCCCTATCCCTTGATCCATTTCCATGTATATACATCCCAAGCACCACCGGAAGGAAAAAAAGAAAACAAGCCAGCCATCGTCACGTCGTAAAGCGCCCGAAATGACCGGCTCGAAACAAAGGGTTTGTTTGTTTTGTTTGAGCACGCCGGGCCTTGTCCTCTCCTCCACACGAGCCCCCCCGGACCTTGCCTGCAGCGCGCTCCCACCACCGCCCCAAGCGTCTAGACCGGCCCTGGTTCCTTCAAGGCGGACGCTTTAGCGGCGCTGAGCGCCCGCCTGGCCCGTCAGGCCCTGCAGGGCATCCAGGAGGGCGCGGCAGAGGGTGCCGGGGCCGCACTGGTCGGCAGCCCCGGCGCCCGCACCCGTCTCGGCAGAGTTGCCAGCCTCGCCCGCCCCGGCCCCCGCCCCGGCGCCGGCCGACGGCACGAAGAAGGCCCACTCGCCGACCATGTTGCTGACGGTCAGGGTGAGCTCGTTCTCCTCGGCCTCGAACTCCAGCTCGCCCTCGCCAAAGACGAAGGCCTGGGCCTCGCGGCAGAAGCGGGCGATCTGGCCCTGGGAGATGTCAACGGTGCCTTTTTTGGGATAGAGGAGTTAGCGTCGGTCGGTCGGTGATTCAAGAAGGGGAGCGGAGTGAGCAAAGCAGCAAAGCACAAAATGAAAAAAAGCGTACTGTTGGCGTTGCGGATGTAGTCAATCTTTTGCAGGGCCACGTTGCGAGGGTTGCCGCTCAGCTCGACGATGTAGGAGACGGGCTCGAGGGCGGTGAAGCCCTTGGGGGGCGGGGCCGGGTTGCGGTTCTCGCGGACGCGGAGGTTGCGGGCCTGCTGGTTCTGGAACTCGACCTCGAAGACGCCGTTGACGCCCGCGGGGAAGAGGGTGTCGATCTTGACGTTGCCGCCGCCGAGCCGGATGACGCGGTTGAACTGGCCTTGCTGCTCAATCTCGTTCTCCTTGTTCTCCTCCCCCTCGCCCGCGCCGGGGGCGGCGGTGGCGGTGGCGGTGGCCGAAGCCGAGGTCGACGTCTCGGTCACCGTCGCCGTCGTGGCAACGTCGCTGGTGGTCTCCTGAGGGGCGGGCAGGGCCAGCACGGAGAGGACCTGGGCGGCCACGAGGAGGGTGCTGGTGAGCTTCATGGTGTCGGATGGTTGGATGGTTGGTTGGATGATTGGTCGAAAGGGGTTCCGTGAAGAGGGGAAAGGGGTGGCGTTGAGGCACAAAGGAGTGGAAGGGAAAAGAAAAAAGCAAAGAGATGGGCTGGGGAACGACTGTACGTGAGTGAGCGCTGGGACAACGTTGAAGGTATACAAGAAGAGAAGTGAATGAACGCCGCCGGGGGTTCTCGAGGGAAGAAACGATGAGCCAAAGGAAGAGAATCTCCTTGGATCGCCGGCGAGCACGCCTTTATTATACTGACATCCAGCAGATCGGTTCTACCTTTACGAAAAACAGTTTCAAGGGGCTGCCCACGGGGGGAAACGCTCTGTTTTGCGCCATCCATGGGGATGCGCCTAGCTCAGGCTGTGCGGGATGCAACCGTACCTAGCTACGGTACCTGCGTTGTATGGGCTCTTTGGACACCAGGAGTAGGGGGTAAAACAGCTCCGCCACTCTCATTTTGATCAAGTAGCAAGGCCGTCATCCACCGCGCCTTGTGAGCTTTCCAGGTTTCGCTTGTCGCCGGAGCCAAAGAGAAAGCCAAGCAGCCCGAGCCATCCAACGCCAGCCGGCTCGGAGGAACCACCTGGGGGACTCGTCGAGAACTTGGATGAGCGAGCCTGTACTACCCGACCTGCTGGGCTCCGGAACATGATGAAGGGGTTCCGCGGCAGGGAGGGATCGTGGACCCGGTATCTACGCGGTCGACACTACTACAGAGCGTACCCACGCTACGGTGTACGCAGTAGGTAGTGTCGTCGTGAGGCTCGGGCGCCACCAGGCGGCCCACTTGGGCGCGGCCAGGCGTTTCAAACCGGCAAGGTTAGGCTAGACTTGCCACCGCGAGCGCAGCGGGCTATCGCCGAGGATTTCAACGGCCACCAGCGGCTGCGGCGAATGACGGGAGGCAGTCCCAGCGTGGCTGGCGGTAACTTGATACCATGGTGTGGGAAGAAAAAAAAAGGAGGGTGGGTTTAACCCCTGGGCCTGCGGTGACAGCCAGATCACTGCCACACCTCGGATCATGCTCGGCAATCAACAACATGTGGTTGAATACATGGGTGGTGATCGGCGTCGGGTTGCGTGTGGGGATGGGATGTCTGCTTAGGGGGCGGTGGCAGCGGAGGAGGAAGTCGGGTATGGCACGTCGATCCCCTTTGCCAATCCTTTCGATACTACATATTAATCGTTACCTACCGTACCTTTGCAATCTTCCAGTGATTGAGGTGGGTGCCATGGCCGTGGACCTTGGGGCTCACTCAGCGGCACGAAAGGAAAAAAAAAAAAAAAAGAAAAGGAAAAAAGAAAGACTTGTTGCCGTTCTCAAACAGAGCATCGAGACCCCAAGCAAAGGTGGGCACTTGCTGAAGATGATGATGGTGATGGACCCCTCCCCCTCCCCCTCTTCAGTCCCCTCGGTCCCCTTGCATCCATGTAGTTATGCATCGGGATCTGGGTATCTTGGGTCTCATCGGTGCTACCGGTGTCATCGATGTCTGCCAGCCGAGATCACCATCGTGACTGGACGTGGATTTACCGTCACAAGTAGTTTCGTTTCTGGATGGCATTTGCCTTGCGTTGAATGTTTGGATGGACGGGCCTTGGCTGGCTTGGCTGGCTTGGCGTTTATCTGGTTGTGTCGGCTCGGCTTTCCAGTGACGAAAGCCAGGGAGGTAAAACCCCGCCGATCGTCTAAAGTTGCTCTGACGGCTCCAACTGCCTACTGCGTAGGTTTCTGTGTGCGTCGATCAAGCTTTTTCCGCGGGTAACTGGTCAACGGTAAGGTAACGTTCTTGGCCATACATCGCCGCACCCCCTGAATCCAACGATTCGAACGTCGCCAACTGGCCGGGCCGACTTATACGTACATACATACACAGTAATTACAACTGGTACACTAGGTACAGGACTTGACTGAGGTGCCCAGGTAGGCGAGTACCTATCTTATCCGCTGGGAGTTGCCGCTGCGCTGACGACGGGAGCCCGGCGCCTTATGCCTCTCGCTCTGCCATGTTGCTCTCTCCATGGGGATGCCAACGATCTTGCTCTGCGATAAGCGCGGGCTCTCCACGGGTTCCTGATCTGACCAATTTCTTTTACTTGATATTACGTTGCCGGGCCTTCTCCTCGCTTGCTGCGCGCGCACCTCTCGGTCGGCGATCAGAGTCTGATCACCGACGGGAGGAGCATCCATGTCCTCCCTAAAGCCGGGGGGGTCGTGGTATGGGGAAATGGTCCAAATTCCCATCCGCGACCCTATCCGCATTCCGGATCAAGCGTGCCTGGAGACCCACCCCGGCGTTTCACCTTGGCATCTGACACAAGCGTTCTCGGGGTGTCCCCCCTTGCTACCGAGGCGGCAACTGGCTTTTGTAGCCGGCTCTCGCTCCGCTGGTTCGCCGCCGTGGGCGTTTCTTGATACCCGGGCGCCCTGGACGAAGTGACGGCGGAAATGGCCAGGCCCGAAGCGGGGGCATGGGGGACGGCGATCTGAGCGACGGGACCTCGGGAGATTGGGAGGGATGGCGGAGGTAGTGCTCGCCGAAGGTGTTTGCCGTCGAGAGGGTCTCTCTTATTACCCATCGCTGGTGCCCGCCGTCGAGCATCGGTCGCCAACCTCGCTTTCCTCTGTTTCTTTTTCCCTTCCCGCCTTCTCTTCGGTCAGGGCAGCTGGTCTGCGGTGTTTGTGCGCGCGTGCTTGTCCTTCCTTGGGGTCTGTTTCGCCTCTCGTCTTGTTATTCTTCCTTGTTCCATTCTCCGGTCGGACAGGAGCCGTGCCAGAACCACGCTTTCTAGGTGGATGTTACGCCCCGGCCGCAACGAGAACATCATGAGGGTGACCGGTCCGGCTCTCCGCCGCCGCAACCATGCCTGGCTGCAGATGAGGAGCCTCGAACGGCGCGGCCTTCGCCTGGCCCAACGTCAGCGGCTGGCTGACGACACCTCGGATGACGATGGCCTGACGTCCGGCCATGATACCGACAGCTCGCCGGACTCCGACTCCGACGATGACCTCGCCCCGGCCCGGCCCATCGCTCGGCCTTCTGGTGCCAAGGCAAGCATCCGACTCGGGTCAGGAAGACGTTCCGCAGGCCTGCCGACGGCTGGTTCCAAGCCGGCCCGAAGCCTGAGGATCAGGGTGCGCCAGACCCCGCCGGCGGAAGGGGAGGAGAAAGAAGAAGAAGAAGATGGTGACGAGGGAGACAGTGGCGAGGATGGGGATGACGCGGATCTCACCACCGACTCCGAGTTCACTTCAGAATCGGAGGATGAGGCCGAGACCGAGACCACTTCGCCTGCGGCTGAAGGCCAGCCGCCAGCGACCACAGCGCCAGCAGCCATCGGCACCTCGCAATCGCCGCCCCCGGCCGCAATCACCTCTTCTTCTTCTTCTTCTTCTTCTTCTTCTTCTTCTTCTTCTTCTTCTTCTTCTTCTTCTTCTTCTTCTTCTTCTTCACCCCCAGGAGCAGTCACCTCTCCGTCCATCCCTGTCACCAGCCCCAACGTCGTAGCGAACCCGGTCCTGTCTTCTTCCGCTCTCGCCGAGCCAACGCCGGACCTCTCGAGCAGCACCAGCGTCGACGGCCGTGTGATCCTCCCGACGCCGCCCGGGGAAGCGGCCATCGCGCCGCCGCCCAACAGCCAGGCCGACGAGCTCAATGTCGACATCGAGCCGCAAGGGAACGGCCTCGACCCTGGGGCGATCGCCGGCATCGTTCTCGGCATCCTCGGTAGGCCTTTTTTCTCCTTGGGCGCTCTCGTGCCGCCGCGAAACCCGTCGAGACGCATGCTGACCTTGCAAACAGCCTTCTTCATGCTCCTCGCCGGCGCCGCGATCGTCTGGAGGAAGCACCGCCGCGACCGGGGCCTCCCCTTCTTCCCGCAGGCCCGCCTGCGCCTTGGCGACGACGAGCCTCGCCCGCCCTCCGTCAGCGGGCCCTTCCCCCCGGCGTCCAACCCCCACCTGGTCAAGACCAACACGCAAATCATGGACGACCTCATGCGGGCGGCCTACGCGGCCGAGAACGGCGGCGGCGGCGCTGCCCCGCGGATCCCGTCGCAGCCGGACGGCATGGGAGGAGGCATGTTCCTGGACGAGAAGGCCTACGTCGCCCTGGCGGGGCCCCTCACGCCGGCCACCCCGCAGAAGCCCGTCATGCGGTGGCTCGACGAGGTCCGGTCGCCGACCCGGACCGACATCCCCCCGACGCCGGTCGCGCCGCAGCCGCCCGCCGGTCTGGCCGGCGCCATGAACAGCGCTGGGAGGGTGCCTCCCCCCGCGCCGCAGCGCAGGCGCGAGACCGTGACGACCCAGACGACGAGCACGACGGCTCGCTATTACGGTTGAGACGCGCGGGGGCGTAGGCGACGCGGAGAGAGGGGGAAACGGCGAAAGCAAATGGCCGTGCTGGTACGCACGGTGGTTCGCCGGGGTTGGGGTCGAGGGGAGAGTTGTTATTGAGTGGCTGTTTCGTTTGGGCGGGGGTGATGTTGATCTAGCTGGCTTTCTTTTCTACCGTATGCTGCCGTGTACAGTATTTTTTTGTTTACAAGAAGATCATCTTGTTGTTATCATTTCTTGTTTTGCACAGAAGCGGCGGCAACGCAACATACGTGACGTGTGTAGGGGCAGACGCTCTCTTGGCTCGCAGAGATGTCAAACGATCTCGCAGCTCATCCCCGCGAAGGATATCTCATTCATCCTTCCGTCTCCTCCGGGCCCAGCCGGGTCGCAAGCAAGCAGCGCGGCGAACAGACCATTGGCATGGCTTACAAGACATCTCCCGGGGTGCTTATGACCCGGAATCATTGTGGAACGCTGACCAACATGCGAGCGCAGACGGGCGGAATGACACGGAAACAAACTCCAATGCGGCCGACCTACACCGTGACCTTCCAGCCATTCCACCTCTCGTCCATCCGTGGCGTGGTGGTGACCCTCGGCAACCCAAATGTACACACTTCGGCTTGCAATGTCATGACGCCGCTGTCTTCGGCCTCGGAGAGATCTCCCCTGCGTCCGCCTTGTCCTATTTCTCGGCCTCGGACGCAGCCGGCTTGGGTTCCTGCTTGCCTTTAGGAGCCCCGCCGCCGTCGTCGGCTGCCGGCGTTGGCCCATCCTTGCCCCGGTCGTCCACGTGAAGCGTCTTTTCCACCTCGTCTGCCAGCTTGGCCACCGCCGCGTCCGCCGCTTCCGCCGCTTCCTCCTCTTTTTCCTCGCGCAGCACCTCCTCCACGTCCTCGGCCAGCTTCTCCACCCCCTCCTGAAGCACGGCGTCCCGCCGGGCCTTGCTCCGCAGCTGGCGGTCGGCCTCGTCGCCGCCGACCAGCGCGCGCCACGCGGCCTCGAGCTCCTCCCGCCAGCCGAGCGCGGCCGCCAGCCGGCGGACCCCCGAGTCGCAGTCGCCGAGGGCCAGGACGTCGTCGGCGCGCGTGCCAAAGTCGCCGACGCGCTCGAGGTTGAAGAGGACGCGCGGCACGCCCTCGGCGGCCATGCTCGGCAGGTTGGCAAAGGGGCGCACCTGCAGGCTCGTGCCCATGACGAGCACCAGGTCGGCCTCGGACACGCGCGGTATCGCCGAGAAGAAGTCGCTGGGCAGCGACTCGCCAAAGAAGACGATGTCGGGCTTGACCAGCCCGCCGCAGCGGGGGCCGGCCCCGCCCTTGTCTCCTTCTCCTCCGTCCCCGGGACCGTGGCCGTCGCCGTCTCGCGGCGCCGCGGGCCCCTCGCAGCGGGGCACCTCCCCGCGGGCGACCGACGCGCGCATCTTTTCCCCGTCAAACTCGCGCTTGCACTCGATGCACCGCTGGGCGGCGAAGCTGCCGTGCGCCTCGATGATGCGGTCCGCGGGGATGCCGGCCTCGCGCTCGAGGCAGTCGATGTTTTGCGTGAAGAGCATGTGCAGCAGGCCCTTGCGGGCGAGCAGGGCGATGAAGACGTGCGAGACGGTCGGGCGGTAGCGCGCGCCCGGGTAGAGGTCCTTGGCCAGCGCGTAAAAGGGGCGCGGGTTGGTGCGGAAGAAGGACAGGTCGAAGACGGCCTCGGGCTCGGGGAGGTCGAGCGCGGCGAGGTTGGCATAGAGGCCCGTGTCGGGGGAGCGAAAGTCGGGGACTGAACAGGTGGGAGAGGGGAAAGGGGGGAGAGGTTGGGTTTGTGATTAGATCTAGAAGGCGATCTTTCATTCAGGGGAGGGGGTGGTTGTGAGAGAGGAAAAAAAAACGTACTGCCTGCCGCGGTGGAGATGCCGGCGCCCGTCAGGACGACGATGCGGCGAGCCTTGCCGGCCTTGATGAAGTCGGCGACGGCGTCGAGGCTGCGCTCCGACAAGGTCTCGGGCGGGGTGGCATCGTCAATGAGGGCGGAGTGTTCCTGGCCCATTTTGCGATTCCGCCGCCTTCCGGAGGTGGGTTTGCCCTTGGGATGTTTCTCTTTGGGGGGTTGACGTCCTTGGCTTCTTGTCTGGACGCAAAAGTCGTCGAGACAGTCGAGGTCGTCGAGCTGATGCCAATCTCTGCCCTGGTGTGGGCGAGGTCCTGTGCGACGGCGGCCTATTTTGGCGACGGAGGGGGGGGGTTGTGTTGAACAAACAAACGTCAAACGGGGGAGGGAAGACGAAAAGAAAGAAGACAAAAAGCTCTGCGGATGAGATGTACGTTATCCTGGCAAAAAGACTCAGTCACACATCATCGGGAGTCTTCTTATCATCTCACAAGACACAGCGAGAGGTGAAAAAGGCTGAGAGACGAGACCGAATGATTCACTCATTCCAACCCGTCTTGCAGTGCCAGAACAGGCAAGTCAGCGTCTGGCAGTCGTTGATCACGTGAAGCAGACGCCGAGGCCGAGTCCGAGTCAGAGCGAGAGTGGGGGGGGCTCTCGCCGATGCGTGTCATTCCTTGTCGCTCCGTCACACGCCGTCACTTCTGACTGCCAGTGCCAGAGCTCGGCATACCTGGAGGACGGGCATTCAGGTACTGTACACAGTATTACACAGTAGTTACTATACACAGTAGTTACTGAGTGGGTGGTGTTGGTCAGGGTTAGGGTGCGTCTCAGACAGCCTAGCCTTCGGCTGGACCGACGCTCCCGTCATCCATGAATCACTGCCTTACACAAGGTGGCAACTGGGATAATGAGAGATGATTGGGATGCCCCAGACAATCCAATCATGGAGGGTCAAGGCGACGAGACACGGCCGGTCGAGACCCAGAGAACATCACTTTGCTATATTCGTGTACTTCCAACCTGGATCAAGAGGCTAGGGAGAAAGCAACTTCATGTTTCGACTCGACTAAACACAAACAACGCCAACCCGCCTGCCTGCCTTGCTTGCTTTGCTTGCCCATGAAAAAGAAGAACTACACGACGGACAAGAGAAAAAAAAAGGATGAACCAGAAAACCATAGAAGAAAAAAAGGACAAAAGAATGATACATGTGTTGTGCTTTTTGTTTCTTTGTGTGTGGGTATGTGTTCGTGAATGGTAACCACATCCCGCCACCCCCCTGAGAAGCGGCTCTCCTAGCTTTGCTCGGCCGACCACAACAGCCTTGTCCCAGCGCAGCGGCGAGAGACGAAACTCGGTTGGGGGAGATGGATACAGGAACCTAAAGAGGATGACGAGGGCGGCGCTCGTTGAGCAACCTCTCTCGAGCTCTTCTCTCAGGGGCCTGCTTGCTATGATTGTGACCATCCATCCCACAACTCCTTGACAACCTCCACCCCTCCTCCCACAGAAACGAAACTGGACAAAGGAAACCTTCGGTGCGAAGTCTGTCTGTCTGTGGTGGTATGCGATAACAAGGGAAAAAAAAAACAGGACCCATTGCTTCCCCCACCTGCCCCGTCATCGTCCATCCTTCAAAAAAGAACAAAAGAAAAAAAAAAGCAATCAGATAGATGATAATTACCCAGCGGTGACGTTGGTGGTTGTCTGTTCATCGTCATCATAGAGAAACCGGAGAGGAAAACAGGAAGAAAAAAAAAAGAAAACACAGAAGGAAAGGGAAAACAACTAGAACGAGGAACCATTGCTCTCCGGGATGCTTCTTGCTCACCACGCCATGCCATGCTCGCCTACCAGCCCGCTAGGTAGTCACAACAAGGTTTCCAACCCAAAGAGAAGAAGAAAAGGAAAAAAAAAAGAAGGGGGAAACCGCCAAAGAGCAAGAAAGAAAAAAAAAAAAGGAGCAGAAATGGCACGCTCGCTATGATGTGCTATGCTGTGCTGTGCTTTCTTGCCGCCGTTCACCCACCACGACGTGACAACGGTCCGTCTAGTGATCCAACTTCGGTTGCGGCTGCCATCCATTCAGGTAGGCCATCAACCCCATGCCGAAGATAACGACCCCGATCATGGACGCGTAGGGTAGCGTGTGTAACAGCGCCGAGTCTTTCTGCTGGGCAGCCTGGACCGCCAGGGCGCCGCCGCTGCCGCCGCCGGGCGTGATGGTGTTGGCCCGCGAGGGCGCAGGCGGCAGGTCCGACATGTCGGCGTCTTGGTGGCCCACGAGCTCCTCCTTCTCGGCCGGGGAGGGCCCCTGGGCGGTGCCGTTGGCCGCCGGAGCGGGCGCCTCGGCGGCCTTGGTCTGGCCGGCCGCGCGGCGGCGGGCCGCGGAGACGGACCGGGCCCTCCTCTCGGCCTCGCGCTGCTTCTCCCTCTCGTCGCGCCGGCGTATCTCCTCGACGAGCTCGGCGAGCGTCTTGCGGTCGGCATCGCGCTCGGCCTCGGCCCGCTCGGCTCGCAAGCGGAAGCTCTCGAGCTCCTTGCGCAGGGTGCTCATCTCGAGCGCCATCGCCTCGATGCGCGCCTGGAAGGCCGCCGCGATCCGTTCCGCCTCGTCGTGCTGGGCCTGCGCCGGGGGCGGTTCCGCTTCGGAGCTGCCGGAAGGAGGCTGGGCTTCGGCGGCGGGAGCCGGCTCGGCGGGGAGGGCAAAGGCCTTGTTGAGCTCCGAGTGGCCGTTGGGCAGAGGGGTCTCGACGGCGCCGTTCGTCGCGGGCTGGCTGCTCTCCTCGAGCTTCTGGATCAAATCCTCGGCGTGCAGGCGCGCTTCCCGCTCCTTGCTCAGCATCTCCTCGAGATCCCGCACCCTCGCGGTGTGGGTGTCGAGCTCCTTCTTTGCGTTGTTCAGCTCCTCGGTCAGCTGGAGGATCTGGTGGAGGTGGTGGTTGTTCTCCTGCCGGACCGGGGACGAGCCGGCGGCGGCGGCGGCCTTGGGCCGGTCGGTCGAGCCTCTCTTGAGCGACGGCGCGTCCGACGCGCGGGCGGCGTCGGGCTTCTCGGGGAGCGGCTGGGACGGCGGCGGCGCGGGCGGGTCCGAGAATCGCGTCTTGCCGCCGTCCGAGCGGAACGAAATGTTGCCGTTCGGAAGGTGCGCCTTGGGCGGCTCGAGGGCTTCGGGTTTCTCGGCGTTCTTGATGTCCTCCTTGGACAGGAGGGCATGGATGAACTGGTTCGTGCGTGCCAGGTCCTGATTCTGCAGCCGGGCGTTGCGCATCTCGGTCTGTGCGGCTGTTAGCGGCTGCCTGTTGGTTCGCGTTGGGCTGTCCCCCGGGGGTTTGCGTCGCTTACGTGAAGCTTCTTGACGATGTGCTCGGTCGTGATGGGGTTCAGCCAGTATTGCCGCTGCGGAGCCATGCTCGGCTGGCCGCCCATGTTCCCCGGCCCCATGCGGCCGTTGACGCCGTTCTGGCTCCCGGCCCGGCCCCGAAAGGGCGAGACGCCTCCCATGGGCATCATGCTGTTGCTCGGGTCCAGGTCGCCGAAGCCCATGTCGAGCACGTTGTTGGAGGGCGCGAGGAAGCCGGCGTGCTCCACCTTGGCGGCCACCTTGTGGTGGACGACGGTCTTTTGGTCCTCGCTCACAATGTCGATGCCGAGCTCGAGGTGGTCCTGGGCCTGCAGCTCGTGAGGCTCCGACTCGCGATTTTCGGGCGACAGGCGCGTGCCGTTGACAAAGGTGCCGTTGGACGACTTGACGTCGCGGATCCAAATCTTGCCGTTGGCATCGGCCCATATCTCGGCGTGCTGGCGCGAGAGCACCTTGCTGTCGAAGTAGCCGTTGACCGGGGTGGGGACCGTCTTGGCGTTGGTCTGGCGGCCGATGCGGAGCGTGTCGGGGTAGAAGGGGACGGTGATGGTCTTGCGCTCGAAGCTTCCGTTGAGGGACAGCAGGTAGAGGACGGGCTGGCGGCCGGCGGCCACGGCCTCGGCGGCCTGGCGGCTCATGCCGTTCTGGGTGAGCTGGTGCGGGAGCAGGGCCTGGGACGTGCCGTTGACGCCGTTGGCCTGGCGGCCGGCGGCGCGCGAGAAGTCGGGGGCCCCGTCGGCCTTCCCGTTGGGCCAGGAGCCTTTGGCGGCGGGCCGTTTTCGGGCGGCGGGGGTCGCCCAGCCGTTGACGTCGACGGCGCCGGGCATGGCGATGCCGTTGCTGGGCTGGGCGGACGCGTGGGAGGTCACGGTCGAGGTGGACGAGCTGGATGCGTTGGACGAGATGGAGGATGACGAGTTTGTGCGCTGGAGGGTTTTGCGCTGCATGAGCAGGTTGAGGCCTCTCGCGTCGTCCGATGCGGCGATCGAGTTCAGTCCCTGAGCGCCATTAATCCATCCTGGGCGGTTGATGTTGGCAAAGCTGGGAGGGTTGGCGACGGCCGTCATGAGGAGAGCGCGACGCGGGATGGGGTCGTCGAGGGGAGGGCCGCAGGCGATGGGATCGTCGCGGAGGGCTCGGACGAGAGGGCCGGCGATGGACAGGCTGTCGGCATGCGTCGTCGCGGATCAGCAACCCAGCCGAAGTGCAAGAGCAGCAGCAGCAGCGGCGGCGGCGGCGGCGGCAGCAGCAGCGGCAGCAACGTAAAGATGAAGATGGTGCTCTTTCGGAGTGGAGACGGCGCTCGGCATGCAAAAGGGTTCGTGGCTACCTGTTACTACGACGGTCGGTGCTGCGGTGGAGTCGGCGAGGGTATCGGCGGGAGGGTAAAGGATAGGCCGGGCCAGGGGGTGGGGGGGGGGGGGGGGGTCCGCACAACTGCGAGCGACCGAGCCTGCGAGGGTGGAACGAGCGCTTTCGCGGGTTGGCAGCCGGGGAAGCGAGAAAAGGGAGGACGTCTCCGGGACACCCGAACCGAGAGAAAGCCGCAGAGGGTTGAGCAAAACAAAGACGCGATGCCGTGTCGTCGCGATCGTGTCGTGTTGGGGCTACAACGTGGCGTGTAAAGGTGTCGGAAATGCGACGGCACGGGAGAGGCAACGAGGATGGAAGTTGGATGAAAAAAAATGGGGATGATTCCAGCTGGCGCAGCAGCAGCAGCGCTTAGGGGGGGGGGGGCGGGAGGGACGGAGAGAGAGAGAGAGAGAGAGCGCCCGCGCGGGCGGGCGCTGCGTCTTGGCATTGGTTGTTTACCACTTTGGATCACCTGCGGTTACTCCGTACTCGGTACGGATTGGAGGGAGCTCGACCCCACTCATATCCCTAACCCTCATCTGAACAACAAGGAGGCGTCGCTGTTGTTTGTTGGATCTTACGCGGCCTGCATCAAGCATTTCCATCCATGGCCACCGGAGCCTGCTGGGTTCTTGATTTGCACAACATGTGAATGGTAGGGCATGCACTCAAATACAAATACCTACTCTCCTACTACACAGGACATATACTACGGCGTAGGTGGATGCAAGGATTGATGCTGCGTCATCGCGTTGGGGGGTTCCATCACGTGACAAGCGTTTCATGATGGCACATCCAAAATACTACTGTGTATCGGATACATAACGAACTACTGCGTAGTTACTAGTGTATTGAGATTTTGACACCTCTCCCAAACAAAACCTGCCGGAGTCTGGCTGTTTGGACCGACACACGGGGAGAGCCCAGGGAATCCCTGCCGCGGCCCCGCAAAGGGCAACGGACCAGTAACCGTCACCCAGCGAATCACCAAGTGTTGGGACATGTACTATACTCCAAGGTACATACGAAGTGCAACTTCACCTTTTGATGGTCCTGGTAGAAACTTTTTTATTTTGGTTTTTCTTTCTTTTCCCACTCGGTTTTTTTTTTTTTTTTTTTTTGGGGGGGGGGGGAGGGGAGGGGTTCTTTTCCGCCAGCCAGCGGTAACCTCACGGCATCAGCTCTGTTCGATGTACATAGGGTGTAAGGTGTACGGTGTAAGGTACCGTTACCGGCAGCCGGCAAAAGTAATTGACCGCGGCGGGACGTGTCCTGCCCACCGCTCAGCACGAGTTCCAAATGGTCCGTGCACGTCGCTTAGCCCCGCGGCAGATTCCAGCTCGGGCCCAAAGCATGGAAAGCTTCGGCTACATCATCCCATATCATCCCACTTCCAAGAAGCCTTCGGACGACGGCAAGACTCCTCACCACCTTCACTTCCACCTTCACCACCACCACCGCCGCCGCCGGCTCGCTCGAGCCCCAATTCTCAACATCGCTACCCGAGGCTGCTGGGCATAGCCAGCTCTTTCATCCGCGACACCATGCCTCCTCCGCCGAGCCACCCCGGGGCTGTTGGCCCGTCCAACTTTGACAAGTGTATGCGCCGAGCGAACCCATGTCGATCCCGAAGGAGGGGCGGCATGGAGACAAGAGCGTAGAGGAAGAGGAGCGGTGGAACAAGGAGGAAAAAACTACCAACTACGGGATCGCAGGCTAACTGACGGACCTCACCACAGGGAAGATGGGTCTCCTGATGGGCGGCAGTATGTCCCCCGTCCCCTCTTGAATCCTCCCGCGGACCTTGTATGGTATGGCACAGATTGGCTGACCCGGCGGCTTCGCTCAGCTGTCGGCACCATCATTGGCTTCATTTTCGGTACGGTGCTGCCTGCACGCCCATGAGCAAAGGAAAAAAAAAAAAAAAAAAAAAACTCCGCCGTTCTGACCCTCCCTTGCCCAGGCACCGTCAACATCTTCCGCTATGGCGCCGGCCCCAACGGCATCATGCGGACGCTGGGCCAATATATGCTGGGCTCTGGCGCCACGTTCGGGTACGTTGTGGCTTGGCTATATTTAGTGGACGCCACCTCTAACACCCTCTTGAAGCTTCTTCATGTCCATTGGCAGCGTGATTCGATCCGACGCCTCCCCAATCGTTCAGGAAGCTTATTTCCGGGCTCAACGGCGACCCATCATCATGGCCTCCGGGGCTTTTCGCCCGTACCAACGCCCTCCCGTCCTCGGGTGAGCGGGCCATCGGATTCTATGAACACGAGGTCACGATGCCATCCCCCCGGCCGCACTAGCGCCGTCTGCAGGGGATGATGTAATGATATGCTACTGTACATATGCCAGTTCGTCGCTGAGACGCAGGCGAAATGGGAAAGGCGTTCAGGGGGCAAACAATAAAAAAAAAGAAAAAAAAAAAGCTTACTGCTATGCTTCAGGCCACGTGGTTCATGTGCTTCGAGGGAACTTTGCCGATGGGGCGGTGGGACTGCCGTTGTCGAAGGCGGGGACGTTCTTTTTGCTGCAGACCTTTCTGGAGAATTGGCCCCGTCAAGATGAAAATAGCAACATGGCCACGAGGCAGAAAACCAATTCCTCGGTACTCGAGCCCGTCGATACGAAGGTTGCCACACCACCCGACGAGCCGCATCCCTGCGGGGGGGGGGAGCGCGGGAGCGTGGTACAACATGACTTTCGAGAACTTTGTGCTCGCGCCCCTCGCGAGTGGTCAACAAACCACCAGAACGGACGATCAGGGACATCTCCAAGGAGGGGCGATGCACAATGCCAGACCAGTCCGATTTCTTCCATCTTACGGGACAAAAAAAAAAAGAGGGGCTCTTTGTGCTCCCCTCTCGAGTCAGGTCTCCAACCGCAGCCGCTGCGAAGTCCTGTCGGTTATGCCCGACAAGGCCTCGACTCAGGAGGCCGGGATGCCTCGGGTACCGCCTGCGAGCCGGGCATTGCCTGGCCTCCTCCAACCGTACCGCCAGCCATCTGGAGTGACCCGGCATCGTGGAAGCGCCGTGACACAACATGCATGACTTTGTCACACAATGTCTCTCCCCCTCCGCGACCTGGGGATGCGGCTGCTGGTCTCGACAGTCTCGGAGCCCCTCTCCCCCTCCGTTGGACACTTTGGCCAACGCCCTCCGACGTCGATGCGGCTTCCCCACGAGCTGGATGCCGGGGTTGAATGCTCCGGCGTGGCTCCAGAAGGTTCACCTACCTACCTACCTACCTACCTACCCTAGCTAGGCCTCGCCGACGGGCTGCGAGCTGGCCGTTGCTTGGGTGCTACCAAGCCGTGACGTCAACGGAGGTTCCGCTAGGCGCCATGCGCGCAGCTCTCGGCGTGTCAGCCCCAGCCGTCTGAGGATAGCGGGCCGCGTCGTTGTCTGGTCCGGGGTGGGCTCCCTTCCGAAAGCCACCAGCCACACTGCCCCGAGCCCTTCCACACCGGCGGGTTGATCATCCCGAATCTTAGGCAATGCCTCCCGCCTCCCGCCTCCCGCTCCCCTTGTCGGGCTCCACCTTTCGTTACCCTTGGGCATCCCCCACACTTTGGTTGCCGACGGATTCTGGGCGAGAATCGTTGACGACCATCCCTGACTGAAGCATCAACTCAGCCGCACCGGCCAGGGTCGACAACGGTTCTCTCGCGGAGAAGCTGAGCTCGGGCAAGAGAACAGCGTCATGATGGGCCTGCCGAAAGGCTCAACGTTGGTCCGAGGCGCTGCCGTCGGCTCTCAGTCTCCTTGTCATGAGGCCGTCATGCTCTCTTCACCATGTCGAAACGCTCGCGGGGCACGAGTTGCCATCACGGCCGCGCAAAATGGTATATATGCCATCGAACCTCTGCCCTTTCCCGGCTCTCATGTTCCTCCATCATCAGCAGCATCTTTCCTCAGCATCACAGTGTAGCCTTTTTCCTTCTCTTTTTCCTTCGAGCTCCTTGTCGATCTAGGCGTGTTCTTTTCGGTCGCCCACCATGAGTCTCTTGGACAACGTGTCCAACCTGCTGGGCACCACCATCAACCATGTGGCATACACGGCAAAGGCGTCTCTGTCTCAGCAGAGGACCAATGGGTAAGCCTCGCGGCGAGCCCCCCCCCCCCCCCCCCCACACACACACGGATCGGACCTCTCGGTCGACAGGCGCTAACAGAACCCGCAGGCTCGCCCTCTGGGGAACCCTCCTGAACCCGATGCTTCCCAACTTCCTCACCAACAACCCCTTGCCCAACGGCTTCCCGTGGGACAGGCGGACGGACCGCAACACCAACCAGTACAAGGACACCCCGAGGACGGGGGTGACGCGACGCTACGACTGGACCATCAGCCGCGGCAGGATCGCCCCGGATGGCTACGAGCGGGACGTGCTCCTCGTCAACGGCCAGTTCCCGGGCCCCTTGATCGAGGCGAACTGGGGCGATAGGATCGTCGTCGACGTCAAGAACAACATCACCAACCCCGACGAAGGGACGGCCATCCACTGGCACGGCTTCCTGCAGACGCATACGCCGTGGGAAGACGGCGCCCCGGGCATCACCCAGTGCCCGATCCCGCCCAAGCAGTCCTACCGCTACGACTTCATCGCCGACATGTACGGCTCGACCTGGTACCATGCCCACTACTCGTCTCAGTACACGGGCGGCCTCATCGGCCCCATCGTCGTCCACGGCCCGACGAGCCAGAGGTACGACATTGACGTCGGCCCCATCCTTCTGCATGGTAAGCGCTCTTCTCCCATGGCTGGACCTCTCCGCGGGCGGCTCGAGCTCACACACACGCCACCCCTCCAGACTGGCACCACAAGGAGTACTTCCAAATCGTCAAGGAGATGCTCACCCCCAACGGCGGCGGCGGCGCCACCCGGTCCGACAACAACCTGATCAACGGCAAGAACCACTTCGACTGCTCCACCGTCGCCGAGGGCGACAAGACCCCCTGCACCAACGAGGCCGGCATCTCCAAGTTCAAGTTCCGGGCCGGCAAGACCCACCGGCTGCGCCTCATCAACGCCGGCGGCGACGGCGTCCAGCGCTTCAGCATCGACGAGCACACCATGACCGTCATCGCCGAGGACTTTGTGCCCGTCAGGCCGTACCAGACAAGGATCGTGACGCTCGGAGTCGGCCAGCGCGCCGACGTGCTCGTCAGGGCGGACCATCCCCTCGGCGCCGAGAGGAAAGTCAGGGGAGGTCCGACGACCGTCAGCAAGGACGCCGGCTTTTGGATCCGCTCCAACATCACGTGCACGGGCGCCGGCCAGCCCAACGCCCTGGCCGTGGTCTACTACGAAGGGGCCGACGTGAACCGCTCGCCCAAGAGCCGGGCTTGGGACAGCTCCGGCGCCACCGCCTGCGCCAACGATAACCTGGGCACGTCCGAGCCGTTGTACCCGATCCCCGCGCCCAGGCCGAGCGTCACGCACACGATGGCCATCCAGGTCGGCCGCAACGCGTCCGGCATCACGCAGTGGAGCTTTGGCGGTGTGGCGGCGCGCGTGCACTTCAACCAGCCTGCGCTCCTGGAGGTGAACGAGGGGAAGCAGACCTTCGACGAGGGCTGGAACGTGCTGAACTTTGGGCGAAACCAGTCGGTCAGGATCATCGTGAACAACACGGGCGGTGCTGCGTAAGTGATTCTGCCCTTCTTCTTCTTCTTCTTCGCAAGCCCGTTCGGAACCCCCCTTGGACTGACCACAACCCCCACCGCCACAGCCACCCCATGCACCTCCACGGACACAACATGCAGATCCTCGCAGTGGCCCCGAACACCGCGCCTTGGGACGGCGTCATCGTCCGCCCGCAGAACCCGACCCGTAGGGATGTGTTCATCGTTCCCGGGCGCAGCCTTCTCGTGATCCAGTTTGACCCCGAGCCCGGTATGTTGTTCCCTCTAGCCTCTCTCTCTCTCTCTCTCTCTTTCTCGACGGGCGGCCATCCCCCGCAAACACGGCATTCAAAAAGCACCCGAGCTAACGCAACGCAGGTGCTTGGGCCTGGCACTGCCACATCGCCTGGCACGCCGCCGCCGGCTTCCTCTCGACGCTTGTTACGCACCCCGACCAGATCCGCCGCATGAACATTCCCAGGCACGTCGAGAACAACTGCAAGGCTTGGGACGCCTACACCGCGAAGAACGTTGTCGACCACATCGACAGCGGCGCGTAAGATGTCTTGCCTTGCTGCCGACAGATCCGCGAGGGATCCATGAGGACAGGAAGAGGTTACGGGGGAGAAGGGTGCTGATGAGGGAAGGTGTAAGAAAGGGATGAGATGTTTGATGTTTCTGTTCAAATAGTTCTGTTTTGTCTTTTGGCTCTGTCTTTCAGCTCTGTCATTCAGCTCTGCCTTTCATCTGTCCTTTAGCTCTGTCTCTCAGTTCAGTCCTTCAGCTCACACTTGTCACTCTGTCTCTCAGTTACGTCTTTCGCTTTTGTCTTTGAGCTCCATGTTTCATTTCCGTCTTTTCTGTTGGTAATCTCAGTTCAATCGTCCGGTGGAATCAGTTCTCATCCTAGCTGCTCTGTACACTACATACCACTCACCATCATGCATTGCCAGGGGTTGAGTCTTTTGAATAGCAAATGCTGTTGCAAACCTTACTACAGATGCAAAACCATGGTGCTAATATTGAATATATGTTACACCTCCCACCTCCCAAATATCATTCTACATAACACATGCACATTCTCTCTCTCTCTCTCTCTCTCCCTCGCTCTCTCGCCATCTTTCTGCCCGCTACGCCATGCCGGCAACGCCCATGCTCGGGCCCGCCTCGACCCCCCAATCCAGCCCCTTAAACCCGTCCTCCACCACCCACGACCTCCCCTTCTCCGGCGCATACAGCGCCTCGCACGCCCGGCCCACCACCAACAACCCCGGCGGCCTGCTCCCCTCCTTCTCGATGGCCTCGGCCACGAACCTCAACGTCGTCCGAATCACCCTCTGGTCGGGGCAGCTCGCCCTCTCGATGACCGCGCACGGCGTGGTCAGCGGCCACAGCCTCCTCCTTGCCGCCTTCCCTTCCTTTTCTTTTTCTTCTTCTTCGTCGCCGTCGTCGCCATCGTCTTCCGCCGCCGCCTGCGTCAGCTCCTTGACCAGCCCTTCGATCCGGTGCAGCGCCATCAAAAACACCACGGTCCGGCTCTCGCGGTACCCGGGGGGCCGGGGCGCGGCGCCCTTCTTTCCCGTGCCCGTGCACACGAGCACCTGGTCGGCGACGTCGCGCTGGGTCGGCGGGACGCCGGCGAAGAGCGGGGCCGACAGGGCGCTCGTCAGGCCGGGCAGCACGGCGACGCGGTCGTCGGGCACGCCGCTCGCCCGGAAGAAGGCCACCTCCTCGCCGCCGCGGCCGTAGACGAAGGGGTCGCCCTGCTTGAGCCGCAGCACGGTGCGCCCCGCGCGGTACGCGGCCAGGGCGGCGGCCAGGAGCTCGTCCTGCGCGCGGTCCGCGTTGCCGGGGAACTTGCGCGCGATGGTGACGGGGGTGCGCCGCGGCACCAGGTCGAGCACGCCCGCGGGCACCAGCTTGTCCGCCAGGATCACGTCCGCCGTCTGCATCGCCCGGTAGGTGGCGCGCGTCAGCAGGTCCGGGTGGCCGGGCCCGCTGCCCGCGAGGATGATGCGTCCCGCGGGAGGAGGAAGGGGCGCGAAGGCGCCCGAGGGGGACGGCACGCCGGGGAGCTGCCGGGCGGGTTCTGCGTTGCTGTTGCCGTTACCGCCGCCGCCGCCGCCGCCGCCGCCGGGATAGGAGCGCAGCACGGCCTCGACGTCCTCCTCGGTCACTCCCGCCAGGCGCCTCAGCGGCCAGTACTCGCACACCTGCGTCAGCCAGCGCATGCGGCGCGTCTTTTCGGCCTCGGCGTCGCCTTGGAGGACCAGCTTGTTCAGGTGCGCGGGCTGGTCGATCGAATCGTCCACCCCCTCGTCCACCTCCGCCGTGCTAGCATCCTGATGCTGCTGCTGCTGCTGCTGCTGCTGCTCCTGCACCAATTTCCTCCTCATCTCGCCCAGCCTCTCCACGGCCGCGCCGAGACCCAAAGGCAGCGCCGCGGCCACCTCGCGCCGGATCCGCCCGGCAAGCTTGCAGCCGCGGCCGTTGGTGGTGACGCCGATCTGCAGGGGGCCGTCGGCGTGGACGCTGAGCAGGCTGAAGGAGCACAGCTCGGGGGAGTCGACGACGTTGACGGGGATGCGATGGCGGCGGCAGAGGGCCGAGACGTGCCGGATCTGCCGGGCGTCCAGGTCCGACGAGGCGGAGGCGGGAGGGGCGGTGATGAAGACGGCGTCGACGACGCCGTCGACCTCTTCCCGGCCGAGGGCGAAGAGGTCCGAGTCGGCAAAGGGCCGGGAGAGATGGGTCAGGGAGCCCGAGGCGATGAGGGAGGCGAGGCTGTAGTGGAGCTGGTGTTGCGATGAGGGTGACGGGTCGGGGGGTGTTTCTGACGAGGGAACCGGAGAGATGAGGATGGGCTTTGCGCCGGCGGCCAGAGACGACGAGGCTCGTGCCGCCGCCAGGGGGTTGGAGCCCAGGATGAGGTGGACATGGCCTGTGCAGTGTTGGGCCGTGAGGAGTGATGTGTGGTACTTGGGCGTTGTTGTTGTTGTGGTGGTGGTGGTGGTGGTTGTTGTTGCAGTTGCAGTTGGTGGCGGTGGGGTTGATGAGGGTGATGAGGACGCCATGTTTGATGTATGACGTCTCTTCTAGGAAAGGCGCCGATGGTGTAAGTGGTGACCAAGGTCGGTACCTAGATAGCAGGTGCCAATGTCTGCAAGGTACAAGAATAATAAGAATAATAATAAAACAAATGCACCTCCTATGCAGGTAGGTATGTAAAGTGTGAGGGGGAGGGGCGGTTGTTAGGGAGGATATACACAGATCCGATGTAAATGCTGAGACTGAGAATGGATCTGATCTCTATCTCTCACTCTGTCTCTCTCACTCTCTCTCTCATCCGCTCTCTCTCACACACTTCGCCTTGGTGAAGAATGAGTTCAAGAGGCTTGGGTACAAGAAAGGAGAAGATGCCAACAAACCCAAACCAAACCGAATTCAAAAACAAAAAAAAAAAAAATTCCCCAACGTAAGGTTACTCAGTGTTATAAATCCCGCCGCAAAGTCACATTTCCCCCCTCTGTCTCCGTCTCTCCAAAGAAATCTATTACCATCAAACAATACCCACATCTCCGCTGGATGAAAAGACTCACCACCCGCGCGGCGGCATGCCCAGGTCAGCCTCGTTCACGTTTTTCACGTTTTCCCCCCCCCCCTTCCAGAGCAGTCCCAGCGAGCCCCAGCGAGTCCCGGCGGGATCCGGCGAATCAGGATGCGCCGTTTCCGACTTACACAGCGGCTCAGCGAGGAAGAAAGTTTAGCGCCCGGTGACGCCATTTCACGGGGTCTGGCTGGGTCTTGGGTCGCTGGCTCCTGAGCGGAGCCCTCTCCCACGTTATCAGCCAATGGCCACCGCGCCGATAGCGACTCCGATGGCTTTTTCCCACTTTCCCGTGCTCCGCGGGGATCCCACGTTCTTCCGACTCGGAGATGCTCTCCGTCCGGGTCGGCATCTTTATCATCACGTTTCCTTTCTGGATGGGTTGGAGGGATTGGATGCACGGAGTTCCATATGCAAACCAACCATCCAACGTGTTCCGTCTTTCGGCCGTATGCTTCCCTCCGGAATCCCGTATCTGAAACTTCCATCTTTTATTTTGTTTGTTCTTCTCTGGCGGCTCGTCCCCCGGGCCAAATCACAAGCAGCTAAGAACCAAAGACGTCATGTGCTTGAGCTGTCCGTCTTGAAGACCGGACCGGACGAAACCACATACAAAACGTCACTAGGAACAGCTGGAGGAATTAAAACATGTTACAGAACAGAGAAACCGGAAGAAGTGCCACCTCCCAACACCTGGGCATTCCACCACCATCATGACCCCATCACCACCACCACCGCCACCACCACCACAGCCACACCAATACCCCAATGCCTCCTCCTCCTCTTCCTCTTTTCCCACGGTCGGGCAGGTGCTCAGCGTAGCCTCAGCGCGCTTCCGTTTGTTGTCCTCGATGAGGGAACGTAGCGGGCTGCAAGGGACGCCTCGAATGGTCGTCGTGCGAGCCTGACCGGGGGCTGGATGGAGGAGTCGAGTCGGGGATGGTGATGGGGTTGCCGGATTCCAATATATACACGGTCCAAAAGGCCAGAAAGCGTCCAAGATGCCGTTAAAAAAACAAGGGTGATATCGAAGAAAAAGCAAGAACAGAGCCGCCCAAAGCAGAAGGCCTGTCAAACACCGAAAGGCCGGGTCTATGCTCGGTTGGAAGGGATCCGATAGGCGTCGCTCCTTTCGTCAAAACCAAGTCGGAAAAGGGCAAGAGGAAAAAAAAAAAAAGCCGTGAGCTCCCGCCGCTGCGAGAGCGCGCGCGCGCACGCGTAGCCGCCGCCTTACATGACGGAGCACTTGGACTCGTCGCTCTCCTTCCTCACCGACAGCGCGACGCGAGCCGCCTCGGTAAAGGCCTCGTTGACGCCGCGGTTGCGCATGGCGGAGCATTCGAGGTAGCGCAGGGCGTGGATGCGGCGGGCGACCTCGAGCCCCTGCTCGTAGTTGATCATGGGCTTCTTCTCCTGCGCCGGGGTGCCGTCCTCGCCGGCGCCGTCCTCCTCGTCGGCCTGCTCGCGCAGGTCGCACTTGAGCGCCACGAGCACGAGCTTGACCCCCGGGCAGTTGTCGGCGATCTCGCCCACCCACTTGCTCTCAACGTTTTCCAGAGAGTCCTTGCTGTCGACCGAGTAGCAGAGCATGATCAGGTCCGTGTCATCTGTAGCGGGGTGTCAGCTGCCGGGGGGCGCCATGTACTTGTGGTTTTTGCTGCGGAGCGGCAGCGGAAAAAAGAACGCTGGAAGAGCCTTACCGTACGAAAGGCTTCGTAACCTGTCGAATTCCTCCTGACCGGCCGTGTCCCAGAGGGAGAGTTCGATGTGGACATTGTCAACGAAGATGTCTGCTCGCGATGCCGCCATCAGCCACCCGTCTTCCGATTCCCCTCGTGTCCATCTCCTAGCCAAGACGTACCGTGCACATAGTTCTCGAAGACGGTCGGTTCGTAGACGGTCGGGAAGTACCTGTGCGCTCTTTAGCATGGTGTTCCTCCCCCCCCCCCCCCCCCCCCAAAAAAAAAAAGGAGACCAAGGACGTCATGCTCATCGCCGAGCTTGTGGAAAACTCACCCCCGCGTAAACACGTTCAGCAATGACGTCTTGCCGCACGCACCATCACCGCTGGAGAAAAAAAAAAAAGGGTCAGCCGACGACTTCTTCTCCAAGACCCATCCTCCCCATGGCCAAGGGGGGGGCGACCGAGGGAGGGCGAGGAAAGGACTCACAGCAAGACGAGCTTGCGCTGGACCGTCTTGGAACCCCCGAGTCCGCAAGGCATTGTCGCGACGGGTCTGGTGTCTGTGCTGGGGAGGAAGAATTCGAGGTTCGGCTGTCGCTATCGAGTGGCCGTACGACCGGGATGCGTTGTGGCGGTGGAGGACGGTTCGTCGGATGGTTGCGAAAAACAGCGATCCGGCGTCGCTCTATAGTACGTGTCCTTGGGTGTGTTGGCTCGTGGTGGCGATGGGGAATGGCGAGACGCTGGCAGCGGGGCGAGGGGGGCGAGGATGGCAGGCAGGCAGTCGCACTGCCGACAAGCGAGAGTTCACGAGGATAAACGAGGGTAACGAGAGGTATCGGCGCGCGGTGGCTGCTGGTCGGGTCGCACACACCAGGGTCGGCTTGAGCAACGGAGGGAGGAGCAAGAAGAAGGGAACCGGAGGAGGAATCGCTCGAGGAGTGTGCCGTGGGAAGAAGGGGGGGGGGTGCGCTCAAGTGTTGAATGAAGTGATGGCCCAACAGCGACGTCAGCAGCGCTGGAGCAGCGGGACTTTGGAGGAGCCGTCGGGGAATCTACGATCGGATCTTCGGGGGGTGGGGGGTGGGAGGCAAAAAGGGAGATGGACAAGCTGCAGGAGGTGGCTGAGTCGAGGTCCTGCTGTACGGCGTACAGTACCGAATAGTTATGTACAAAAGTGCCAAAAAAGTGAAATCGCCCGACGTCGCCGACCGACAACGCTGGACAGACAGGACGGCAAGAAGACAGGGCGCGCGCGCCGAGGTCAGGTTGGCTGGGGAATCCAGGGAATGGAATGCGCGGCACGAGCTGGGTTAGGTAGGTACCAGGTTGGGTAAGAAAACGTCAAGCCAGAAGCGAACAAGCAAAAAAGAAGAAAAAAAGATGGAATTAGCGTAGGGTGAGGAACTGGAATCGCCATGGGAAATTACGATGCCGGGGGAGATGAACAGGGCAGAGAGAGTTCCATCGTCACAAGCTGAGGTGGGAACCGCCGCCAAAGACCCACCCTTATGCGTTTCCGTGTAAGTGCAAGGGAGGCCGGGGCACGCCCGTGCGTACGCAGTATGTAGAGGGACGTACGGTGCCAATTGTCGGGGCCTGGGCAGGGTGGTATCCCCAGGAACAGGTTCCCGTACTCGGCGCCTGCTGCGTTGCGTACCTGCGCGTAATGGCGTGTGCTGTAGTAATGGCGCGCATGGAACTACACTAATGGGGAGCCCAGCACTGTCCGGGTCCCCGGCGTTCCTCAGGGGTGGAGAGGCGGAGTGGAGAGGGTGGAGGGGGCGGATGGGCCTGGAGGCGAACTGGCCCCGGGGACTGGCCAACGGTGGGGCTTTGGGCCCTGCGGCTGCCTTCTTCGGGGTCTTCTGGAAGCGAACCCCCTCGCGCTTCCAGCGCTGCTTGGGCCAGGTGCTGTGCTGTCGTTCCTTGGTACATATTGTACGTGCATGCAAGTAGTAGGCGGTAGTTAGGTACTCTGAACGTTTGGTTGGGTAGGAGTTTTGGTTGTGGTTGTGGTTGTGGTGGTTGTTGTTGCTGTTGTTGTCATGGGTGACAGCCATGCACCATTCCAAGAAACCCCATGAGCGAGCCCAAGGGAAGTTCGTTACCAGAGTGTCCCATGAATCATGGCGTTGGGCAGCGCTCCGGACGCTCGGCTCAGGTCCTAAAGACCATGACAACAACCACTCAAAGCACGACAGAGATGACAAGGTTTGCTCCCAGGGGAAGCTCGATATATGGAGTGTCAAGATGATCGGGATCGGGAATGAGGATCAGGGGGTGAAGGCCAAAGACGGCGGGTGATGAAGCCTCGGTTGCCAAGTATCGCATCGATTACAACGACAATAATAACAACAAAAAAAAAAATAAAAAAAGAAAAAGAAGAAAAACATAGCACACGCCTTGGTACCCCGTGGCCGCGTTCTAATTAATGACTACCAAAGGCTCCAGGACCTCTTAGTCAAGAACTACCATGTCCGCCATCCTCCATTCTACCGGTTGCCCACCCGCTCCGCCACCTTCAGCTCGGCCGCCCTGCTATGGAGCTGGCTCATAAACCGAGCATCGCCGCCCAGCTTCTTGTTCCGCTGCCTCGCCCGCTCCTCGGCCTCCTTCTCCTGCCGCTCCTGCTCCGCGATCATCGCCAACCGCCGCTCGCGATCCCGGTCCAGGTCCTTCGCCGCCTCCTGCATGGCCGCCAGCTTGCGTGCCCGCTCCCGCGCCCGCTCTTCCTCGTCCTCTTCCGCGGCCCGGCGCCGATGCCTCGGCGGGGACCGGTCGCGCCGCCCGCCGTTCCGGTGCCGATCCCGGTCGTCGCGGTCGCGGTCGCGATCCGAGGAACGCTCCCTCTTGCGCGGCGGAGACCGCGAGGCCGAACCGGCCCTGGCGCGACCGCCGCCCCGGTTCCCGTCCTCCCGGCCGTCGTCGTCCCTCCTCTCCCTTCGGTCCCTATCCCGCCTGTCCCGGCTGCTCCGCCGATCGCCCCCCCGGTCGCGCCCGTCGTCTCTCCTTTCTCTGGAGCCCGCCGACCTCGACCTGTCTCGCCTCCTCTCGCGAGAGTCCCTCCGTCGGCTCCGCCGATCCTCGTCTTCCGGGTCGCGCCGCCGAGGGCTTCTCGACCGGTCCCTCGAGCCCGACCGGGACCGGGATCGGGATCGCCGCCGCCGAGAGTGGCGCTCGCCGTCCCGGTCGTCGTCCCGGTGGTGGCGGTGCGATGACCTGTGCGAGTGCCGATGCGAGTGCCGCTTCTCCTCTTTCCGCTTCGCCTTGTCTTGCGAGTCGTGAATGCCCATCGACGCCAGCAGCTGTCGCCGCTTGATGGGATCGTTCAGGATGGCTTGCTCCTGCCGCTTGATCGCCAGGAGAGGGTCCTCCCGGATCTTGGCGGCCATGTCGCGGGCGTTGGCCACGGCCGAGGCGGGGACCGCGAGGGCGTCCATGGTCGTCTGCTTCTGCAGCTTTTGGACCTCCTGGTCCTGAAGGAGCTTGTCGATGCGCCGCTTGCCGAGCAGGTAGGCTTCCTTCTCGGCCGCGTCGCCGCCCTGGCCGTCGCTGGGGCCTTGGTACATCCATTCGACTCGCTGCGGCCTCGGCTTCCCGCCCGCCGCCTCAAGGGCCTTTTGGATCTCCTCCTTTTTGCGCTCCTCTTCGATTTCCTGCAGGCGCTGCTGGAGCTTTTTGCGCTCGGCCAGCGCCGCGGCTTCGGCCCGGCTCGTCGCGGCAATGTTCCCCGATCGCTGGGGATGCCAGCTCTTCTTCATATTCAGGTCGCCGGAACCCATCTTGGCGGTGTTGGTGCTGCCGAGGCAGCGCGACTCTGTCGAACGGGGGTTGGGAGGTGGGTGTCGGTCAGGCGGTGGATGATGTTCCTGCGCGGTCGGTTTTTTTTTTCTTGTCTAAAGAAAATTCACCCGAGGAAAAAAAAAATCGCAGCCTTCTCTAAGTTCGGTCCCGGGCGCTCAGAAGATGCAAAGGCGTCGACAGGTTGCTGTATCGGTTGTCGTGATGGCTGATGATTGTGGCTATGTGTGAAGAATGACGGGTGGAAATCTGGTCGCGACTCGCCTCGATGATGAATGCTGGAAGTTGGCGTGCGTTCGCTGCCTGCCACGCTTATGCCAGCATCCCAGCCTTGTGGGTCCGCAGCCGCCGCAGCAGCAGCAGCAGCGTAACAGCAGCGTCACACGTCTTTACCGTATTACATAGGAAGCTACCCTCTTGGGCATGTGCTCTGTGCTCAACATCCCTCCCCCCCCCCCCCCCCCAACTTTCGTCTCAGATAGGTAGTTATAGGCACGTTTCTGGAATTAATGCAATTGCTTCAACCCATACACCACCGTACCTCAGGCGGGTCGGAAGCCGCTGAAGGGCGTTTGCGCTGCTTACTGTTTCTGCTCCCCAGCAACACCGCCACCGACCATGCGTAGGTAAGATACGTACCGGTACTGGCACCGTACATGTATACACAGTCGTACGCAGTAGTTAACTACTGTGTACACAGTAGTGGTGGATTGCCGGAACCATTGCATGAAGCTCCCCGGCAATCGATAAGAGGTTCATCCTCAAGGTCCCCACCCCAGCAGCTCCCCGCACTGTGCAGTTGACGGCAGCCTTGACGTTTACCCAAGGTCAGGTACCTTGGCTCGTCCAAAGCACCGCTTGCCAACGACAAAGCGGCCGGCCTTACACCATTCTTCTTCCCCATACTTCGCCGCTCGAATCTCCGAGATCCTTTGCCTCATACCCCTTTTCCACACCGACGAATCCCTCTGACCCAATCCCGCCAACATGTCCGACGACGACTTCATGCAGGCCTCGGACGAGGACTACGACTTCGAGTACGAAGATGAGGACGAGGAGGACAACGGCGACGTCGACATCGAGAACAAGTACTACAACGCCAAGCAGACCAAGACCTCCGATCCCGAAGAGGCCGTCGAGGAGTTCCTGGCGATACCGCCGTTGGAGCCAGAGAAGGGAGAATGGGGCTTCAAGGCGTTGAAGCAAGCCATCAAGCTCGAGTTCAACCTGCAGCGCTACGACAAGGTCGGTCGACGGCTCAAGCTCCGCTGCGCTCACCTCCAGCCCGGCCCAGATCTGACCCGCCGCAGGCCACAGAACACTACCAGGAGCTCCTGACCTATGTCAAGAGCGCCGTGACAAGAAACTACTCGGAAAAGTCGATCGACAACATGCTCAACTTCATCGAGAAGGGCGCCGACAACCCCCAGGCCGTCCAGTGCATCGAAAGGTTCTACTCGCTTACCCTCCAGTGCTTCCAGAGCACCAACAACGAGCGGCTCTGGCTCAAGACCAACATCAAGCTCGCCAAGCTGCTGCTCGACCGCAAGGACTACCACGCCGTGAGCCGCAAGCTCCGGGAGCTCCACAAGACGTGCCAGAAGGAGGACGGGTCCGACGACCCCAGCAAGGGCACCTACTCGCTCGAGATCTACGCCCTCGAAATCCAAATGTACTCGGAGACGCGCAACAACAACCAGCTCAAGGCGCTGTACCAAAAGGCGCTCAAGGTGCGCTCGGCGGTCCCGCACCCCAAGATCCAGGGCGTCATCCGCGAGTGCGGCGGCAAGATGCACATGAGCGAGGAGAACTGGAAGGCGGCCCAGATCGACTTCTTTGAGGCCTTCCGCAACTACGACGAGGCCGGCGACCTGCGGCGCATCCAGGTCCTCAAGTACCTCCTCCTCGTCACCATGCTCATGAAGTCCGACATCAACCCCTTTGACAGCCAGGAGACCAAGCCCTACAGGAACGACCCGCGCATCGCCGCCATGACGGACCTCGTCGACGCCTACCAGCGCGACGACATCTACAAGTACGAGGACGTGCTCCAAAAGAACCGCGACCTGCTCGCCGACCCCTTCATCGCCGAAAACATTGACGAGGTGACGCGCAACATGCGCACCAAGGGCGTCCTCAAGCTCATCGCCCCCTACACCCGCCTGCGCCTCGCCTGGATCGCCGACCGCCTGCGCATCGGCGTCGCCGAGGCCCAGGACATCGTCGGCTACCTGATCGTCTCGGGCCGCGTCCACGGCCGCATCGACGAGCACCGGGGGATCCTCGAGATCGAGCCCCGCGCCGACGCCGAGCGCGCCAAGGCCATCGAGGCCATGGTGGCCGCCGTCGGGGATCTCTACGCCGCCGTCTTCAAGGAGGCCGAGGCCTTCCGCGCCGCCGGCGGGGACCCGCTCGGCATGGCCGGGTTCCACCCGGACGGGCTGGCCGACCTTGTCGATCGGGACCGCCGCGGCGGGAGAAGGGCCGGAGGCCGCCGCGGTCAGAACACGCTGCTCAAGGGCATCTTATCCGGGGCAGGGCAGTAGACGCCGAGAAGGCGCGAGGATGAGGGGGGAAGAGGGTTTCGGGCCCCGAGTCGAGGAACCGCTGGTGGTGGACGTCCCCGGGTTCCGCCTACCGGTTGCTACGGGGAAAGGATCCGCGTTTGACATTGGCTTTTGACGAATGATGGGATGATGACACGTGTAGCCGGTGCCGGGTCTGCTTGGTTGGCAGCACAGCATCTGAGACACTTTTTTTTATGACGAGCTGGCGGACTGGCGGGGAATGATGGTAAGGAAAGGAAAGGAAAGGGAATGGAAGCACTAGCATAGAGGAGTTCATGGGGGGGAAATCCAAGCACCAGAAGCTGCTGCCGCCGCTGCTGCTGCTGCTGCTGCGGCGGCGGCGGCGGCATCCGCTATCTATTTGTCAATGTGACAACCTGAACCGCACACATTCCAAGGCTTTACCGATCCCATGTGGTGAACGACGACAACGACGACTCATGCGGAAAACAACCGGGTTCTTGGTTTGGTTCGTCAGTGTCACCAACCAGCCCTTCGCAAGACAAGGCATGTCGGCGATACCGGACCACCGTGAATGATGATGATGACGATGACAATGCTGCCAAACCGAACCAGCCCAAACCCAAACCCAACCCAGCCAAAAAGCCACCAGGAACCATCTCGGGGCTCCCAGAGCCTGCGGGAGCTGGTTCGGTACCCGGGCCAGCGGCCGGATGATCTCGCCCACTCGCCACGCCACCGGGCGACCGGACGGACGGGAATCCATCCTACCGGAGACCGGACCGGTCCACCAGCAATGCTACCGGGAAATTCTGGACGGAGGAACCAAGGAATGAAAAGAGCCGCGCAAGCTCGGCTGCGGTGGGAGGGGGATGGCGAAGGCCCGCCCGTCGGGCATTTCACACGCCCCTGGAATCGGTCGGAGCCTGTTCCTGGTGACATATGCTCAGGTAGTTCTGGTTTTTTTTTTTCTTTCTCTTGGGCTTTTGGCTTGCCACCTCGCCACCCCCCCCTTGGATGAGGAGAGGGTATCGCAGCTCGGATGGTAGTATGCCTTGGAGCAGCCAATTAGGTGCAATAAACAAAGGACAAAAGAATAACACATTCTTTCCCTACCTTTATCCTTTGGGGACGGCTCCAGGCGAGAGGCTTTCCCGTGTCCAGGTTCATGTGTGTGGGGTTCGTCCGGTGATAGTAGGTGACGACGGGCAAACGGAACTATCCGTTCCATAGCCCTCAGCTGTGTCCAATCTCGGGTTACGTATCCTCCTCCTCCTCCTCGCGAGCTATCAAGCTAGCGTTGCATCCGAAGGCCCTGCGTAGGGAAAGTAGACGTGTGCGCAGCTGATGCGTCCTGTCGTGGGCGCTTTTCTACTGGACGCCCAAATAGATTAGTCGAGATGGGTACCTTCGCCTAGATATAGGGATGTTAGGGGGACATGATATGTCAAAAGGGTTCCGTCGCTCCGGTTTGCGTACAACAAGAAAACGCCTGATGCCTTTCATGGGTAGGAGGATTTGTGACAGCTGCCGTCTCTCATAGATGGACTCTGGTCGAATCTCATGAAGCATCTCCGATCTTGTGGTTCCATACGTGGTTTTCTTTTTCCTTGAACCTGCCGACCTAGGCAGGAGAACCACCAAGCTCGCGGCGCGGAGCATGCCGTGCCCTCAGCGAGATCGCATGAGCACGCCCGATTAGCTATGCATGCCGCCCACTGGCTGACGTAGCATGGAAGATACAAGTGATATCCTCATGACGAGCTGGCTTCTTCGGTCACGGCACAGCCTGGCGGCCACCCAACAGTCTCGTGTTGCGTCGTTTGAGAGTTTTGGTCAGCGGTAGAGCAGGCCATTTGTGCGCACATGTTGGTCTTGATCTCTCTGGCTCTCAGAACCCTAGGTTCGTTTCCGTGCTGCAGGCTGTCCCAACGGAAACACGATTCTCGGAGTAGCAGACAAGCGATGGCACCAGAGCGATCGCCAAACGGAAACACGCAGCCGCGATGGTGGAGACAGGCCATGTTTTTTTTCCCCTCTTGCTTCCCTTTGCTGGCATAGCCGCATGGCCGGAGCGGCATCGGCAAGGCGCAGGGAGAGGGGCAGCGGTCAAAACAAGAACGAGCTGGGCTGGGCCGGTCCTGGAGGGTTACGCAAGGCTCTCTGCTCAGGCATCTTGGACCATGGAGGACGGGAACAAGCGGATGCGAGCAGCTGTAGAACCGCTGCTGATGGCGACGGGAGCAGAAAGCAGCAGGAGGGTTGGGCAGGAGAGAGAGCCTGCAGACCCAAAGACCTTGTCATTTCATGGTGGAGGATTCGGTCTGCGCCGCAAGATGACCGGGACCCGACTCGGAATCTGAAAGGTCGCTCCTGGCCAGCCGCACGTCAAACCCTACTCCGTCCAAAGGCGAGAATGCCAACGAGTCCTTGGTCCGGAGGCCTCGCAAACGCGAGGTTCCTTGCCGTGTTGGCTGCAGCGAGGCCACCTCGCGTATAGTCCAGAGGTTGCCATTCCCGGCCGCTTCGGAGTCATGGCGGGAGCGATGTCCGGCCTGCCAGCGGACGCGGGAGCAGTGGGGCTCAATGCTTCCAACTGAATGGCGGGCGCTATTGTTGGTCTCACGGCGCTAACTTGCAGCATGTATGTCGCTTCTCCGCGATGGATGCTCGAGGAAGGCGGCCCGGCCGGCGGCGGATGTTGGATGCAGTCTGCTGGCGGGATCCAAGCCTGCACGCCAGGTAGCGTGCGATGCTCGCCAGAGGGCGTTTGCATGGGAGCACGATGGTTGGCGTTGCGCATGAACATGGGCGGGCTAGGGTGCGTCAGGATCGTCAACCTGGGACCAAGGTCGAACAGAAAAGGCGCCCCGAAGCGGCCGGGTCAAGCAACGCCTGGAATGCGCCGGCCGATCAGGTCCTCCTCTGGCAGAGCCCGGGGCCATGGAGGATGAGGATGGGGAGCGGAGGCGCCAAGAGCGAGCCGTCCTTTAGGCCACGCAAACCAGGCCTAAGCGATCGACGGAAAGGCGAGGCACGGTAGTTGCGGTGATAAGAACCGGGTGATGAAATGTGGCAGCACGGATAGACAGCGACTTCTTCCGGAACTTTAGCGAAGTCCAGGTCCTGCAGGACGTGTGGATTCCTGCCGCGACGAGGGCGGGGGACAGAAAATCAAGCTCAACGAGCTGCATGATGGATGGTGTGTGTCCTCATGCTGCACAAAGCCACCAAGATGAAAGGCACGGGAGTTCTCCCCCACCTTGGATCGATGGAGACGACGGGAGGTTGGAGATGTGGGGTGCAGGGCAGAGACAGAGAGAGGGAGAGAGAGAGAGACGCGGGATGAGTGGCAGGGCGGAGCGCGAGGTGGTGTGCTTGGTGTGCTGCACTGCGTAAGGGAGGTGTGGTGTTGAAGGACGACGAACAAGAAACCAAGAGTCTCTCCCCTGGACGTTTTAGCGGTATTAGTTAGGTACTACTAGTTACCTTTTGGTTCACCTGACAAAAGTGCCTGGATCCCGGCATTTCCTCCTTCCCACGTTCCAATCGCAAGGGGGGCGGGAACCCTGAAAATCTGGGGAAGGAGCCAGAGGGGGAGGCATGGCGTGGCGTGGCATTTGTCTGGAACATGTGGCAGCCGCGTCTCTTTTCCGGTACCACAGAACCGCCAAAAAAAAAAAAATCCTATCCATGGAAAGCCTGGAACAGGACCTCTCCACATTGTCATCCATCGAGCCAGAACTGCCTCCTCCCAAACACAAAATCCCGTCCTTGGGGTGAAACGTACCACCAGCCCGGACCACCTCCGCCTTCATCTCCTTCTCAAGCAGACTAGGTTGCCATGGTTCCTCGGGCTTGGTTTCGTCCCCGACTTACTACCTTACCCAGTGCAGTACCAAGATGCCTCATGTAGGCTCTAGGCTGCCATACAGTCAGGGTGTGGGCAGCAAAGGCCCCTCGCACATACACACACACACACACACACACACACACCCGAGGTCAGCTTCGCCGAGGTGGCTCACAAGATCCATGCTAGGCGTTCAGGGTATGGCCCCTCAACAGGCCACCTCCCCATGCACACGCCTCTTCCAGCTCCCAAGACATACCAAGACACAGACACGGCTCGCCAATCATGCCTCCACCACCCAGCAGCTTAGCGGCCTCGTCGCAACCATCTTGGCCGGCTTCCCACTTGTCCTATACATATGGCTGGCCGAACTGGGTATCCACGTCGCCCACGCCCCACGCCTCCCGCCCTGCGGTGTGCGTGCACAGGATGCTCGCGTCGCCCATGGTCCGCTCATGGAGAGGTAGAGCCTGGGATTCTCGGCGATGAGGGGGGGAGGGGGGGGGGGGGGGGGGGGGGAGGTAAGCATGGGGCGTGCTGTTCCTCCCAGCCCGGATGGTCATCGGATCGTGACGGTTGCAAAAGCCGATCGATCTCCGTCCGGCAAGCAAGACAGAGCGGGCAAAACGTCCTCGCACCAAGGCCCCAGACCAGCCAAGGTGTTCTCCATGCAACACTAAGTAGCATAGACGATACGTAGGTACGCCGCGCAGCATGTAAGGCGGGCACTGGCTCAAGGTGCTGAGACGGTCCATCACACCGATACGACCCGGGCAGGACGGCAGGCCCTCACGACGGCTTCCTCCGTGCCAGGGAACGGGAGGGGGCCGGGGGGGGGGGACTGTGCGCCATGATCGACCTCCGACCCTATTAACAAGACACACGCTTCTGCGACCGCTCCAACACCAAACCACGCATACGGGGAAACATCGGATACAACGTCCATGGATGAATCCCTAACGGGAGGTGCTATAGCACGGCAATTAACACCGACATCAGCGGGGAGGACACGGATCACATGAGCCCTCTTCACATCCTAAGCAGTACATTCTCGCAGCTGGAGAATTGGCGGAGCCGGGAACGGTTACACATTCTGCATTCCTGTCTGTAGGTGAGATGCCACGCTGCCTACTTTGAGACATTCATTGCGCGAGAAGAAGAAAAAAGAAACATGGAAAAAAAAATCACCGACCTTGCTCTGTTCCACGAGCCCATGAGCCCATGACCCCGGGACGTCTCGGAAAAAGGGCAGTCTTACTGTATTAGTATGTATAGTAAAGCGGTTGAGAACCAAACCCCCTCCCCTCTCGTCCGATCACAAGACGCGACTATCTGCATCGCGCACGCCCTCTTCACACGCTACTCTCCACACGTTCATGCTAGGTCGCGGCCCCTCGTCGCCGCCCGAGAGCTGTGTTGGGCTTCCTTGGCCTGCTTCCAGCTTGTTGCCGGGGATGGGATGATTCTGATGGAACTCGCGCTTGGCGTGGCGGCGATGGCCAGACGCCTGAGACGTGGAAACGCCGAGATCCTCACGGCCATTGTGTCTCCCGCTTTTCTGTGATGTACCTACGCTACGTACTTTTCCTATACATGCCATCCATGGTGCTTTGCTGGCGCTTGTGATGATGATGATGATGATGATAAATGTTAATGATGATGATGAAGCGAGCCTCCCCCCTTCTCCCCCGGCCCGGTGTCTCAGCGGCCCGCTAAGGATAGGAACAACAGCAAGAAGCACACACGGCCGTATGCACCCCGACGGACAACGGTCTTCCTCGTCGACCACACCACCCCGCACCCGCACCAGCGTCGTGTCCAAGAAAAGAAACAAAAAAGCAGCAGCGCACCGTAGCGACGGTCCATTTCCAAACACGTCATGTAGAAATGCCGGGGCAACCGCAACCACGAGTCATGCTTGACGACGCACCTCGCTCGTTCACGACCAGGGACCGGAGGGGCCGGAGGGGCCGGAGGAGGGGAGGGGGGGCGGAGGCGGCTGGAAAAGTGCCGGACACGGTATACCAACGTGTTGTATAAGGTAGCATTCCCTCGAGAGAGGGCCCGGCCATAGGTTTGATGGGGGTTGGTGAGAAGGGGGGGGGGGGTTCCATCGGGAGGCACGGGACAGTGCAGACATGGAACTTGACGAGGTCGGTCGACCTCCCGATGGGTTTGTGTGTGGAGATGGGTGCCATTCTCTGGGGCGGGTTGCAACGGCGGTGGGCGGGCTAGGCCCCGCTGCGACGCGGAGCCCTCCGCACCGCCCTTCTCCGGGCTGCTGCTTTGCTGCTCATCGCACGACGGATCGGCTGCCTGCCTGTCCGATGGATTGTCTCTCCGGGGTTGGAAGGTCTGGATAGGTAGGTAATAAGCAGTCGCTGAGCGTTGGGGGGGGGGGGGGGGGGGGGGGGGGGCGAAGAAGAGGAAAGCGGTTGTGCTTGTGGGTAAGGCACCTTACTTCGCAAAGGTAATAGGTAGGTAGGGTGTAAGTCGGCCAATCGTCGGAAAGCGTTGATAAGAAACAAAAAAGAAAACACCAATCGACGTGGGATACGCAGCTAGACACATGCCTGATCAGAGTACAGTTTTGTACTGCGTAGCTCGTGGGTCTCGGCACGATCCGGAAGGACGCTATCCTCGCCACTGTATACTAGGTAGTGCAGAGGCTCTCCGTCTCCGTACCTGCCGGCTCTGCGTTCGTTCGTGTCTAGCGTAGCGCGTTGAAGGATTTGCGGCTGCTTTGTCAAGGCACACGCTAGTCCGGCAACAGGAAGGCTTTGGACGGGATATGTTGGGGAAGGCCGGGACCGAAGGCCCAGGACTAGGCTGGACGTGGGAAGTGCCGGAGCTGAAGCAGGGTTTCGCGGGTGGTTGGGTCCAGATGGCCTCCAATGGTGCGTCAGGCCGGCGGTGGGTGGACTCCGGGAGGGATTGGGGCTTGATATCGGCTTGGGGATGAGTCGTGGGCTCTTTTTCCCCCTTCTTTTTCCACTTGGTTGTGATCGTAGGAGAACTTTGAGGGGGAGAGCCAACAGAAGCAAGGCTGGGTGGCTTGGGTCGAAGGGAATGCATGGTCCGGCTTGGGAAGGCTACCAACAAGGTCCAGGGCGGAATGGAGCGGAACTGGGCTCGGGTCTTGCGTGTTGGAATGGCGGTGGACCTGTCAACGGAACTCGACGAACGTGGTGTGCAGAACACACACAACAAGAAGACAGGGTCCGGTCAAGAGTGGGAGAGAGAGAGAGAGAGTGTGTGTGTGTGTGTGTGTGTGCGTGTGCCTCGTCCACAGCCAGACCGTTTTTGCATGCCTGGTCGACGCGGATGGGTGCACACCACCCCCCAGATCCCCGGCTCACCCTCTTATGTACATACGCCCACCCCTTCATGCCATTTCATATCCCCATAGCGTTACCAGGCCCGGCGTTAACCCGGCCCACAATGCTAATGTGATACAGCCCTGGCATGATAGCTCCCCGGTGGCGTTTCCTGGTTCCCACATCCCAGAGAAGATGCGACGCCGTCTGCCACCTCGCGGGAACCTGGGAGGGCGCCCAAGGGTACGGGACGAAGAAAAAGCATCAGAGATTTTTTTTTCTTTCTGTAGTTTGCGTGGACGCGAGATGCTTCGGCCCGCTGAGCTGTGGATTGCAGTCCAGTTTAGTAGTACATGGTGTAATGCCGGCCGGTCTAAGAGGGGTGAGCATCTTGCCAGCCCTAGGCTAGCACTTGGCATATGGGCGAGTACACAAAACTCTCTGTCCGCAGTCCTGGCAGAAGATGTGCTGGTGCTGCTTCTGTGTGAGAGGGAGAGAAAAAGTGTGTGTGAGTGAGTATGTATGTATATGTATGTCTGTGTGTCTGTGTGTCTGTGTGCGTGTCACCAAACACCAACTCTTGGGATGAAAATCGTTGTTCTGGTCGTTCATCAGGGTCGCAGAACGGAAACGATTGAATGGGTTTGGTGCAGGAAAAACGGCGGGTGGAGACATAAACAGAGTGGGTCTCCGTTCGGGTATCCTCCCGCCCCCGATTGCTCACAGCGTCAGTGCGCTCGACCGGGATCAGGGGGAGAGGGGGGAGGGGGGGCGGGCACGGAACCCACCTGTGGGGTTCAACCATCCATTTGACGGGGTGTCGGTACAAGCAGCAGCAGCAGCAGCAGCAGCAGGGCAGCAGGGCAACAGGCCAGGCAGCCAGAGGCCAGGGCAGTCAGGGCAGCCGAGGGCCCTGACAATTGGATGTCCGACTCAGGTCCAATGCCGCGGACGTGACAAGCTCAGACCGCCAGTCCTCGCCCCGGTCTTCTCTTTTCTCTCTCGCTCCCACTCTCACCCTCCTTCTCTCGCGCCGCCGCCGCTTGCTGTCCGGTAGTCGTCCGCAGGGCAGGGCTGTGAGGGTTTCATTGGGTGGAGATTGACGATCCGGGGCGCGGTGTGTTGTCGTCGACGGGCCAATGCGTCTGGCGCCCGGCAGGGGACAGGGGGGGAAAAAGACGGTCCAGGAATGGGAGCAGAGGTAACCTCAAAGACAGAAAGGGACGTGAAGTGAGGCAGCAAAAAAAAAAAACGATGCTAGAGCAGGGATTCAGCGCTGAAGTTTTTTTTTCCCTCTTACCACAGTACATAGGTAGGTACTACTCTATCCTGTTGTTTTCCAAACAGGTTGTCGACAGTCCTTCGCCAGATAGGCAGTCCTGGACTTGCAGGCCAGGGGATCCGCCGTTGAACCCCTAATACCTTAGCGTATAAGTATGTCAGGTAGCATACTATAGGCAGCGTATAGTATGTATGGAAGCTTGACGCCAAACTCCAAGTGCCGCGGAACGAAACCTCTGGCATCAAATGTGTGCTAACCGCTACATTACACTAGTGCAATCATGGCATCCCGGTGGCGGCGGGGGACTTCCTGGGAGACGCTGGACCTCACCCCCGTGTTCTGTACACACCTCACCCACCGCGCCGGGCGAAGAAGCAAGAGCCTGCCAAGCTACCTAGCCATCCATGCAAGAAACGGCAGTTTGACATGGGAGTTTGCCAGGGGTTTTTTTTGTGGTGTAACAACCTGTGCAAGGAAGCGTACAAGCGTACGCATGAGGTGGGTTCATCAATCCTCAGTGCAATGCCGCGACTCCGTCCCTCCCATCCACTCCAACCACGCAAGGGCTCCTGACGACGGGATTCGCGGTCTCTTGGCTTGGTTCCACGTCCATGACTACCTACCTAGGTACCTACATAATGATTTTGTTTGTTGCCGCCGGCGATTGTTGCTACCTTGTACATACATACACCGTACACTCAACACGTCTGCAGGCTGGATGGGTCCTGCTTCTGGCCCGAAGCCGGGTCTTGGAAGAAGGGGCCCGGGCGGACAGGCTGGACACAGCACACACAGCACACACACACACACACACACACACACACACACACACACACACACCCTCCGTAATAGACTTTCTCGCGTCCCAATATGGTGTAGACAGCGGTACACAGTACGGGAGTTTCATCCAATGCTTCAGGTAAGCAGGTACCTAAGGTACCTACCCACAGTCACCCGACACTCTCTGCTCTTTCCTAGAGGCACCGACGGTCGGTACATGTATCGGGACCGAACGTGTATTTTTATTTCTTTGCTTCTTTTTTTTTTTTGGTCCAGTTTCCATTTCCTGCCACCCGATACCCGACGCTCCCCATCGTCGCCCACCGGCCACTCCAGCCTTGTCCTGGTTCCTTTTTATTTTTATTTTTAATATATTTAGGTGTTTTTGTGAACCCCTGCCTGTCTTGTTAACGCCAGACGCCCAGGCTACGGTGGTTCCTCAGTCGGCTAGAGGCAGGCCGTCAAGCTGCAGCACATTTACTACCTTAGCTACTGTACCTAGCAGCCGAGACGGGGCCCTGCTGGTGCTGCCGGGCTGCTGCCAGATTCTCCACTCTTTTGCGCTCCCCGGACAGGGCCATCGCGCAGCACATAAAACCACCAGCCCTTCGTCGTGGGTCCCGCCTGTCCTCCGGTCCCCCGTCCTCTTCCACGCTCGCCGTTGTTGTTGCTGTTGCTGTTGCTGTTGCTGCTGCTGCTCCTGTTGCTGCTGCTCCGCTCCTCCTGCTCCTGCTGCTGCTGCTGCTGCCGCTGCTGCTGCTGCTGCTGTTGCTGTTGCTACCTATACTCGAGTCTCGCTCCCTCTCCGGCCCGGCTGGTCTTGCAGTCGGTTTTCCTTCGCAGGCGAAACCTAAAGACAGGCAGCGAGCGACCCCGTCCCGTCTTGCAAAGCCGCCGCTCGCAATCCCGCCTCCATCGACGCACTCATGCTCCCGGCACAGGCACGACTCCACACGTGGACGCGGACGCTCGACTCCTCTCTCGGCTCTTAGATCGTCACGTTGCAGACGGACCCTCACCTCCTCCGCCCTCTCACAGAACCCTCCTCCGGCATGTTCCAGCCCGAGCCTCCAACCTTTCTTCACCTCACGACCGGGTATGCCATTCCGCAGGGTCTCCCCGATTACAACTTTGAACCCACACCGCTCGGTCTGAACCACGATCGGAGTGCTTCGGCGCCGGGTGCAGCAGGCGGAAATTCGGCGGTCAACAACCTGCTGTACGGGTCGCCTGGGCTGTTCGCCAGCGCCGGCCCCAGCTCTTGCAGCGCGGGTGTCGGCCCCGCCCCGCCCGTCTCCGCCCCGTTCCCTTTCCACTCCACCACAGCGGCAGCAATAACAGCATCAACAACAACAACTACGACGACGACGACAACAACAACAACACCGCCAACATCGTCCGCCGCTGCTCCCACCCTGACCACGTCCGCACATCGCCACCCTTCCATCCCCCTGCTGCCCCAAATGGAGTCGAATAACGACGATATCGCCTCGCAGCAGGAGGCGGCCCGCGGGTACCAGCCAGAGCTCCAGGTAATTCTTGTCATCGCTTTCTCTTCCCCCGTCTGCCGCTTCTTCCTTGCCGAGTGGGCGAGGCCCCAAGAATCCACAGGCTCACACGTGCGGAACCCGCGCCTTGCCAACAGGGCCCTCTCGTGGGCAAAAAGACGCCCATCTCCGCCATCACCGCCGAGTACGCAAAGGCCGACCCGGTCTATGTCCAGAAGACGTCGGTACGTAGAATGCCCGATGGGTGAGGTGCATGTCGTGCTGTTCAGCCTATCCTGACGCATCCTCTTAGGCGCTCCCGCAAACGTACTCTCATTACCGCCCCATCCTGGGAGATGGCAATTGCGGCTGGCGAGGTAAGATGGCGCCGACGCTCTCTCTCTCTCTCTCTTTCTCTCCCTTGCCCTCAGCATGGTCACGGCGATGCTAATGATGCGCAGCCATCGGCTTCGGCTATTTTGAGACGCTCATCAAGATGAGCAACAAGGCCGCCATCGTCGCCGAGAGGCAGCGCCTGGAAAGCCTCAACAGCCTGATCGAGACGGTCGGCGGGTTTTCGTCCCACGTGTACGAGGACTTCGTCGAGGAAACCCTCAACCTCATGGACAAGCTCTCGGGCCTCGCCGACCAACCCCACCAGGCCATCGCCGCCCTCGAAGAAGCCTTCAACTCGGACGCCACCTCCAACTCGATCTTGTACCACCTCCGGATGCTGGCCATCTCGTACCTCAAGGCCAACAGAGAGCGGTTCGAGGGCTTCGTCATCCTCGACTCGGGCGTCGACGGGTACTGCGCCGAGGTTCTCGGGCGCCACGGCGTCGAGATCGACAACCTCGGCGTGATCCTCCTGGTCGACGTGCTCCTCAAGGATGCCGGATTCAGCCTCGAGGTGGCCTACCTGGACCGGAGCGCCGGCTCCGAGGTGAACAAGTACACCTTCCCCGAGGAGGCCGCCGGCCGGCTGGGCCCCACCATCCACCTCCTGTACCGCCCGGACCACTACGACATGCTCTACGTCCCCGAGCCGGGGCCTGTCAACATCCAGGTGCACCGCGTCGCAACCTTTTCTCAGCCTTTCGCTGCCGTGAGCAGCTCCCCCATGGCCATGCACAGCTTCGGAGCCGTCAGCATGCAGGCCATGTCCATGATCCCGGGGTTGGGCATGCAGACGCCGGGTCTTTTGGGTCCCATGCTCCAGCCGACCCCGGCGTCGTTGCCGTACAACCCGGCCGCGGTCCCCTCCGCATGGGTGCCGCAACCCTACGTTGACCCGCTCCAGCAGGCCGCGCCGCCGCCGCCGCCGCCGCCGATGCCGATGCCGACGGCGCCCGCCACGGCCCCGGCGCCATCGGCCGACCCGATCCGCATCAGCGAGTGGTGCTGGCGCAGCGGCGACCATGCCAGCGAAACATGGCGCCGCGAGCAGACGATGCAGACGCCGTCGTTCAGAAACTCGCACTTCAACACGGCGCACTTCAATAACCCCAACTTCCAGCCCGAGGAGTACAGGCCGGACGTGGATGATCGGACCACCCCGCCGCAGGGCGGCGGGAGGAAGAAGTCGACCGGCTCATGAGCCGTGCAAAAGAGGGCTGGTTTCGCCAACCGCGGCCGACAACCAGGCCGCTACCAACGATGGCGCGCGGGCGCATGAGATACTACGACGTTACCGGGACATACTAATATCGGCATTGCAGGGGTGGGTGGGTGTAGGGAGTTTTTTTTCTTTCTTTTTCATTTTTTCCTTTTTTGAGTCAGCCGACGACGAAGAATGACCGGACCGACTTTTTATTTCTCTCTTTCCCTCTCTCTCTTTCAGGTCTCGACGAGGTGAACGAGAGAAACCCCTGTTCTTTTCAGGGGCCATACCCCTTCCCGCTTTGTGGACAGCGATGGGATGGTCTGAAGCCACATGTCGGCCGTGTGAGCTGAGTTCCAACTCCGTCATCTACGCCATCTTTCACGTCGCGGCTTTGGCTTCAACCGGCACGGGCACAGCCATGGGCACAGCCATGGGCACAGCCATGGGCACACGATATTCCCGTCTTGTCTTTTCTTTTTCTCCTCATTTGGTTGTTTCTTATCTACAAGCCCACTACGCAAGGTCTTCATGGTGCATGGTGTCTTCGGCTTCGGATAGGATTTTTTTCACATTCTCCTTCCCCGGTTTTTCTTTCTTCCTCTTTCCAGTTTATTGTCCAGGATATGGGATTGCATCTCACAGGAGAGGATGGAGGCCAAAAAGGGGGGTCGTTGGGTGACGAGGACTTTCAGGCGCGGCGGCCTTGCATGGACGAGGAGCAACGGGGGAAGGGGGGGGGGGGGGGGGGAGCCTCAAAACTGACAGAACAATCATTGTAATACAAAACGGTAGGGGGCAAAGTCTGCTCCGCACCAGAGAGGGGGAGGATGCTGGAGAAGACGGATCGGCCGAGAGGTTAGGCTCGCTCTGGTGCGGGATGAATGATGATGGTTTTAGATGTCTACGTAGCGATCATGATTTTGTATCTAGGTCCTAGCCTGTGGGGGGGGAGAGGGGGGAAAGGAAGCCAGGGCAGAGAAAGCCTAGCTTCTTGTCCAAGGAGGGTAGGAGGGAGGAGGAAGATGATATGAAATGGAATCGGTCACTTGGGCCTTGGTGCCATTCAGTCCATCCAAACCCTACGAGAAGCCACTTACCAGCTACCTGCCTACTTGCTTGCTTGTCTGTGCTGCCTGTCTGGCTTGCAAGCTAGCTAGGCAGGTAGCGAGCCAGCCAAGGTACCGTGCTTTGGCTGGATGTAGGTACCTAGGGCCGCACCGTTTGGGTGATGTGATGGTCTCCGGATGTGACATCTGCCCAATGCCGGCCCTTCAAACGACCCGATGCGGCCCGCTTGACGCTTGACGAAGGGGCATCAGGTGTATGTGTCATCCTGCGCGTGCAGCTGGCGAGCGGCGGGTGGGTTTCCGGTCAAGTGTCAGGTGGTCTCCGGGAAGCGGGGGGGGAGGAGGAAGAGGAGGAAGAGGAGGAAGAGGAGGAAGAGGAGGAAGAGGAGGAGGAGGAGAAGGAGGAGGGTGGGGGAGAGGGGGGAAGCTCCCACGAGGGGCGTGCCGATTGTAAAGGCATGGTATGGCGATTGTCTCACGCCAGCT